>NW_027490415.1:0-337094 GCF_050948175.1 Xylocopa sonorina | reverse complement strand
GGTAGACATTTGCAAACGCTATTTCCTTGCAAGGAAGTGTCGCATTCACATTCATTTGAAGTGTAGACGCGGAATACATAACACTTCGCAAATCATATTACATCTCACCATGAAACATAGAAATGAGATGCGATATCGCGTTTTAAGAAGCATTAGAATTCTATTGCTACGATAGCTAGATATCTGCAGACGCTATTTCCTAGCAAGGAAGTGTCGCATTCACATTCATTTGATGTGTAGACGAGGAATACGTAACACTTCGCAAATCATATTATATCTTACCATGAAACATAGAAATGAGATGCGATACCGCGTTTTAAGAATCATAAGAACTCTATTCCTACGATACGTAGACATTAGCAAACGCTATTTCCTTGCAAGGAAGTGTCGCATTTACATTCATTTGAATCGTAGACGAGGAATGCATAGCACTTCGCAATGAATATTATATCTTATCATGAAACATATATATGCGATGCAATATCTCGTTTTAAGAAGCATTTGAACTCTATTGCTTCGATACGTAGACATCTGCAGACGCTTTTTCCTAGCAAGGAAGTGTCGCATTTACATTCATTTGAAGTGTAGACGAGGAATACATAACACCTCGCAAATCATATTATATCTTACCATAAAACATAGAAATGAGATACGATATCGCGTATTAAGTATCATAAGAACCCTATCGCTACGATACCTAGACATCTGCAGACGCTATTTCCTAGCAAGGAAGTGTCAAACTTACATTCATTTGAAGTGTAGACGAGGAATACATAACACTTCGCAAATCATATTATATCTTACCATGAAATATTTGAAATGAAATGCGATATCGCGTTTTAAGAATCATAAGAACTCTACTGCAACGATAGGTAGACATCTGCAAACGCTATTTCCTAGCAAGGAAGTGTCGCACTTACATTCATTTGAAGTGTAGACGAGGAATACATAACACTTCGCAAATCATATTATATCTTACCATGAAACATAGAATTGAGATGCGATATCGCGTTTTAAGAAGCATTAGAACTCTATTGCTACGATTCGTAGACATCTGCAAACGCTATTTCCTAGCAAGGAAGTGTCGCATTTACATTCAGTAGTAGTGTAGACGAGGAATACATAACACTTCGCAAATCATATTATATCTTACCATGAAACATAGAAATGAGGTGCGATATCGCGTTTTAAGAAGCATTAGAACACTATTGCTACAATAGGTAGACATTTGCAAACGCTATTTCCTTGCAAGGAAGTGTCGTATTTACATTCATTTGAATTGTAGACGAGGAATACATAACACTTCGCAAATCATATTATATCTTACCATGAAACATAGAAATGAGATGCGATATCGCGTTTTAAGAATCATAAGAACTCTATTGTTACGATACTTAGACATCTGCAAACGCTATTTCCTTGCAAGGAAGTGTCGCACTTACGTTCATTTGAATCGTAGACGAGGAATGCATAACACTTCGCAATGAATATTATATCTTATCATGAAACATAGATATGAAATGCATATCTCGTTTTAAGAAGCATTTGAAATCTATTGCTTCGATACGTAGACATCTGCAAACGCTATTTCTTTGCAAGGAAGTGTCGCATTTACATTCATTTGAAGTGTAGACGAGGAATACATAACACTTCGCAAATCATGTTATATCTTACCATGAAACATAGAAATGAGATGCGATATCGCGTTTTAAGAGGCATTAGAACACTATTGCTACGATAGGTAGTCATCTGTAAACGCTATTTCCTTGCAAGGAAGTGTCGCATTTACATTCATTTGAATCGTATACGAGGAATGCATAACACTTCGCAATGAATATTATATCTTATCATGAAACATAGAAATGAGATGCGATATCGGTTTTAAGAATCATAAGAACTCTATTGTTACGATACTTAGACATCTGCAAAACGCTATTTCCTTGCAAGAAGTGGTCGCATTTACATTCACTTGAATCGTATACGAGGTATGCATAACACTTCGCAATGAATATTATATCTTATCATGAACAGAGATATGAGATGCGATATCGCGTTTTAAGAAGCATTAGAATTCTATTGCTACGATAGGTAGACATCTGCAATCGCTATTTCCTTGCAAGGAAGTGTCGCATTTACATTCATTTGAAGTGTAGACGAGGAACACATAACACTTCGCAAATCATATTATATCTTACCATGAAACATAGAAATGAGATGCGATATCGCGTTTTAAGGAGCATTAGAACACTATTGCTACGATAGGTAGACATCTGTAAACGCTATTTGCTTGCAATGAAGTGTCGCATTTACATTCATTTGAATCGTATACGAGGAATGCATAACACTTCGCAATGAATATTATATCTTATCATGAAACATAGATATGAAATGCAATATCTCGTTTTAAGCATTTGAAATCTATTGCTTCGATACGTAGACATCTGCAAACGCTATTTCTTTGCAAGGAAGTGTCGCATTTACATTCATTTGAAGTGTAGACGAGGAATGCATAACACTTCGCAATGAATATTATATCTTATCATGAAACATAGATATGAGACGCTATATCTCGTTTTAAGAAGCATTTGAACTCTATTGCTACGATACCTAGACATCTGCAGACGCTATTTCCTAGCAAGGAAGTGTCGCATTTACATTCATTTGAAGTGTACACGAGGAATACATGACACTCGCAAATCATATTATATCCTACCATGAATCATAGAAATGAGATGCGATATCGCGTTTTAAGAAGCATTAGAAATCTATTGCTACGATACGTAGACATCTGCAAACGCTATTTCTTTGCAAGGAAGTGTCGCATTTACATTCATTTGAAGTGTAGACGAGGAATACATAACACTTCGCAAATCATATTATATCTTACCATGAAACATAGAAATGGGATGCGATATCGCGTTTTAAGAAGCATTAGAACTCTATTGCTACGATTACGTAGACATCTGCAAATGCTATTTCCTAGCGAGGAAGTGTCGCATTTACATTCATTTGAATCGTAGACGAGGAATGCATAACACTTCGCAATGAATATTATATCTTATCATGACACATATATATGAGATGCAAAATCTCGTTTTAAGAAGCATTTGAACTCTATTGCTACGATACCTAGACATCTGGAGACGCTATTTCCTAGCAAGGAAGTGTCGCATTTACATTCATTTGAAGCGTAGACGAAGAATACATCACACTTCGCAAATCACATTATGTCCTACCATGAAACATAGAAATGAGATGCGATATCGCGTTTTAAGAAGCGTTAGAACTCTATTGCTACGATACGTAGACATCTGCAAGTGCTATTTCCTAGCGAGGAAGTGTCGCATTTACATTCATTTGAATCGTAGACGAGGAATGCATAACACTTCGCAATGAATATTATATCTCATCATGAAACAGAGATATGAGATGCGATATCGCGTTTTAAGGAGCATTAGAACTCTATTGCTACGATACGTAGACATCTGCAAGTGCTATATCCTTGCAAGGAAGTGTCGCATTTACATTCATTGAATCGTAGACGAAGAATACATCACACTTCGCAAATCACATTATATCTTATCATGAAACAGAGATATGAGATGCGATATCGCGTTTTAAGAAGCTTTAGAATTCTATTGCTACGATAGGTAGACATCTGCAATCGCTATTCCTTGCAAGGAAGTGTCGCATTTACATTCATTTGAAGAGTAGACGAGGAACACATAACACTTCGCAAAACATATTATATCTTACCATGAAACATAGAAATGAGATGCGATATCGCGTTTTAAGAAGCATTAGAAATCTATTGCTACGATACGTAGTAATCTGCAATCGCTATTTCCTTGCAAGGAAGTGTCCCATTTACATTCATTTGATGTGTAGACGAGAAATACATAACACTTCGCAAATCATATTATATCTTACCATGAAACATAGAAATGAGATGCGATATCGCATTTTAAGAAGCATTAGAACTCTATTGCTACGATACGTAGACATCTGCAAGCGCTATTTCCTAGCGAGGAAGTGTCGCAATTACATTCATTTGAATCGTAGACGAGGAATGCATAACACTTCGCAATGAATATTATATCTTAATCATGAAACATAGAAATGAGATGAGATATCGCGTTTTAAGAAGCATTCGAACTCTATTGCTACGATAGGTGGACATCTGCAAACGGCTATTTCCTTGCAAGGAAGTGTCGCACTTACGTTCATTTGAATCGTAGACGAGGAATGCATAACCACTTCGCAATGAATATTATATCTTATCATGAAACATAGATATGAAATGCATATCTCGTTTTAAGAAGCATTTGAAATCTATTGCTTTCGATACGTAGACATCTGCAAACGCTATTTCTTTGCAAGGAAGTGTCGCATTTACATTCGTTTGAAGTGTAGACGAGGAATACATAACACTTCGCCCAAATCATGTTATATCTTACCATGAAACATAGAAATGAGATTGCGATATCGCGTTTTAAGAAGCATTAGAACACTATTGCTACGATAGGTAGTCATCTGTAAACGCTATTTCCTTGCAAGGAGTGTCGCATTTACATTCATTTGAATCGTATACGAGGAATGCATAACACTTCGCAATGAATATTATATCTTATCATGAAACATAGAAATGAGATGCGATATCGCGTTTTAAGAAGCATTAGAAATCTATTGCTACCATACGTAGACATCTGCAAACGCTATTTCCTAGCAAGGAAGTGTCGCATTTACATTCACTTGAATCGTATACGAGTATGCATAACACTTCGCAATGAATATTATATCTTATCATGAAACAGAGATATGAGATGCGATATCGCGTTTTAAGAAGCATTAGAATTCTATTGGCTACGATAGGTAGACATCTGCAATCGCTATTTCCTTGCAAGGAAGTGTCGCATTTACATTCATTTGAAGTGTAGACGAGGAACACATAACACTTCGCAAATCATATTATATCTTACCATGAAACATAGAAATTGAGATGCGATATCGCGTTTTAAGGAGCATTAGAACACTATTGCTCGATAGGCAGACATCTGTAAACGCTATTTGCTTGCAATGAAGTGTCGCATTTACATTCATTTGAATCGTATACGAGGAATGCATAACACTTCGCAATGAATATTATATCTTAAAATGAAACATAGATATGAAATGCAATATCTCGTTTTAAGCATTTGAAATCTATTGCTTCGATACGTAGACATCTGCAAACGCTATTTCTTTGCAAGGAAGTGTCGCATTTACATTCATTTGAAGTGTAGACGAGGAACACATAACACTTCGGCAAATCATATTATTTCTACCATGAAACATAGAAATGTGATGCGATATCGCGTTTTAAGGAGCATTAGAACACTATTGCTACGATAGGTAGACATCTGTAAACGCTATTGCTTGCAATGAAGTGTCGCATTTACATTCATTTGAATCGTATACGAGGAATGCATAACACTTCGCAATGAATATTATATCTTATCATGAAACATAGATATGAAATGCAATATCTCGTTTTAAGCATTTGAAATCTATTGCTTCGATACGTAGACATCTGCAAACGCTATTTCTTTGCAAGGAAGTGTCGCATTTACATTCATTTGAAGTGTAGACGAGGAATACATAACACTTCGCAAATCATATTATATCTTTACCATGAAACATAGAAATGGGATGCGATATCGCGTTTTAAGAAGCATTAGAACTCTATTGCTACGATACGTAGACATCTGCAAATGCTATTTCCTAGCGAGGAAGTGTCGCATTTACATTCATTTGAATCGTAGACGAGGAATGCATAACACTTCGCAATGAATATTATATCTATCATGACACATATATATGAGATGCAAAATCTCGTTTTAAGAAGCATTTGACTCTATTGCTACGATACCTAGACATCTGGAGACGCTATTTCCTAGCAAGGAAGTGTCGCATTTACATTCATTTGAAGCGTAGACGAAGAATACATCACACTTCGCAAATCACATTTATGTCCTACCATGAAACATAGAAATGAGATGCGATATCGCGTTTTAAGAAGCATTAGAACTCTATTGCTACGATACGTAGACATCTGCAAGTGCTATTTCCTAGCGAGGAAGTGTCGCATTTACATTCATTTGAATCGTAGACGAGGAATGCATAAACACTTCGCAATGAATATTATATCTCATCATGAAACAGAGATATGAGATGCGATATCGCGTTTTAAGAAGCATTAGAACTCTATTGCTACGATACGTAGACACCTGCAAACGCTATTTCCTAGCAAGGAAGTGTCGCATTTACATTCATTAGTAGTGTAGACGAGGAATACATAACACTTCGCAAATCATATTATATCTTACCATGAAACATAGAAATGAGGTGCGATATCGCGTTTTAAGAAGCATTAGAACACTATTGCTACAATAGGTAGACATTTGCAAACGCTATTTCCTTGCAAGGAAGTGTCGTATTTACATTCATTTGAATTGTAGACGAGGAATACATAACACTTCGCAAATCATATTATATCTTACCATGAAACATAGAAATGAGATGCGATATCGCGTTTTAAGAATCATAAGAACTCTATTGTTACGATACTTAGACATCTGCAAACGCTATTTCCTTGCAAGGAAGTGTCGCACTTACGTTCATTTGAATCGTAGACGAGGAATGCATAACACTTCGCAATGAATATTATATCTTATCATGAAACATAGATATGAAATGCATATCCGTTTTAAGAAGCATTTGAAATCTATTGCTTCGATACGTAGACATCTGCAAACGCTATTTCTTTGCAAGGAAGTGTCGCATTTACATTCATTTGAAGTGTAGACGAGGAATACATAACACTTCGCAAATCATGTTATATCTTACCATGAAACATAGAAATGAGATGCGATATCGCGTTTTAAGAAGCATTGGAACACTATTGCTACGATAGGTAGTCATCTGTAAACGCTATTTCCTTGCAAGGAAGTGTCGCATTTACATTCTTTTGAATCGTATACGAGGAATGCATAACACTTCGCAATGAATATTATATCTATCATGAAACATAGAAATGAGATGCGATATCGCGTTTTAAGAATCATAAGAACTCTATTGTTACGATACTTAGACATCTGCAAACGCTATTCCTTGCAAGGAAGTGTCGCATTTACATCACTTGAATCGTATTACGAGTATGCATAACACTTCGCAATGAATATTATATCTTATCATGAAACAGAGATATGAGATGCGATATCGCGTTTTAAGAAGCATTAGAATTCTATTGCTACGATAGGTAGACATCTGCAATCGCTATTTCCTTGCAAGGAAGTGTCCGCATTTACATTCATTTGAAGTGTAGACGAGGAACACATAACACTTCGCAATCAATATTATATCTTACCATGAAACATAGAAATGAGATGCGATATCGCGTTTTAAGGAGCATTAGAACACTATTGCTACGATAGGTAGACATCTGTAAACGCTATTTGCTTGCAATGAAGGTGTCCGCATTTACATTCATTTGAAATCGTATACGAGGAATGCATAACACTTCGCAATGTATATTATATCTTATCATGAAACATAGATATGAAATGCAATATCTCGTTTTAAGCATTTGAAATCTATTGCTACGATACCTAGACATCTGCAGACGCTATTTCCTAGCAAGGAAGTGTCGCATTTACATTCATTTGAAGTGTACACGAGGAATACATGACACTTCGCAAATCATATTATATCTTACCATGAAACATAGAAATGAGATGCGATATCGCGTTTTAAGAAGCATTAGAAATCTATTGCTACGATACGTAGACATCTGCAAACGCTATTCTTTGCAAGGAAGTGTCGCATTTACATTCATTTGAAGTGTAGACGAGGAATACATAACACTTCGCAAATCATATTATATCTTACCATGAAACATAGAAATGGGATGCGATATCGCGTTTTAAGAAGCATTAGAACTCTATTGCTACGATACGTAGACATCTGGAGACGCTATTTCCTAGCAAGGAGTGTCGCATTTACATTCATTTGAAGCGTAGACGAGAATACATCACACTTCGCAAATCACATTATGTCCTACCATGAAACATAGAAATGAGATGCGATATCGCGTTTTAAGAAGCATTAGAACTCTATTGCTACGATACGTAGACATCTGCAAGTGCTTTTCCTAGCGAGGAAGTGTCGCATTTACATTCATTTGAATCGTAGACGAGTATGCATAACACTTCGCAATGAATATTATATCTCATCATGAAACAGAGATATGAGATGCGATATCGCGTTTTAAGGAGCATTAGAACCCTATTGCTACGATACGTAGACATCTGCAAGTGCTATTTCCTTGCAAGGAAGTGTCGCATTTACATTCATTTGAATCGAAGACGAAGAATACATCACACTTCGCAAATCACATTATATCTTATCATGAAACAGAGATATGAGATGCGATATCGCGTTTTAAGAAGCATTAGAATTCTATTGCTACGATAGGTAGACATCTGCAATCGCTAT
Organism: Xylocopa sonorina; assembly: GCF_050948175.1. Taxonomy (NCBI): domain Eukaryota; kingdom Metazoa; phylum Arthropoda; class Insecta; order Hymenoptera; family Apidae; genus Xylocopa; species Xylocopa sonorina. The sequence continues at coordinate 328,562 of NW_027490415.1, read as the reverse complement.
TTCCTTGCAAGGAAGTGTCGCATTTACATTCATTTTGAAGAGTAGACGAGGAACACATAACACTTCGCAAAACATATTATATCTTACCATGAAACATAGAAATGAGATGCGATATCGCGTTTTAAGAAGCATTAGAAATCTATTGCTACGATACGTAGTAATCTGCAATCGCTATTTCCTTGCAAGGAAGTGTCCCATTTACATTCATTTGATGTGTAGACGAGAAATACATAACACTTCGCAAATCATATTATATCTTACCATGAAACATAGACATGAGATGCGATATCGCATTTTAAGAAGCATTAGAACTCTATTGCTACGATACGTAGACATCTGCAAGCGCTATTTCCTAGCGAGGAAGTGTCGCATTTACATTCATTTGAATCGTAGACGAGGAATGCATAACACTTCGCAATGAATATTATATCTTATCATGAAACATAGAAATGAGATGAGATATCGCGTTTTAAGAAGCATTAGAACTCTATTGCTACGATAGGTGGACATCTGCAAACGCTATTTCCTTGCAAGGAAGTGTCGTATTTACATTCATTTGAATTGTAGACGAGGAATACATAACACTTCGCAAATCATATTATATCTTACCATGAAACATAGAAATGAGGTGCCATATCGCGTTTTAAGAAGCATTAGAACACTATTGCTACAATAGGTAGACATTTGCAAACGCTATTTCCTTGCAAGGAAGTGTCGTATTTACATTCATTTGAATTGTAGACGAGGAATACATAACACTTCGCAAATCATATTATATCTTACCATGAAACATAGAAATGAGATGCGATATCGCGTTTTAAGAATCATAAGAACTCTGTTGTTACGATACTTAGACATCTGCAAACGCTATTTCCTTGCAAGGAAGTGTCGCACTTACGTTCATTTGAATCGTAGACGAGGAATGCATAACACTTCGCAATGAATATTATATCTTATCATGAAACATAGATATGAAATGCATATCTCGTTTTAAGAAGCATTTGAAATCTATTTCTTCGATACGTAGACATCTGCAAACGCTATTTCTTTGCAAGGAAGTGTCGCATTTACATTCATTTGAAGTGTAGACGAGGAATACATAACACTTCGCAAATCATGTTATATCTTACCATGAAACATAGAAATGAGATGCGATATCGCGTTTTAAGAAGCATTAGAACACTATTGCTACGATAGGTAGTCATCTGTAAACGCTATTTCCTTGCAAGGAAGTGTCGCATTTACATTCATTTGAATCGTATACGTGGAATGCATAACACTTCGCAATGAATATTATATCTTATCATGAAACATAGAAATGAGATGCGATATCGCGTTTTAAGAAGCATTAGAAATCTATTGTTACCATACGTAGACATCTGCAAACGCTATTTCCTAGCAAGGAAGTGTCGCATTTACATTCACTTGAATCGTATACGAGGTATGCATAACACTTCGCAATGAATATTATATCTTATCATGAAACAGAGATATGAGATGCGATATCGCGTTTTAAGAAGCATTAGAATTCTATTGCTACGATAGGTAGACATCTGCAATCGCTATTTCCTTGCAAGGAAGTGTCGCATTTACATTCATTTGAAGTGTAGACGAGGAACACATAACACTTCGCAAATCATATTATATCTTACCATGAAACATAGAAATGAGATGCGATATCGCGTTTTAAGGAGCATTAGAACACTATTGCTACGATAGGTAGACATCTGTAAACGCTATTTGCTTGCAATGAAGTGTCGCATTTACATTCATTTGAATCGTATACGAGGAATGCATAACACTTCCCAATGAATATTATATCTTAAAATGAAACATAGATATGAAATGCAATATCTCGTTTTAAGCATTTGAAATCTATTGCTTCGATACGTAGACATCTGCAAACGCTATTTCTTTGCAAGGAAGTGTCGCATTTACATTCATTTGAAGTGTAGACGAGGAACACATAACACTTCGCAAATCATATTATTTCTTACCATGAAACATAGAAATGAGATGCGATATCGCGTTTTAAGGAGCATTAGAACACTATTGCTACGATAGGTAGACATCTGTAAACGCTATTTGCTTGCAATGAAGTGTCGCATTTACATTCATTTGAATCGTATACGAGGAATGCATAACACTTCGCAATGAATATTATATCTTATCATGAAACATAGATATGAAATGCAATATCTCGTTTTAAGCATTTGAAATCTATTGCTTCGATACGTAGACATCTGCAAACGCTATTTCTTTGCAAGGAAGTGTCGCATTTACATTCATTTGAAGTGTAGACGAGCAATACATAACACTTCGCAAATCATATTATATCTTACCATGAAACATAGAAATGGGATGCGATATCGCGTTTTAAGAAGCATTAGAACTCTATTGCTACGATACGTAGACATCTGCAAATGCTATTTCCTAGCGAGGAAGTGTCGCATTTACATTCATTTGAATCGTAGACGAGGAATGCATAACACTTCGCAATGAATATTATATCTTATCATGACACATATATATGAGATGCAAAATCTCGTTTTAAGAAGCATTTGAACTCTATTGCTACGATACCTAGACATCTGGAGACTCTATTTCCTAGCAAGGAAGTGTCGCATTTACATTCATTTGAAGCGTAGACGAAGAATACATCACACTTTGCAAATCACATTATGTCCTACCATGAAACATGGAAATGAGATGCGATATCGCGTTTTAAGAAGCATTAGAACTCTATTGCTACGATACGTAGACATCTGCAAGTGCTATTTCCTAGCGAGGAAGTGTCGCATTTACATTCATTTGAATCGTAGACGAGGAATGCATAACACTTCGCAATGAATATTATATCTCATCATGAAACAGAGATATGAGATGCGATATCGCGTTTTAAGAAGCATTAGAACTCTATTGCTACGATACGTAGACATCTGCAAGTGCTATTTCCTTGCAAGGAAGTGTCGCATTTACATTCATTTGAATCGTAGACGAAGAATACATCACACTTCGCAAATCACATTATATCTTATCATGAAACAGAGATATGAGTAGCGATATCGCGTTTTAAGAAGCATTAGAATTCTATTGCTACGATAGGTAGACATCTGCAATCGCTATTTCCTTGCAAGGAAGTGTCGCATTTACATTCATTTGAAGAGTAGACGAGGAACACATAACACTTCGCAAAACATATTATATCTTACCATGAAACATAGAAATGAGATGCGATATCGCGTTTTAAGAAGCATTAGAAATCTATTGCTACGATACGTAGTAATCTGCAATCGCTTTTTCCTTGCAAGGAAGTGTCCCATTTACATTCATTTGATGTGTAGACGAGAAATACATAACACTTCGCAAATCATATTATATCTTACCATGAAACATAGAAATGAGATGCGATATCGCATTTTAAGAAGCATTAGAACTCTATTGCTACGATACGTAGACATCTGCAAGCGCTATTTCCTAGCGAGGAAGTGTCGCATTTACATTCATTTGAATCGTAGACGAGGAATGCATAACACTTCGCAATGAATATTATATCTTATCATGAAACATAGAAATGAGATGAGATATCGCGTTTTAAGAAGCATTAGAACTCTATTGCTACGATAGGTGGACATCTGCAAACGCTATTTCCCTGCAAGGAAGTGTCGCATTTACATTCATTTGAATCGTAGACGAGGAAGGCATAACACTTCGCAATGAATATTATATCTTATCATGAAACAGAGATATGAGATGCGATATCGCGTTTTAAGAAGCATTAGAATTCTATTGCTACGATAGGTAGACATCTGCAATCGCTATTTCCTTGCAAGGAAGTGTCGCATTTACATTCATTTGAAGTGTAGACGAGGAACACATAACACTTCGCAAGTCATATTATATCTTACCATGAAACATAGAAATGAGATGCGATATCGCGTTTTAAGGAGCATTAGAACATTATTGCTACGATAGGTAGACATCTGTAAACGCTATTTGCTTGCAAAGAAATGTCGCATTTACATCCATTTGAATCGTATACGAGGAATGCATAACACTTAGCAATGAATTTTATATCTTATCATGAAACATAGATATGAAATGCAATATCTCGTTTTAAGCATTTGAAATCTATTGCTTCGATACGTAGACATCTGCAAACGCTATTTCTTTGCAAGGAAGTGTCGCATTTACATTCATTTGAAGTGTAGGCGAGGAATGCATAACACTTCGCAATGAATATTATATCTTATCATGAAACATAGATATGAGACGCTATATCTCGTTTTAAGAAGCATTTGAACTCTATTGCTACGATACCTAGACATCTGCAGACGCTATTTCCTAGCAAGGAAGTGTCGCATTTACATTCATTTGAAATGTACACGAGGAATACATGACACTTCGCAAATCATATTATATCTTACCATGAAACATAGAAATGAGATGCGATATCGCGTTTTAAGAAGCATTAGAAATCTATTGCTACGATACGTAGACATCTGCAAACGCTATTTCTTTGCAAGGAAGTGTCGCATTTACATTCATTTGAAGTGTAGACGAGGAATACATAACACTTCGCAAATCATATTATATCTTACCATGAAACATAGAAATGAGATGCGATATCGCGTTTTAAGAAGCATTAGAAATCTATTGCTACGATACGTAGACATCTGCAAACGCTATTTCCTAGCGAGGAAGTGTCGCATTTACATTCATTTGAATCGTAGACGAGGAATGCATAACACTTCGCAATGAATATTATATCTTATCATGAAACATAGAAATGAGATGCGATATCGCGTTTTAAGAAGCATTAGAAATCTATTGCTACGATACGTAGACATCTGCAAACGCTATTTCCTTGCAAGGAAGTGTCGCATTTACATTCATTTGAAGTGTAGACGAGGAATACATAACACTTCGCAAATCATATTATATCTTACCATGAAACATAGAAATGAGATGCGATATCGCGTTTTAAGAAGCATTGGAAATCTATTGCTACGATACGTAGACATCTGCAAACGCTATTTCCTTGCACGGAAGTGTCGCATTTGCATTCATTTGAAGTGTAGACGAGGAATACATAACACTTCGCAAATTATATTATATCTTACCATGAAACATAGAATTGAGATGCGATATCGCGTTTTAAGAAGCATTAGAACTCCATTGCTACGATACGTAGACATCTGCAAACGCTATTTCCTAGCAAGGAAGTGTCGCATTTACATTCATTAGAAGTGTAGACGAGGAATACATAACTCTTCGCAAATCATATTATATCTTACCATGAAACATTTGAAATGAGATGCGATATCGCGTTTTAAGAATCATAAGAACTCTATTGCAACGATAGGTAGACATCTGCAAACGCTATTTCCTTGCAAGGAAGTGTCGCATTTACATTCATTTGAAGTGCAGACGAGGAATACATAACACTTCGCAAATCATATTATATCTTACCATGAAACATAGGAATGAGATGCGATATCGCGTTTTAAGAAGCATTAGAACTCTATTGCTACGATACCTAGACATCTACAAACGCTATTTACTTGCAAGGAAGTGTCGCATTTACATTCATTTGAATCGTAGACGAGGAATGCATAACACTTCGCAATGAATATTATATCTTACCATGAAACATAGAATTGAGATGCGATATCGCGTTTTAAGAAGCATTAGAACTCTATTGCTACGATACGTAGACATCTGCAAACGCTATTTCCTAGCAAGGAAGTGTCGCATTTACATTCATTAGAAGTGTAGACGAGGAATACATAACTCTTCGCAAATCATATTATATCTTACCATGAAGCATTTGAAATGAGATGCGATATCGCGTTTTAAGAATCATAAGAACTCTATTGCAACGATAGGTAGACATCTGCAAACGCTATTTCCTTGCAAGGAAGTGTCGCATTTACATTCATTTGAAGTGCAGACGAGGAATACATAACACTTCGCAAATCATATTATATCTTACCATGAAACATAGGAATGAGATGCGATATCGCGTTTTAAGAAGCATTAGAACTCTATTGCTACGATACCTAGACATCTACAAACGCTATTTACTTGCAAGGAAGTATCGCATTTACATTCATTTGAATCGTAGACGAGGAATGCATAACACTTCGCAATGAATATTATATCTTACCATGAAACATAGAAATGAGATGCGATATCGCGATTTAAGAATCATAAGAACTCTATTGCTGCGATACGTAGACATCTGCAAACGCCATTTCCTTGCAAGGAAGTGTCGCATTTACGTTCATTTGAATCGTAGACGAGGAATGCATAACACTTCGCAATGAATATTATATCTTATCATGGAGCATAGATATGAGATGCAATATCTCCTTTTAAGAAGCATTTGAACTCTATTGCTACGATACCTGGACATCTGCAGACGCTATTTCCTAGCAAGGAAGTGTCGCATTTACATTCATTTGAAGTGTAGACGAGGAATACATGACACTTCGCAAATCATATTATATCTTACCATGAAACATAGAAATGAGATGCGATATCGCGTTTTAAGAAGCATTAGAACCCTATTGCTATGATACCTGGACATCTGCAGACGCTATTTCCTAGCAAGGAAGTGTCGCATTTACATTCATTAGAAGTGTAGACGAGGAATACATGACACCTCGTAAATCATATTATACCTTACAATGAAACATAGAAGTGTGATGCGATATCGCGTTTTAAGAATCATAAGAACTCTATTGCTACGATACGTAGACATCTGCAAACGCTATTTCCTAGCGAGGAAGTGTCGCATTCACATTCATTTGAAGTGTAGACGAGGAATACATAACTCTTCGCAAATCATATTATATCTTACCATGAAACATTTGAAATGAGATGCGATATCGCGTTTTAAGAATCATAAGAACTCTATTGCAACGATAGGTAGACATCTGAAAACTCTATTTCCTTGCAAGGAAGTGTCGCATTTACATTCATTTGAAGTGCAGACGAGGAATACATAACACTTCGCAAATCATATTATATCTTACCATGGAACATAGGAATGAGATGCGATATCGCGTTTTAAGAAGCATTAGAACTCTATTGCTACGATACCTAGACATCTACAAACGCTATTTACTTGCAAGGAAGTGTCGCATTTACATTCATTTGAATCGTAGACGAGGAATGCATAACACTTCGCAATGAATATTATATCTTATCATGAAACATAGATATGAGATGCAATATCTCGTTTTAAGAAGCATTTGAACTTTATTGCTACGATACCTAGACATCTGCAGACGCTATTTCCTCGCAAGGAAGTGTCGCATTTACATTCATTTGAAGTGTAGACGAGGAATACATAACACTTCGCAAATCATGTTACATCTTACCATGAAACATAGAAATGAGATGCGATATCGCGTTTTAAGAAGCATTAGAACACTATTGCTACGATAGGTAGACATCTGTAAACGCTATTTCCTTGCAAGGAAGTGTCGCATTTACATTCATTTGAATCGTATACGAGGAATGCATAACACTTCGCAATGAATATTATATCTTATCATGGAGCATAGATATGAGATGCAATATCTCCTTTTAAGAAGCATTTGAACTCTATTGCTACGATACCTGGACATCTGCAGACGCTATTTCCTAGCAAGGAAGTGTCGCATTTACATTCATTTGAAGTGTAGACGAGGAATACATGACACTTCGCAAATCATATTATATCTTACCATGAAACATAGAAATGAGATGCGATATCGCGTTTTAAGAAGCATTAGAACACTATTGCTATGATACCTGGACATCTGCAGACGCTATTTCCTAGCAAGGAAGTGTCGCATTTACATTCATTAGAAGTGTAGACGAGGAATACATGACACCTCGTAAATCATATTATACCTTACAATGAAACATAGAAGTGAGATGCGATATCGCGTTTTAAGAAGCATTAGAACTCTATTGCTACGATACGTAGACATCTGCAAACGCTATTTCCTAGCAAGGAAGTGTCGCATTTACATTCATTAGAAGTGTAGACGAGGAATACATAACTCTTCGCAAATCATATTATATCTTACCATGAAACATTTGAAATGAGATGCGATATCGCGTTTTAAGAATCATAAGAACTCTATTGCAACGATAGATAGACACCTGCAAACGCTATTTCCTTGCAAGGAAGTGTCGCATTTACATTCATTTGAAGTGCAGACGAGGAATACATAACACTTCGCAAATCATATTATATCTTACCATGAAACATAGGAATGAGATGCGATATCGCGTTTTAAGAAGCATTAGAAATCTATTGGTACGATACGTAGACATCTGCAAACGCTATTTCCTTGCAAGGAAGTGTCGCATTTACATTCATTTGAAGTGTAGACGAGGAATACATGACACTTCGCAAATCATATTATATCTTACCATGAAACATAGAAATGAGATGCGATATCGCGTTTTAAGAAGCATTAGAACACTATTGCTATGATACCTGGACATCTGCAGACGCTATTTCCTAGCAAGGAAGTGTCGCATTTACATTCATTAGAAGTGTAGACGAGGAATACATGACACCTCGTAAATCATATTACACCTTACAATGAGACATAGAAGTGAGATGCGATATCGCGTTTTAAGAAGCATTAGAACCCTATTGCTATGATACCTGGACATCTGCAGACGCTATTTCCTAGCAAGGAAGTGTCGCATTTACATTCATTAGAAGTGTAGACGAGGAATACATGACACCTCGTAAATCATATTATACCTTACAATGAAACATAGAAGTGTGATGCGATATCGCGTTTTAAGAATCATAAGAACTCTATTGCTACGATACGTAGACATCTGCAAACGCTATTTCCTAGCGAGGAAGTGTCGCATTCACATTCATTTGAAGTGTAGACGAGGAATACATAACTCTTCGCAAATCATATTATATCTTACCATGAAACATTTGAAATGAGATGCGATATCGCGTTTTAAGAATCATAAGAACTCTATTGCAACGATAGGTAGACATCTGAAAACTCTATTTCCTTGCAAGGAAGTGTCGCATTTACATTCATTTGAAGTGCAGACGAGGAATACATAACACTTCGCAAATCATATTATATCTTACCATGGAACATAGGAATGAGATGCGATATCGCGTTTTAAGAAGCATTAGAACTCTATTGCTACGATACCTAGACATCTACAAACGCTATTTACTTGCAAGGAAGTGTCGCATTTACATTCATTTGAATCGTAGACGAGGAATGCATAACACTTCGCAATGAATATTATATCTTATCATGAAACATAGATATGAGATGCAATATCTCGTTTTAAGAAGCATTTGAACTTTATTGCTACGATACCTAGACATCTGCAGACGCTATTTCCTCGCAAGGAAGTGTCGCATTTACATTCATTTGAAGTGTAGACGAGGAATACATAACACTTCGCAAATCATGTTACATCTTACCATGAAACATAGAAATGAGATGCGATATCGCGTTTTAAGAAGCATTAGAACACTATTGCTACGATAGGTAGACATCTGTAAACGCTATTTCCTTGCAAGGAAGTGTCGCATTTACATTCATTTGAATCGTATACGAGGAATGCATAACACTTCGCAATGAATATTATATCTTATCATGGAGCATAGATATGAGATGCAATATCTCCTTTTAAGAAGCATTTGAACTCTATTGCTACGATACCTGGACATCTGCAGACGCTATTTCCTAGCAAGGAAGTGTCGCATTTACATTCATTTGAAGTGTAGACGAGGAATACATGACACTTCGCAAATCATATTATATCTTACCATGAAACATAGAAATGAGATGCGATATCGCGTTTTAAGAAGCATTAGAACACTATTGCTATGATACCTGGACATCTGCAGACGCTATTTCCTAGCAAGGAAGTGTCGCATTTACATTCATTAGAAGTGTAGACGAGGAATACATGACACCTCGTAAATCATATTATACCTTACAATGAAACATAGAAGTGAGATGCGATATCGCGTTTTAAGAAGCATTAGAACTCTATTGCTACGATACGTAGACATCTGCAAACGCTATTTCCTAGCAAGGAAGTGTCGCATTTACATTCATTAGAAGTGTAGACGAGGAATACATAACTCTTCGCAAATCATATTATATCTTACCATGAAACATTTGAAATGAGATGCGATATCGCGTTTTAAGAATCATAAGAACTCTATTGCAACGATAGATAGACATCTGCAAACGCTATTTCCTTGCAAGGAAGTGTCGCATTTACATTCATTTGAAGTGCAGACGAGGAATACATAACACTTCGCAAATCATATTATATCTTACCATGAAACATAGGAATGAGATGCGATATCGCGTTTTAAGAAGCATTAGAAATCTATTGGTACGATACGTAGACATCTGCAAACGCTATTTCCTTGCAAGGAAGTGTCGCATTTACATTCATTTGAAGTGTAGACGAGGAATACATGACACTTCGCAAATCATATTATATCTTACCATGAAACATAGAAATGAGATGCGATATCGCGTTTTAAGAAGCATTAGAACACTATTGCTATGATACCTGGACATCTGCAGACGCTATTTCCTAGCAAGGAAGTGTCGCATTTACATTCATTAGAAGTGTAGACGAGGAATACATGACACCTCGTAAATCATATTACACCTTACAATGAGACATAGAAGTGAGGTGCGATATCGCGTTTTAAGAAGCATTAGAAATCTATTGCTACGATAGGTAGACATCTGTAAACGCTATTTCCTTGCAAGGAAGTGTGGCATTTACATTCATTTGAATCGTATACGAGGAATGCATAACACTTCGCAATGAATATTATATCTTATCATGAAACAGAGATATGACATGCGATATCGCGTTTTAAGAAGCATTAGAACTCTATTGCTACGATACGTAGACATCTGCAAGTGCTATTTCCTTGCCAGGAAGTGTCGCATTTACATTCATTTGAATCGTAGACGAAGAATACATCACACTTCGCAAATCACATTATATCTTACCATGAAACATAGGAATGAGATGCGATATCGCGTTTTAAGAAGCATTAGAACTCTATTGCTACGATACCTAGACATCTACAAACGCTATTTACTTGCAAGGAAGTGTCGCATTTACATTCATTTGAAGTGTAGACGAGGAACACATAACACTTCGCAAATCATATTATATCTTACCATGAAACATAGAAATGAGATGCGATATCGCGTTTTAAGGAGCATTAGAACACTATTGCTACGATAGGTAGACATCTGTAAACGCTATTTGCTTGCAATGAAGTGTCGCATTTACATTCATTTGAATCGTATACGAGGAATGCATAACACTTCGAAATGAATATTATATCTTATCATGAAACATAGATATGAAATGCAATATCTCGTTTTAAGCATTTGAAATCTATTGCTTCGATACGTAGACATCTGCAAACGCTATTTCTTTGCAAGGAAGTGTCGCATTTACATTCATTTGAAGTGTAGACGAGGAATGCATAACACTTCGCAATGAATATTATATCTTATCATGAAACATAGATATGAGACGCTATATCTCGTTTTAAGAAGCGTTTGAACTCTATTGCTACGATACCTAGACATCTGCAGACGCTATTTCCTAGCAAGGAAGTGTCGCATTTACATTCATTTGAAGTGTACACGAGGAATACATGACACTTCGCAAATCATATTATATCTTACCATGAAACATAGAAATGAGATGCGATATCGCGTTTTAAGAAGCATTAGAAATCTATTGCTACGATACGTAGACATCTGCAAACGCTATTTCTTTGCAAGGAAGTGTCGCATTTACATTCATTTGAAGTGTAGACGAGGAATACATAACACTTCGCAAATCATATTATATCTTACCATGAAACATAGAAATGAGATGCGATATCGCGTTTTAAGAAGCATTAGAACTCTATTGCTACGATACGTAGACATCTGCAAGTGCTATTTCCTAGCGAGGAAGTGTCGCATTTACATTCATTTGAATCGTAGACGAGGAATGCATAACACTTCGCAATGAATATTATATCTCATCATGAAACAGAGATATGAGATGCGATATCGCGTTTTAAGAAGCATTAGAATTCTATTGCTACGATAGGTAGACATCTGCAATCGCTATTTCCTTGCAAGGAAGTGTCGCATTTACATTCATTTGAAGTGTAGACGAGGAACACATAACACTTCGCAAATCATATCATATCTTACCATGAAACATAGAAATGAGATGCGATATCGCGTTTTAAGAAGCATTAGAACTCTATTGCTACGATACGTAGACATCTGCAAGTGCCATTTCCTAGCGAGGAAGTGTCGCATTTACATTCATCTGAATCGTAAACGAGGAATGCATAACACTTCGCAATGAATATTATATCTTATCATGAAACAGAGATATGAGATGCGATATCGCGTTTTAAGAAGCATTAGAACTCTATTGCTACGATACGTAGACATCTGCAGGTGCTATTTCCTTGCAAGGAAGTGTCGCATTTACATTCATTTGAATCGTAGACGAAGAATACATCACACTTCGCAAATCACATTATATCTTATCATGAAACAGAGATATGAGATGCGATATCGCGTTTTAAGAACCATTAGAATTCTATTGCTACGATAGGTAGACATCTGCAATCGCTATTTCCTTGCAAGGAAGTGTCGCATTTACATTCATTAGAAGTGTAGACGAGGAATACATAACACTTCGCAAATCATATTAAAACTTACCATGTAACATTTGAAATGAGATGCGATATCGCGTTTTGAGAATCATAGGAACTCTATTGCAACGAAAGGTACACATCTGCAAACGCTATTTCCTTGCGAGGAAGTGTCGCATTTACATTCATTTGAAGTGCAGACGAGGAATACATAACACTTCGCAAATCATATTATATCTTACCATGAAACATAGGAATGAGATGCGATATCGTGTTTTAAGAAGCATTAGAACTCTATTGCTACGATACCTAGACATCTGCAAACGCTATTTCCTTGCAAGGAAGTGCCGCATTTACATTCATTGAATGGTAGACGAGGAATGCATAACACTTCGCAATGAATATTATATCCTATCATGAAACATAGATATGAGATGCAATATCTCGGTTTAAGAAGCATTAGAAATCTATTGCTACGATACGTAGACATCTGCAAACGCTATTTCCTAGCGAGGAAGTGTCGCATTTACATTCATTTGAATCGTAGACGAGGAATGCATAACACTTCGCAATGAATATTATATCTTACCATGAAACATAGAAATGAGATGCGATATCGCGTTTTAAGAAGCATTGGAAATCTATTGCTACGATACGTAGACATCTGCAGACGCTATTTCCTAGCAAGGAATTGTCGCATTTACATTCACTTGAATCGTATACGAGGAATGCATAACACTTCGCAATGAATATTATATCCTATCATGAAACATAGATATGAGACGCTATATCTCGTTTTAAGAAGCATTAGAATTCTATTGCTACGATAGGTAGACATCTGCAATCGATATTTCCTTGCAAGGAAGTGTCGCATTTACATTCATTTGAAGTGTAGACGAAGAATACATCACACTTCGCAAATCACATTATATCTTACCATGAAACATAGAAATGAGATGCGATATCGCGTTTTATGAAGCATTAGAACTCTATTGCTACGATACCTAGACATCTGCAGACGCTATTTCCTAGCAAGGAAGTGTAGCATTTACATTCATTTGAAGCGTAGACGAGGAATACATGACACTTCGCAAATCATATTATATCTTACCATGAAACATAGAAATGAGATGCGATATCGCGTTTTAAGAATCATAAGAACTCTATTGCTGCGATACGTAGACATCTGCAAACGCCATTTCCTTGCAAGGAAGTGTCGCATTTACGTTCATTTGAAGTGCAGACGAGGAATACATAACACTTCGCAAATCATATTATATCTTACCATGAAACATAGGAATGAGATGCGATATCGTGTTTTAGGAAGCATCAGAACTCTATTGCTACGATACCTAGACATCTGCAAACGCTATTTCCTTGCAAGGAAGTGTCGCATTTACATTCATTGAATGGTAGACGAGGAATGCATAACACTTCGCAATGAATATTATATCCTATCATGAAACATAGATATGAGATGCAATATCTCGGTTTAAGAAGCATTAGAAATCTATTGCTACGATACGTAGACATCTGCAAACGCTATTTCCTAGCGAGGAAGTGTCGCATTTACATTCATTTGAATCGTAGACGAGGAATGCATAACACTTCGCAATGAATATTATAACTTATCATGAAACATAGAAATGAGATGCGATATCGCGTTTTAAGAAGCATTAGAACTCTATGGCTACGATACGTAGACATCTGCAAACGCTATTTCCTTGCAAGGAAGTGTTGCATTTACATTCATTTGAAGTGTAGACGAGGAATACATAACACTTCGCAAATCATATTATATCTTACCATGAAACATAGAAATGAGATGCGATATCGCGTTTTAAGAAGCATTGGAACTCTATTGCTACGATACGTAGACATCTGCAGACGCTATTTCCTAGCAAGGAAGTGTCGCATTTACATTCACTTGAATCGTATACGAGGAATGCATAACACTTCGCAATGAATATTATATCTTATCATGAAACATAGATATGAGACGCTATATCTCGTTTTAAGAAGCATTTGAACTCTATTGCTACGATACGTAGACATCTGCAAACGCTATTTCTTTGCAAGGAAGTGTCGCATTTACATTCATTTGAAGTGTAGACGAGGAATACATAACACTTCGCAAATCATATTATATCTTACCATGAAACATAGAAATGAGATGCGATATCGCGTTTTAATAAGCATTTGAACTCTATTGCTACGATACCTGGACATCTGCAGACGCTATTTCCTAGCAAGGAAGTGTCGCATTTACATTCATTTGAAGTGTAGACGAGGAATACATGACACTTCGCAAATCATATTATATCTTACCATGAAACATAGAAATGAGATGCGATATCGCGTTTTAAGAAGCATTAGAACACTATTGCTATGACACCTGGACAACTGCAGACGCTATTTCCTAGCAAGGAAGTGTCGCATTTACATTCATTAGAAGTGTAGACGAGGAATACATGACACCTCGTAAATCATATTATACCTTACAATGAAACATAGAAGTGAGATGCGATATCGCGTTTTAAGAAGAATTAGAAATCTATTGCTACGATACGTAGACATCTGCAAACGCTATTTCCTTGCACGGAAGTGTCGCATTTACATTCATTTGAAGTGTAGACGAGGAATACATAACACTTCGCAAATCATATTATATCTTACCATGAAACATAGAATTGAGATGCGATATCGCGTTTTAAGAAGCATTAGAACTCTATTGCTACGATACGTAGACATCTGCAAACGCTATTTCCTAGCAAGGAAGTGTCGCATTTACATTCATTAGAAGTGTAGACGAGGAATACATAACTCTTCGCAAATCATATTCTATCTCACCATGAAACATAGAAATGAGATGCGATATCGCGTTTTAAGAAGCATTAGAAATCTATTGCTGGAATACGTAGACATCTGCAAACGCTACTTCCTTGCTAGGAAGTGTCGCATTTACATTCATTTGAAGTGTAGACGAGGAATACATAACACTTCGCAAATCATATTATATCTTACCATGTAACAGAAATGAGATGCGATATCGCGTTTTAAGAATCATAAGAACTCTATTGCTACGATACGTAGACATCTGCAAACGCTATTTCCTAGCGAGGAAGTGTCGCATTCACATTCATTTGAAGTGTAGTCGAGGAATACATAACACTTCGCAAATCATATTATATCTTACCATGAAACATAGAAATGAGATGCGATATCGCGATTTAAGAATCATAAGAACTCTATTGCTGCGATACGTAGACATCTGCAAACGCCATTTCCTTGCAAGGAAGTGTCGCATTTACGTTCATTTGAATCGTAGACGAGGAATGCATAACACTTCGCAATGAATATTACATCTTATCATGAAACATATATATGAGATGCAATATCTCGTTTTAAGAAGCATTTGAACTCTATTGCTTCGATACGTAGACATCTGCAAACGCTATTTCCTTGCAAGGAAGTGTCGCATCTACATTCATTTGAAGTGTAGACGAGGAATACATAGCACTTCGCAAATCATATTATATCTTACCATGAAAAATAGAAATGAGATGCGATATCGCGTTTTAAGAAGCGTTAGAACTCTATCGCTACGATACATAGACATCTGCAGACGCTATTTCCTCGCAAGGAAGTGTCGCATTTATATTCATTTGAAGTGTAGACGACGAATACATAACACTTCGCAAATCATATTATATCTTACCATGAAACATAGAAATGAGATGCGATATCGCGTTTTAAGAAGAATTAGGACTCTATCGCTACGATACCTAGACATCTGCAAACGCTATTTCCTTGCTAGGAATTGTCGCATTTACATTCATTTGAAGTGTAGACGAGGAATATATGACACTTCGCAACTCATATTATATCTTACCATGAGACCTAGAAATGAGATGCGATATCGCGTTTTAAGAAGCATTAGAAATCTATTGGTACGATACGTAGACATCTGCAAACGCTATTTCCTTGCAAGGAAGTGTCGCATTTACATTCACTTGAATCGTATACGAGGAATGCATAACACTTCGCAATGAATATTATATCCTATCATGAAACATAGATATGAGACGCTATATCTCGTTTTAAGAAGCATTTGAACACTATTGCTACGATACGTAGACATCTGCAAACGCTATTTCTTTGCAAGGAAGTGTCGCATTTACATTCATTTGAAGTGTAGACGAGGAATACATAACACTTCGCAAATCATATTATATCTTACCATGAAACATAGAAATGAGATGCGATATCGCGTTTTAAGAAGCATTAGAACTCTATTGCTACGATACCTAGACATCTGCAGACGCTATTTCCTAGCAAGGAAGTGTAGCATTTACATTCATTTGAATCGTAGACGAGGAATGCATAACACTTCGCAATGAATATTATATCTTATCATGAAACAGAGATATGAGATGCGATATCGCGTTTTAAGAAGCATTAGAATTCTATTGCTACGATAGGTAGACATCTGCAATCGATATTTCCTTGCAAGGAAGTGTCGCATTTACATTCATTTGAATCGTAGACGAGGAATGCATAACACTTCGCAATGAATATTATATCTTATCATGACACATATATATGAGATGCAATATCTCGTTTTAAGAAGCATTTGAACTCTATTGCTACGATACCTAGACATCTGGAGACGCTATTTCCTAGCAAGGAAGTGTCGCATTTACATTCATTTGAAGTGTAGACGAAGAATACATCACACTTCGCAAATCACATTATATCTTACCATGAAACATAGAAATGAGATGCGATATCGCGTTTTAAGAAGCATTAGAACTCTATTGCTACGATACCTAGACATCTGCAGACGCTATTTCCTAGCAAGGAAGTGTAGCATTTACATTCATTTGAAGCGTAGACGAGGAATACATGACACTTCGCAAATCATATTATATCTTACCATGAAACATAGAAATGAGATGCGATATCGCGTTTTAAGAATCATAAGAACTCTATTGCTGCGATACGTAGACATCTGCAAACGCTATTTCCTAGCGAGGATGTGTCGCATTCACATTCATTTGAAGTGTAGACGAGAAAGACATAACACTTCGCAAATCGTATTATATCTTACCATGAAACGTAGAAATGAGATGCGATATCGCGTTTTAAGAAGCATTAGAACTCTATTGCTGCGGTACGTAGACATCTGCAAACGCTATTTTCTTGCAAGGAAGTGTCGCATTTACATTCATTTGAAGTGTACACGAGGAATACATAACACTTCGCAAATCATATTATATCTTACCATGAAACATAGAAATGAGGTGCGATATCGCGCTTTAAGAAGCATTAGAACACTATCGCTACGGTACCTAGACATCTGCAGACGCTATTTCCTAGCAAGGACGTGTCGCATTTACATTCATTTGAAGTGTAGACGAGGAATACATAACACTTCGCAAATAATATTATATCTTACCATGAAACATAGAAATGAGATACGATATCGCGTTGTAAGAATCATAAGAACACTATTGCTACGATACGTAGACATCAGCAAACGCTATTTCCTAGCGAGGAAGTGTCGCATTCACATTCATTTGAAGTGTAGACGAGGAATACATAACACTTCGCAAATCATATTATATCTTACCATGAAACATAGAAATGAGATGCGATATCGCGTTTTAAGAAGCATTAGAGCTCTATCGCTACGATATCTAGACATCTGCAGACGCTATTTCCTAGCAAGGAAATGTCGCATTTACATTCATTTGAAGTGTAGACGAGGAATACATAACACTTCGCAAATCATATTATATCTTACCATGAAACATAGATATGAGATGCGATATCGCGTTTTTAGAATCATAAGAACTCTATTGCTACGATACGTAGACATCTGCAAACGCTATTTCCTTGCAAGGAAGTGTAGCATTTACATTCATTTGAATGGTAGACGAGGAATGCATAACACTTCGCAACGAATATTATATCTTATCATGAAACATAGATATGAGATGCAATATCTCGTTTTAAGAAGCATTTGAACACTATTGCTACGATACCTAGACATCTGCAGACGCTATTTCCTAGCAAGGAAGTGTCGCATTTACATTCATCTGAAGTGTAGACGAGGAATACATGACACTTTGCAAATCATATTATATCTTACCATGAAACATAGAAATGAGATGCGATATCGCGTTTTAAGAAGCATTATAAATCTATTGCTGCGATACGTAGACATCTGCAAACGCTATTTCCTAGCGAGGATGTGTCGCATTCACATTCATTTGAAGTGTAGACGAGGAATACATAACACTTCGCAAATCGTATTATATCTTACCATGAAACGTAGAAATGAGATGCGATATCGCGTTTTAAGAAGCATTAGAACTCTATCGCTACGATAACTAGACATCTGCAGACGCTATTTCCTTGCAAGGAAGTGTCGCACTTACGTCCATTTGAATCGTAGACGAGGAATGCATAACACTTTGCAATGAATATTATATCTTATCATGAAACATAGATATGAATTGCAATATCTCGTTTTAAGAAGCATTTGAACTCTATTGCTTCGATACGTAGACATCTGCAAACGCTATTTCTTTGCAAGGAAGTGTCGCATTTACATTCATTTGAAGTGTAGACGAGGAATACATAACACTTCGCAAATCATGTTATATCTTACCATGAAACATAGAAATGAGATACGATATCGCGTTTTAAGAAGCATAAGAACACTATTGCTACGATAGGTAGACATCTGTAAACGCTATTTCCTTGCAAGGAAGTGTCGCATTTACATTCATTTGAATCGTATACGAGGAATGCATAACACTTCGCAATGAATATTATATCTTATCATGGAGCATAGATATGAGATGCAATATCTCCTTTTAAGAAGCATTTGAACTCTATTGCTACGATACCTGGACATCTGCAGACGCTATTTCCTAGCAAGGAAGTGTCGCATTTACATTCATTTGAAGTGTAGACGAGGAATACATGACACTTCGCAAATCATATTATATCTTACCATGAAACATAGAAATGAGATGCGATATCGCGTTTTAAGAAGCATTAGTACTCTATTGCTACGATACGTAGACATCTGCAAGTGCTATTTCCTAGCGAGGAAGTGTCGCATTTACATTCGTTTGAATCGTAGACGAGGAATGCATAACACTTCGCAATGAATATTATATCTTATCATGAAACAGAGATATGAGATGCGATATCGCGTTTTAAGAAGCATTAGAAATCTATTGCTACGATACGTAGACATCTGCAGACGCTATTTCCTAGCAAGGAAGTGTCGCATTTACATTCATCTGAAGTGTAGACGAGGAATACATGACACTTTGCAAATCATATTATATCTTACCATGAAACATAGAAATGAGATGCGATATCGCGTTTTAAGAAGCATTATAAATCTATTGCTGCGATACGTAGACATCTGCAAACGCTATTTCCTAGCGAGGATGTGTCGCATTCACATTCATTTGAAGTGTAGACGAGGAATACATAACACTTCGCAAATCGTATTATATCTTACCATGAAACGTAGAAATGAGATGCGATATCGCGTTTTAAGAAGCATTAGAACTCTATCGCTACGATAACTAGACATCTGCAGACGCTATTTCCTTGCAAGGAAGTGTCGCACTTACGTTCATTTGAATCGTAGACGAGGAATGCATAACACTTTGCAATGAATATTATATCTTATCATGAAACATAGATATGAATTGCAATATCTCGTTTTAAGAAGCATTTGAACTCTATTGCTTCGATACGTAGACATCTGCAAACGCTATTTCTTTGCAAGGAAGTGTCGCATTTACATTCATTTGAAGTGTAGACGAGGAATACATAACATTTCGCAAATCATGTTATATCTTACCATGAAACATAGAAATGAGATACGATATCGCGTTTTAAGAAGCATTAGAACACTATTGCTACGATAGGTAGACATCTGTAAACGCTATTTCCTTGCAAGGAAGTGTCGCATTTACATTCATTTGAATCGTATACGAGGAATGCATAACACTTCGCAATGAATATTATATCTTATCATGGAGCATAGATATGAGATGCAATATCTCCTTTTAAGAAGCATTTGAACTCTATTGCTACGATACCTGGACATCTGCAGACGCTATTTCCTAGCAAGGAAGTGTCGCATTTACATTCATTTGAAGTGTAGACGAGGAATACATGACACTTCGCAAATCATATTATATCTTACCATGAAACATAGAAATGAGATGCGATATCGCGTTTTAAGAAGCATTAGAACTCTATTGCTACGATACGTAGACATCTGCAAGTGCTATTTCCTAGCGAGGAAGTGTCGCATTTACATTCGTTTGAATCGTAGACGAGGAATGCATAACACTTCGCAATGAATATTATATCTTATCATGAAACAGAGATATGAGATGCGATATCGCGTTTTAAGAAGCATTAGAAATCTATTGCTACGATACGTAGACATCTGCAAACGCTATTTCCTTGCTAGGAAGTGTCGCATTTACATTCATTTGAAGTGTAGACGAGGAATACATAACACTTCGCAAATCATATTATATCTTACCATGAAACATTTGAAATGAGATGCGATATCGCGTTTTAAGAATCATAAGAACTCTATTGCTGCGATACGTAGACATCTGCAAACGCTATTTCCTTGCAAGGAAGTGTAGCATCTGCATTCATTTGAAGTGTAGACGAGGAATACATAGCACTTCGCAAATCATTTTATATCTTACCATGAAAAATAGAAATGAGATGCGATATCGCGTTTTAAGAAGCATTAGAACTCTATCGCTACGATACATAGACATCTGCAGACGCTATTTCCTCGCAAGGAAGTGTCGCATTTACATTCGTTTGAAGTGTAGACGAGGAATACATAACACTTCGCAAATCATATTATATCTTACCATGTAACAGAAATGAGATGCGATATCGCATTTTAAGAATCATAAGAACTCTATTGCTACGATACGTAGACATCTGCAAACGCTCTTTCCTTGCAGGGAAGTGTCGCATTAACATTCATATGAAGTGTAGACGAGGAATACATAACACTTCGCAAATCATATTATATCTTACCATGAAACACAGAAATGAGATGCGATATCACGTTTTCAGAATCATAAGAACTCTATTGCTACGATACGTAGACATCTGCAAACGCTCTTTCCTTGCAAGGAAGTGTCGCATTAACATTCATATGAAGTGTAGACGAGGAATACATAACACTTCGCAAATCATATTATATCTTACCATGAAACATGGAAATGAGGTGCGATATCGCGTTTTAAGAAGCATTAGAACTCTATTGCTACGGTATGTAGACATCTGCAAACGCTATTTCCTAGCAAGGAAGTGTCGCATTTACATTCATTTGAAGTGTAGACGAGGAATACATTACACTTCGCAAATCATATTATATCTTACCATGAAACATAGAAATGAGATGCGATATCGCGTTTTAAGAAGCATTAGAAATCTATTGCCACGATACGTAGACATCTGCAAACGCTATTTCTTTGCAAGGAAGTGTCGCATTTACATTCATTTAAAGTGTAGACGAGGAATACATAACACTTCTCAAATTATATTATATCTTACCATGAAACATAGAAATGAGATGCGATATCGCGTTTTAATAAGCATTAGAACTCTACTGCTACGATAGGTAGACATCTGCAAACGCTATTTCCTTTGAAGGAAGTGTCGCATTTACATTCATTTGAAGTGTAGACGAAGAATACATCACACTTCGCAAATTATATTATATCTTACCATGAAACATAGAAATGAGATGCGATATCGCGATTTAAGAATCATAAGAACTCTATTGCTACGATACGTAGACATCTGCAAACGCTATTTCCTAGCGAGGAAGTGTCGCATTTACATTCATTTGATGTGTAGACGAGGAATACATAACACTCCGCAAATCATATTATATCTTACCATAAAACATAGAAATGAGATGCGATATCGCGTTTTAAGAATCATAAGAACTCTATTGCTACGATACGTAGACATCTGCAAACGCTATTTCCTTGCTAGGAAGTGTCGCATTTACATTCATTTGAAGTGTAGACGAGGAATACATGACACTTCGCAACTCATATTATATCTTACCATGAAACCTAGAAATGAGATGCGATATCGCGTTTTAAGAAGCATTAGAAATCTATTGCTACGATACGTAGACATCTGCAAACGCTATTTCCTTGCAAGGAAGTGTCGCATTTACATTCATTTGAAGTGTAGACGAGGAATACATAACACTTCGCAAATCATGTTATATCTTACCATGAAACATAGAAATGAGATACGATATCGCGTTTTAAGAAGCATAAGAACACTATTGCTACGATAGGTAGACATCTGTAAACGCTATTTCCTTGCAAGGAAGTGTCGCATTTACATTCATTTGAATCGTATACGAGGAATGCATAACACTTCGCAATGAATATTATATCTTATCATGGAGCATAGATATGAGATGCAATATCTCCTTTTAAGAAGCATTTGAACTCTATTGCTACGATACCTGGACATCTGCAGACGCTATTTCCTAGCAAGGAAGTGTCGCATTTACATTCATTTGAAGTGTAGACGAGGAATACATGACACTTCGCAAATCATATTATATCTTACCATGAAACATAGAAATGAGATGCGATATCGCGTTTTAAGAAGCATTAGTACTCTATTGCTACGATACGTAGACATCTGCAAGTGCTATTTCCTAGCGAGGAAGTGTCGCATTTACATTCGTTTGAATCGTAGACGAGGAATGCATAACACTTCGCAATGAATATTATATCTTATCATGAAACAGAGATATGAGATGCGATATCGCGTTTTAAGAAGCATTAGAAATCTATTGCTACGATACGTAGACATCTGCAGACGCTATTTCCTAGCAAGGAAGTGTCGCATTTACATTCATCTGAAGTGTAGACGAGGAATACATGACACTTTGCAAATCATATTATATCTTACCATGAAACATAGAAATGAGATGCGATATCGCGTTTTAAGAAGCATTATAAATCTATTGCTGCGATACGTAGACATCTGCAAACGCTATTTCCTAGCGAGGATGTGTCGCATTCACATTCATTTGAAGTGTAGACGAGGAATACATAACACTTCGCAAATCGTATTATATCTTACCATGAAACGTAGAAATGAGATGCGATATCGCGTTTTAAGAAGCATTAGAACTCTATCGCTACGATAACTAGACATCTGCAGACGCTATTTCCTTGCAAGGAAGTGTCGCACTTACGTTCATTTGAATCGTAGACGAGGAATGCATAACACTTTGCAATGAATATTATATCTTATCATGAAACATAGATATGAATTGCAATATCTCGTTTTAAGAAGCATTTGAACTCTATTGCTTCGATACGTAGACATCTGCAAACGCTATTTCTTTGCAAGGAAGTGTCGCATTTACATTCATTTGAAGTGTAGACGAGGAATACATAACATTTCGCAAATCATGTTATATCTTACCATGAAACATAGAAATGAGATACGATATCGCGTTTTAAGAAGCATTAGAACACTATTGCTACGATAGGTAGACATCTGTAAACGCTTTTTCCTTGCAAGGAAGTGTCGCATTTACATTCATTTGAATCGTATACGAGGAATGCATAACACTTCGCAATGAATATTATATCTTATCATGGAGCATAGATATGAGATGCAATATCTCCTTTTAAGAAGCATTTGAACTCTATTGCTACGATACCTGGACATCTGCAGACGCTATTTCCTAGCAAGGAAGTGTCGCATTTACATTCATTTGAAGTGTAGACGAGGAATACATGACACTTCGCAAATCATATTATATCTTACCATGAAACATAGAAATGAGATGCGATATCGCGTTTTAAGAAGCATTAGAACTCTATTGCTACGATACGTAGACATCTGCAAGTGCTATTTCCTAGCGAGGAAGTGTCGCATTTACATTCGTTTGAATCGTAGACGAGGAATGCATAACACTTCGCAATGAATATTATATCTTATCATGAAACAGAGATATGAGATGCGATATCGCGTTTTAAGAAGCATTAGAAATCTATTGCTACGATACGTAGACATCTGCAAACGCTATTTCCTTGCTAGGAAGTGTCGCATTTACATTCATTTGAAGTGTAGACGAGGAATACATAACACTTCGCAAATCATATTATATCTTACCATGAAACATTTGAAATGAGATGCGATATCGCGTTTTAAGAATCATAAGAACTCTATTGCTGCGATACGTAGACATCTGCAAACGCTATTTCCTTGCAAGGAAGTGTCGCATCTGCATTCATTTGAAGTGTAGACGAGGAATACATAGCACTTCGCAAATCATTTTATATCTTACCATGAAAAATAGAAATGAGATGCGATATCGCGTTTTAAGAAGCATTAGAACTCTATCGCTACGATACATAGACATCTGCAGACGCTATTTCCTCGCAAGGAAGTGTCGCATTTACATTCGTTTGAAGTGTAGACGAGGAATACATAACACTTCGCAAATCATATTATATCTTACCATGTAACAGAAATGAGATGCGATATCGCATTTTAAGAATCATAAGAACTCTATTGCTACGATACGTAGACATCTGCAAACGCTCTTTCCTTGCAGGGAAGTGTCGCATTAACATTCATATGAAGTGTAGACGAGGAATACATAACACTTCGCAAATCATATTATATCTTACCATGAAACACAGAAATGAGATGCGATATCACGTTTTCAGAATCATAAGAACTCTATTGCTACGATACGTAGACATCTGCAAACGCTCTTTCCTTGCAAGGAAGTGTCGCATTAACATTCATATGAAGTGTAGACGAGGAATACATAACACTTCGCAAATCATATTATATCTTACCATGAAACATGGAAATGAGGTGCGATATCGCGTTTTAAGAAGCATTAGAACTCTATTGCTACGGTATGTAGACATCTGCAAACGCTATTTCCTAGCAAGGAAGTGTCGCATTTACATTCATTTGAAGTGTAGACGAGGAATACATTACACTTCGCAAATCATATTATATCTTACCATGAAACATAGAAATGAGATGCGATATCGCGTTTTAAGAAGCATTAGAAATCTATTGCCACGATACGTAGACATCTGCAAACGCTATTTCTTTGCAAGGAAGTGTCGCATTTACATTCATTTAAAGTGTAGACGAGGAATACATAACACTTCTCAAATTATATTATATCTTACCATGAAACATAGAAATGAGATGCGATATCGCGTTTTAATAAGCATTAGAACTCTACTGCTACGATAGGTAGACATCTGCAAACGCTATTTCCTTTGAAGGAAGTGTCGCATTTACATTCATTTGAAGTGTAGACGAAGAATACATCACACTTCGCAAATTATATTATATCTTACCATGAAACATAGAAATGAGATGCGATATCGCGATTTAAGAATCATAAGAACTCTATTGCTACGATACGTAGACATCTGCAAACGCTATTTCCTAGCGAGGAAGTGTCGCATTTACATTCATTTGATGTGTAGACGAGGAATACATAACACTCCGCAAATCATATTATATCTTACCATAAAACATAGAAATGAGATGCGATATCGCGTTTTAAGAATCATAAGAACTCTATTGCTACGATACGTAGACATCTGCAAACGCTATTTCCTTGCTAGGAAGTGTCGCATTTACATTCATTTGAAGTGTAGACGAGGAATACATGACACTTCGCAACTCATATTATATCTTACCATGAAACCTAGAAATGAGATGCGATATCGCGTTTTAAGAAGCATTAGAAATCTATTGCTACGATACGTAGACATCTGCTAACGCTATTTCCTTGCTAGGAAGTGTCGCATTTACATTCATTTGAAGTGTAGACGAGGAATACATGACACTTCGCAACTCATTATATATCTTACCATGAAACCTAGAAATGAGATGCGATATCGCGTTTTAAGAAGCATTAGAAATCTATTGCTACGATACGTAGACATCTGCAAACGCTATTTCCTTGCTAGGAAGTGTCGCATTTACATTCATTTGAAGTGTAGACGAGGAATACATGACACTTCGCAACTCATATTATATTTTACCATGAAACCTAGAAATGAGATGCGATATCGCGTTTTAAGAAGCATTAGAAATCTATTGCTACGATACGTAGACATCTGCAAACGCTATTTCCTTGCAAGGAAGTGTCGCATTTACACTCATTTGAAGTGTAGACGAGGAATACATAACACTTCGCAAATCATATTATATCTTACCATGTAACAGAAATGAGATGCGATATCGCGTTTTAAGAATCATAAGAACTCTATTGCTACGATACGTAGACATCTGCAAACGCTATTTCCTAGCGAGGAAGTGTCGCATTTACATTCATTTGAAGTGTAGACGAGGAATACATGACACTTCGCAACTCATATTATATCTTACCATG
Source organism: Xylocopa sonorina (assembly GCF_050948175.1). Classification (NCBI taxonomy): domain Eukaryota; kingdom Metazoa; phylum Arthropoda; class Insecta; order Hymenoptera; family Apidae; genus Xylocopa; species Xylocopa sonorina. The sequence continues at coordinate 301,341 of NW_027490415.1, read as the reverse complement.
AAACCTAGAAATGAGATGCGATATCGCGTTTTCAGAATCATAAGAACTCTATTGCTACGATACGTAGACATCTGCAAACGCTCTTTCCTTGCAAGGAAGTGTCGCATTAACATTCATATGAAGTGTAGACGAGGAATACATAACACTTCGCAAATCATATTATATCTTACCATGAAACATGGAAATGAGGTGCGATATCGCGTTTTAAGAAGCATTAGAACTCTATTGCTACGGTATGTAGACATCTGCAAACGCTATTTCCTAGCAAGGAAGTGTCGCATTTACATTCATTTGAAGTGTAGACGAGGAATACATTACACTTCGCAAATCATATTATATCTTACCATGAAACATAGAAATGAGATGCGATATCGCGTTTTAAGAAGCATTAGAAATCTATTGCCACGATACGTAGACATCTGCAAACGCTATTTCTTTGCAAGGAAGTGTCGCATTTACATTCATTTAAAGTGTAGACGAGGAATACATAACACTTCTCAAATTATATTATATCTTACCATGAAACATAGAAATGAGATGCGATATCGCGTTTTAATAAGCATTAGAACTCTACTGCTACGATAGGTAGACATCTGCAAACGCTATTTCCTTTGAAGGAAGTGTCGCATTTACATTCATTTGAAGTGTAGACGAAGAATACATCACACTTCGCAAATTATATTATATCTTACCATGAAACATAGAAATGAGATGCGATATCGCGATTTAAGAATCATAAGAACTCTATTGCTACGATACGTAGACATCTGCAAACGCTATTTCCTAGCGAGGAAGTGTCGCATTTACATTCATTTGATGTGTAGACGAGGAATACATAACACTCCGCAAATCATATTATATCTTACCATAAAACATAGAAATGAGATGCGATATCGCGTTTTAAGAATCATAAGAACTCTATTGCTACGATACGTAGACATCTGCAAACGCTATTTCCTTGCTAGGAAGTGTCGCATTTACATTCATTTGAAGTGTAGACGAGGAATACATGACACTTCGCAACTCATATTATATCTTACCATGAAACCTAGAAATGAGATGCGATATCGCGTTTTAAGAAGCATTAGAAATCTATTGCTACGATACGTAGACATCTGCTAACGCTATTTCCTTGCTAGGAAGTGTCGCATTTACATTCATTTGAAGTGTAGACGAGGAATACATGACACTTCGCAACTCATTATATATCTTACCATGAAACCTAGAAATGAGATGCGATATCGCGTTTTAAGAAGCATTAGAAATCTATTGCTACGATACGTAGACATCTGCAAACGCTATTTCCTTGCTAGGAAGTGTCGCATTTACATTCATTTGAAGTGTAGACGAGGAATACATGACACTTCGCAACTCATATTATATTTTACCATGAAACCTAGAAATGAGATGCGATATCGCGTTTTAAGAAGCATTAGAAATCTATTGCTACGATACGTAGACATCTGCAAACGCTATTTCCTTGCAAGGAAGTGTCGCATTTACACTCATTTGAAGTGTAGACGAGGAATACATAACACTTCGCAAATCATATTATATCTTACCATGTAACAGAAATGAGATGCGATATCGCGTTTTAAGAATCATAAGAACTCTATTGCTACGATACGTAGACATCTGCAAACGCTATTTCCTAGCGAGGAAGTGTCGCATTTACATTCATTTGATGTGTAGACGAGGAATACATAACACTCCGCAAATCATATTATATCTTACCATAAAACATAGAAATGAGATGCGATATCGCGTTTTAAGAATCATAAGAACTCTATTGCTACGATACGTAGACATCTGCAATCGCTATTTCCTAGCGAGGAAGTGTCGCATTCACATTCATTTGAAGTGTAGACGAGGAATACATGACACTTCGCAACTCATATTCTATCTTACCATGAGACCTAGAAATGAGATGCGATATCGCGTTTTAAGAAGCATTAGAAATCTATTGCTACGATACGTAGACATCTGCAAACGCTATTTCCTTGCTAGGAAGTGTCGCATTTACATTCATTTGAAGTGTAGACGAGGAATACATGACACTTCGCAACTCATATTATATCTTACCATGAAACCTAGAAATGAGATGCGATATCGCGTTTTAAGAATCATAAGAACTCTATTGCTACGATACGTAGACATCTGCAAACGCTATTTCCTAGCGAGGAAGTGTCGCATTCACATTCATTTGAGGTGTAGTCGAGGAATACATAACACTTCGCAAATCATATTATATCTTACCATGAAACATAGAAATGAGATGCAATATCGCGATTTAAGAATCATAAGATCTCTATTGCTACGATACGTAAACAACTGCAAACGCTATTTCCTTGCAAGGAAGTGTCGCATTTACATTCATTTGAATCGTATACGAGGAATGCATAACACTTCGCAATGAATATTACATCTTATCATGAAACCTAGAAATGAGATGCGATATCGCGTTTTAAGAAGCATTAGAAAGCTATTGCTACGATACGTAGACATCTGCAAACGCTATTTCCTTGCTAGGAAGTGTCGCATTTACATTCATTTGAAGTGTAGACGAGGAACACATGACACTTCGCAAATCACATTATATCTTACCATGAAACATAGAAATGAGATGCGATATCGCGTTTTAAGAATCATAAGAACTCTATTGCTACGATACGTAGACAACTGCAAACGCTATTTCTTTCCAAGGAAGTGTCGCATTTACATTCATTTGAAGTGTAGACGAGGAATTCATAACACTTCGCAAATCATATTATATCTTACCATGAAACATAGAAATGAGATGCTATATCGCGTTCTAAGAAGCATTAGAAATCTATTGCTACGATACGTAGACATCTGCAAACGCTATTTCCTTGCAAGGAAGTGTCGCCTTTACATTCATTTGAATCGTATACGAGGAATGCATAACACTTCGCAAATCATATTATGTCTTACCATGAAACATAGAAATGAGGTGCGATATCGCGCTTTAAGAAGAATTAGAACACTATCGCTACGATACCTAGACATCTGCAGACGCTATTTCCTAGCAAGGAAGTGTCGCATTTACATTCATTTGAAGTGTAGACGTGGAATTCATTACACTTCGCAAATCATATTATATCTTACCATGAAACATATGAATGACATGCGATATCGCATTTTAAGAAGCATTTGAACTCTATTGCTACAATACATAGTCATCTGCAGACGCTATTTCCTAGCAAGGAAGTGTCGCATTTACATTCATTTCAAGTGTAGACGAGGAATTCATTACACTTCGCAAATCATATTATATCTTACCATGAAACATAGAAATGAGATGCGATATCACGTTTTCAGAATCATAAGAACACTATTGCTACGATACGTAGACATCTGCAAACGCTATTTCCTTGCAAGGAAGTGTCGCATTTACATTCATTTGAAGTGTAGACGAGGAATACATTACACTTCGCAAATCATATTATATCTTACCATGAAACATAGAAATGAGATGCGATATCGCGTTTTAAGAAGCATTAGAAATCTATTGCCACGATACGTAGACATCTGCAAACGCTATTTCTTTGCAAGGAAGTGTCGCATTTACATTCATTTGAAGTGTAGACGAGGAATACATAACACTTCTCAAATCATATTATATCTTACCATGAAACATAGAAATGAGACGCGATATCGCGTTTTAATAAGCATTAGAACACTACTGCTACGATAGGTAGACATCTGCAAACGCTATTTCCTTTCAAGGAAGTGTCGCATTTACATTCATTTGAAGTGTAGACGAAGAATACATCACACTTCGCAAATCATGTTGTATCTTACCATGAGACCTAGAAATGAGATGCGATATCGCGTTTTAAGAAGCATTAGAAATCTATTGCTACGATACGTAGACTTCTGTAAACGCTATTTCCTTGCAAGGAAGTGTCGCATTTACATTCATTTGAAGTGTAGACGAGGAGTACATAACACTTCGCAAATCATATTATATCTTACCATGAAACATAGAAATGAGATACGATATCGCGTTGTAAGAATCATAAAAACACTATTGCTACGATACGTAGACATCTGCAAACGCTATTTCCTAGCAAGGAAGTGTCGCATTTACATTCATTAGAAGTGTAGACGAGGAATACATAACTCTTCGCAAATCATATTATATCTTACCATGAAACATTTGAAATGAGATGCGATATCGCGTTTTAAGAATCATAAGAACTCTATTGCAACGATAGGTAGACATCTGCAAACGCTATTTCCTTGCAAGGAAGTGTCGCATTTACATTCATTTGAAGTGCAGACGAGGAATACATAACACTTCGCAAATCATATTATATCTTACCATGAAACATAGGAATGAGATGCGATATCGCGTTTTAAGAAGCATTAGAACTCTATTGCTACGATACCTAGACATCTACAAACGCTATTTACTTGCAAGGAAGTGTCGCATTCACATTCATTTGAAGTGTAGTCGAGGAATACATAACACTTCGCAAATCATATTATATCTTACCATGAAACATAGAAATGAGATGCTGTATCGCGATTTAAGAATCATAAGAACTCTATTGCTGCGATACGTAGACATCTGCAAACGCTATTTCCTTGCAAGGAAGTGTCGCATCTGCATTCATTTGAAGTGTAGACGAGGAATACATAGCACTTCGCAAATCATATTATATCTTACCATGAAAAATAGAAATGAGATGCGATATCGCGTTATAAGAAGCATTAGAACTCTATCGCTACGATACATAGACATCTGCAGACGCTATTTCCTCGCAAGGAAGTGTCGCATTTACATTCGTTTGAAGTGTAGACGAGGAATACATTACACTTCGCAAATCATATTATATCTTACCATGAAACATAGAAATGAGATGCGATATCGCGTTTTAAGAAGCATTAGAAATCTATTGCCACGATACGTAGACATCTGCAAACGCTATTTCTTTGCAAGGAAGTGTCGCATTTACATTCATTTGAAGTGTAGACGAGGAATACATAACACTTCTCAAATTATATTATATCTTACCATGAAACATAGAAATGAGATGCGATATCGCGTTTTAATAAGCATTAGAACTCTACTGCTACGATAGGTAGACATCTGCAAACGCTATTTCCTTTGAAGGAAGTGTCGCATTTACATTCATTTGAAGTGTAGACGAAGAATACATCACACTTCGCAAATTATATTATATCTTACCATGAAACATAGAAATGAGATGCGATATCGCGATTTAAGAATCATAAGAACTCTATTGCTACGATACGTAGACATCTGCAAACGCTATTTCCTAGCGAGGAAGTGTCGCATTCACATTCATTTGAAGTGTAGACGAGGAATACATGACACTTCGCAACTCATATTCTATCTTACCATGAGACCTAGAAATGAGATGCGATATCGCGTTTTAAGAAGCATTAGAAATCTATTGCTACGATACGTAGACATCTGCAAACGCTATTTCCTTGCTAGGACGTGTCGCATTTACATTCATTTGAAGTGTAGACGAGGAATACATGACACTTCGCAACTCATATTATATCTTACCATGAAACCTAGAAATGAGATGCGATATCGCGTTTTAAGAAGCATTAGAAATCTATTGCTACGATACGTAGACATCTGCAAACGCTATTTCCTTGCTAGGAAGTGTCGCATTTACATTCATTTGAAGTGTAGACGAGGAATACATGACACTTCGCAACTCATTATATATCTTACCATGAAACCTAGAAATGAGATGCGATATCGCGTTTTAAGAAGCATTAGAAATCTATTGCTACGATACGTAGACATCTGCAAACGCTATTTCCTTGCTAGGAAGTGTCGCATTTACATTCATTTGAAGTGTAGACGAGGAATACATGACACTTCGCAACTCATATTATATTTTACCATGAAACCTAGAAATGAGATGCGATATCGCGTTTTAAGAAGCATTAGAAATCTATTGCTACGATACGTAGACATCTGCAAACGCTCTTTCCTTGCAAGGAAGTGTCGCATTAACATTCATATGAAGTGTAGACGAGGAATACATAACACTTCGCAAATCATATTATATCTTACCATGAAACATGGAAATGAGGTGCGATATCGCGTTTTAAGAAGCATTAGAACTCTATTGCTACGGTATGTAGACATCTGCAAACGCTATTTCCTAGCAAGGAAGTGTCGCATTTACATTCATTAGAAGTGTAGACGAGGAATACATAACTCTTCGCAAATCATATTATATCTTACCATGAAACATTTGAAATGAGATGCGATATCGCGTTTTAAGAATCATAAGAACTCTATTGCAACGATAGGTAGACATCTGCAAACGCTATTTCCTTGCAAGGAAGTGTCGCATTTACATTCATTTGAAGTGCAGACGAGGAATACATAACACTTCGCAAATCATATTATATCTTACCATGAAACATAGGAATGAGATGCGATATCGCGTTTTAAGAAGCATTAGAACTCTATTGCTACGATACCTAGACATCTACAAACGCTATTTACTTGCAAGGAAGTGTCGCATTCACATTCATTTGAAGTGTAGTCGAGGAATACATAACACTTCGCAAATCATATTATATCTTACCATGAAACATAGAAATGAGATGCTGTATCGCGATTTAAGAATCATAAGAACTCTATTGCTGCGATACGTAGACATCTGCAAACGCTATTTCCTTGCAAGGAAGTGTCGCATCTGCATTCATTTGAAGTGTAGATGAGGAATACATAGCACTTCGCAAATCATATTATATCTTACCATGAAAAATAGAAATGAGATGCGATATCGCGTTATAAGAAGCATTAGAACTCTATCGCTACGATACATAGACATCTGCAGACGCTATTTCCTCGCAAGGAAGTGTCGCATTTACATTCGTTTGAAGTGTAGACGAGGAATACATAACACTTCGCAAATCATATTATATCTTACCATGTAACAGAAATGAGATGCGATATCGCATTTTAAGAATCATAAGAACTCTATTGCTACGATACGTAGACATCTGCAAACGCTCTTTCCTTGCAGGGAAGTGTCGCATTAACATTCATATGAAGTGTAGACGAGGAATACATAACACTTCGCAAATCATATTATATCTTACCATGAAACACAGAAATGAGATGCGATATCACGTTTTCAGAATCATAAGAACTCTATTGCTACGATACGTAGACATCTGCAAACGCTCTTTCCTTGCAAGGAAGTGTCGCATTAACATTCATATGAAGTGTAGACGAGGAATACATAACACTTCGCAAATCATATTATATCTTACCATGAAACATGGAAATGAGGTGCGATATCGCGTTTTAAGAAGCATTAGAACTCTATTGCTACGGTATGTAGACATCTGCAAACGCTATTTCCTAGCAAGGAAGTGTCGCATTTACATTCATTTGAAGTGTAGACGAGGAATACATTACACTTCGCAAATCATATTATATCTTACCATGAAACATAGAAATGAGATGCGATATCGCGTTTTAAGAAGCATTAGAAATCTATTGCCACGATACGTAGACATCTGCAAACGCTATTTCTTTGCAAGGAAGTGTCGCATTTACATTCATTTGAAGTGTAGACGAGGAATACATAACACTTCTCAAATTATATTATATCTTACCATGAAACATAGAAATGAGATGCGATATCGCGTTTTAATAAGCATTAGAACTCTACTGCTACGATAGGTAGACATCTGCAAACGCTATTTCCTTTGAAGGAAGTGTCGCATTTACATTCATTTGAAGTGTAGACGAAGAATACATCACACTTCGCAAATTATATTATATCTTACCATGAAACATAGAAATGAGATGCGATATCGCGATTTAAGAATCATAAGAACTCTATTGCTACGATACGTAGACATCTGCAAACGCTATTTCCTAGCGAGGAAGTGTCGCATTCACATTCATTTGAAGTGTAGACGAGGAATACATGACACTTCGCAACTCATATTCTATCTTACCATGAGACCTAGAAATGAGATGCGATATCGCGTTTTAAGAAGCATCAGAAATCTATTGCTACGATACGTAGACATCTGCAAACGCTATTTCCTTGCTAGGAAGTGTCGCATTTACATTCATTTGAAGTGTAGACGAGGAATACATGACACTTCGCAACTCATATTATATCTTACCATGAAACCTAGAAATGAGATGCGATATCGCGTTTTAAGAAGCATTAGAAATCTATTGCTACGATACGTAGACATCTGCAAACGCTATTTCCTTGCTAGGAAGTGTCGCATTTACATTCATTTGAAGTGTAGACGAGGAATACATGACACTTCGCAACTCATTATATATCTTACCATGAAACCTAGAAATGAGATGCGATATCGCGTTTTAAGAAGCATTAGAAATCTATTGCTACGATACGTATACATCTGCAAACGCTATTTCCTTGCTAGGAAGTGTCGCATTTACATTCATTTGAAGTGTAGACGAGGAATACATTACACTTCGCAACTCATATTATATTTTACCATGAAACCTAGAAATGAGATGCGATATCGCGTTTTAAGAAGCATTAGAAATCTATTGCTACGATACGTAGACATCTGCAAACGCTCTTTCCTTGCAAGGAAGTGTCGCATTAACATTCATATGAAGTGTAGACGAGGAATACATAACACTTCGCAAATCATATTATATCTTACCATGAAACATGGAAATGAGGTGCGATATCGCGTTTTAAGAAGCATTAGAACTCTATTGCTACGGTATGTAGACATCTGCAAACGCTATTTCCTAGCAAGGAAGTGTCGCATTTACATTCATTTGAAGTGTAGACGAGGAATACATTACACTTCGCAAATCATATTATATCTTACCATGAAACATAGAAATGAGATGCGATATCGCGTTTTAAGAAGCATTAGAAATCTATTGCCACGATACGTAGACATCTGCAAACGCTATTTCTTTGCAAGGAAGTGTCGCATTTACATTCATTTGAAGTGCAGACGAGGAATACATAACACTTCTCAAATTATATTATATCTTACCATGAAACATAGAAATGAGATGCGATATCGCGTTTTAATAAGCATTAGAACTCTACTGCTACGATAGGTAGACATCTGCAAACGCTATTTCCTTTGAAGGAAGTGTCGCATTTACATTCATTTGAAGTGTAGACGAAGAATACATCACACTTCGCAAATTATATTATATCTTACCATGAAACATAGAAATGAGATGCGATATCGCGATTTAAGAATCATAAGAACTCTATTGCTACGATACGTAGACATCTGCAAACGCTATTTCCTAGCGAGGAAGTGTCGCATTCACATTCATTTGAAGTGTAGACGAGGAATACATGACACTTCGCAACTCATATTCTATCTTACCATGAGACCTAGAAATGAGATGCGATATCGCGTTTTAAGAAGCATTAGAAATCTATTGCTACGATACGTAGACATCTGCAAACGCTATTTCCTTGCTAGGAAGTGTCGCATTTACATTCATTTGAAGTGTAGACGAGGAATACATGACACTTCGCAACTCATATTATATCTTACCATGAAACCTAGAAATGAGATGCGATATCGCGTTTTAAGAAGCATTAGAAATCTATTGCTACGATACGTAGACATCTGCAAACGCTATTTCCTTGCTAGGAAGTGTCGCATTTACATTCATTTGAAGTGTAGACGAGGAATACATGACACTTCGCAACTCATTATATATCTTACCATGAAACCTAGAAATGAGATGCGATATCGCGTTTTAAGAAGCATTAGAAATCTATTGCTACGATACGTAGACATCTGCAAACGCTATTTCCTTGCTAGGAAGTGTCGCATTTACATTCATTTGAAGTGTAGACGAGGAATACATGACACTTCGCAACTCATATTATATTTTACCATGAAACCTAGAAATGAGATGCGATATCGCATTTTAAGAAGCATTAGAAATCTATTGCTACGATACGTAGACATCTGCAAACGCTATTTCCTTGCAAGGAAGTGTCGCATTTACACTCATTTGAAGTGTAGACGAGGAATACATAACACTTCGCAAATCATATTATATCTTACCATGTAACAGAAATGAGATGCGATATCGCGTTTTAAGAATCATAAGAACTCTATTGCTACGATACGTAGACATCTGCAAACGCTATTTCCTTGCTAGGAAGTGTCGCATTTACATTCATTTGAAGTGTAGACGAGGAACACATGACACTTCGCAAATCACATTATATCTTACCATGAAACATAGAAATGAGATGCGATATCGCGTTTTAAGAATCATAAGAACTCTATTGCTACGATACGTAGACAACTGCAAACGCTATTTCTTTCCAAGGAAGTGTCGCATTTACATTCATTTGAAGTGTAGACGAGGAATTCATAACACTTCGCAAATCATATTATATCTTACCATGAAACATAGGAATGAGATGCTATATCGCGTTCTAAGAAGCATTAGAAATCTATTGCTACGATACGTAGACATCTGCAAACGCTATTTCCTTGCAAGGAAGTGTCGCCTTTACATTCATTTGAATCGTATACGAGGAATGCATAACACTTCGCAAATCATATTATGTCTTACCATGAAACATAGAAATGAGGTGCGATATCGCGCTTTAAGAAGAATTAGAACACTATCGCTACGATACCTGGACATCTGCAGACGCTATTTCCTAGCAAGGAAGTGTCGCATTTACATTCATTTGAAGTGTAGACGTGGAATTCATTACACTTCGCAAATCATATTATATCTTACCATGAAACATATGAATGACATGCGATATCGCATTTTAAGAAGCATTTGAACTCTATTGCTACAATACATAGACATCTGCAGACGCTATTTCCTAGCAAGGAAGTGTCGCATTTACATTCATTTCAAGTGTAGACGAGGAATTCATTACACTTCGCAAATCATATTATATCTTACCATGAAACATAGAAATGAGATGCTGTATCGCGATTTAAGAATCATAAGAACTCTATTGCTGCGATACGTAGACATCTGCAAACGCTATTTCCTTGCAAGGAAGTGTCGCATCTGCATTCATTTGAAGTGTAGACGAGGAATACATAGCACTTCGCAAATCATATTATATCTTACCATGAAAAATAGAAATGAGATGCGATATCGCGTTATAAGAAGCATTAGAACTCTATCGCTACGATACATAGACATCTGCAGACGCTATTTCCTCGCAAGGAAGTGTCGCATTTACATTCGTTTGAAGTGTAGACGAGGAATACATAACACTTCGCAAATCATATTATATCTTACCATGTAACAGAAATGAGATGCGATATCGCATTTTAAGAATCATAAGAACTCTATTGCTACGATACGTAGACATCTGCAAACGCTCTTTCCTTGCAGGGAAGTGTCGCATTAACATTCATATGAAGTGTAGACGAGGAATACATAACACTTCGCAAATCATATTATATCTTACCATGAAACACAGAAATGAGATGCGATATCACGTTTTCAGAATCATAAGAACTCTATTGCTACGATACGTAGACATCTGCAAACGCTCTTTCCTTGCAAGGAAGTGTCGCATTAACATTCATATGAAGTGTAGACGAGGAATACATAACACTTCGCAAATCATATTATATCTTACCATGAAACATGGAAATGAGGTGCGATATCGCGTTTTAAGAAGCATTAGAACTCTATTGCTACGGTATGTAGACATCTGCAAACGCTATTTCCTAGCAAGGAAGTGTCGCATTTACATTCATTTGAAGTGTAGACGAGGAATACATTACACTTCGCAAATCATATTATATCTTACCATGAAACATAGAAATGAGATGCGATATCGCGTTTTAAGAAGCATTAGAAATCTATTGCCACGATACGTAGACATCTGCAAACGCTATTTCTTTGCAAGGAAGTGTCGCATTTACATTCATTTGAAGTGTAGACGAGGAATACATAACACTTCTCAAATTATATTATATCTTACCATGAAACATAGAAATGAGATGCGATATCGCGTTTTAATAAGCATTAGAACTCTACTGCTACGATAGGTAGACATCTGCAAACGCTATTTCCTTTGAAGGAAGTGTCGCATTTACATTCATTTGAAGTGTAGACGAAGAATACATCACACTTCGCAAATTATATTATATCTTACCATGAAACATAGAAATGAGATGCGATATCGCGATTTAAGAATCATAAGAACTCTATTGCTACGATACGTAGACATCTGCAAACGCTATTTCCTAGCGAGGAAGTGTCGCATTCACATTCATTTGAAGTGTAGACGAGGAATACATGACACTTCGCAACTCATATTCTATCTTACCATGAGACCTAGAAATGAGATGCGATATCGCGTTTTAAGAAGCATCAGAAATCTATTGCTACGATACGTAGACATCTGCAAACGCTATTTCCTTGCTAGGAAGTGTCGCATTTACATTCATTTGAAGTGTAGACGAGGAATACATGACACTTCGCAACTCATATTATATCTTACCATGAAACCTAGAAATGAGATGCGATATCGCGTTTTAAGAAGCATTAGAAATCTATTGCTACGATACGTAGACATCTGCAAACGCTATTTCCTTGCTAGGAAGTGTCGCATTTACATTCATTTGAAGTGTAGACGAGGAATACATGACACTTCGCAACTCATTATATATCTTACCATGAAACCTAGAAATGAGATGCGATATCGCGTTTTAAGAAGCATTAGAAATCTATTGCTACGATACGTAGACATCTGCAAACGCTATTTCCTTGCTAGGAAGTGTCGCATTTACATTCATTTGAAGTGTAGACGAGGAATACATTACACTTCGCAACTCATATTATATTTTACCATGAAACCTAGAAATGAGATGCGATATCGCGTTTTAAGAAGCATTAGAAATCTATTGCTACGATACGTAGACATCTGCAAACGCTCTTTCCTTGCAAGGAAGTGTCGCATTAACATTCATATGAAGTGTAGACGAGGAATACATAACACTTCGCAAATCATATTATATCTTACCATGAAACATGGAAATGAGGTGCGATATCGCGTTTTAAGAAGCATTAGAACTCTATTGCTACGGTATGTAGACATCTGCAAACGCTATTTCCTAGCAAGGAAGTGTCGCATTTACATTCATTTGAAGTGTAGACGAGGAATACATTACACTTCGCAAATCATATTATATCTTACCATGAAACATAGAAATGAGATGCGATATCGCGTTTTAAGAAGCATTAGAAATCTATTGCCACGATACGTAGACATCTGCAAACGCTATTTCTTTGCAAGGAAGTGTCGCATTTACATTCATTTGAAGTGTAGACGAGGAATACATAACACTTCTCAAATTATATTATATCTTACCATGAAACATAGAAATGAGATGCGATATCGCGTTTTAATAAGCATTAGAACTCTACTGCTACGATAGGTAGACATCTGCAAACGCTATTTCATTTGAAGGAAGTGTCGCATTTACATTCATTTGAAGTGTAGACGAAGAATACATCACACTTCGCAAATTATATTATATCTTACCATGAAACATAGAAATGAGATGCGATATCGCGATTTAAGAATCATAAGAACTCTATTGCTACGATACGTAGACATCTGCAAACGCTATTTCCTAGCGAGGAAGTGTCGCATTCACATTCATTTGAAGTGTAGACGAGGAATACATGACACTTCGCAACTCATATTCTATCTTACCATGAGACCTAGAAATGAGATGCGATATCGCGTTTTAAGAAGCATTAGAAATCTATTGCTACGATACGTAGACATCTGCAAACGCTATTTCCTTGCTAGGAAGTGTCGCATTTACATTCATTTGAAGTGTAGACGAGGAATACATGACACTTCGCAACTCATTATATATCTTACCATGAAACCTAGAAATGAGATGCGATATCGCGTTTTAAGAAGCATTAGAAATCTATTGCTACGATACGTAGACATCTGCAAACGCTATTTCCTTGCTAGGAAGTGTTGCATTTACATTCATTTGAAGTGTAGACGAGGAATACATGACACTTCGCAACTCATATTATATTTTACCATGAAACCTAGAAATGAGATGCGATATCGCGTTTTAAGAAGCATTAGAAATCTATTGCTACGATACGTAGACATCTGCAAACGCTATTTCCTTGCAAGGAAGTGTCGCATTTACACTCATTTGAAGTGTAGACGAGGAATACATAACACTTCGCAAATCATATTATATCTTACCATGTAACAGAAATGAGATGCGATATCGCGTTTTAAGAATCATAAGAACTCTATTGCTACGATACGTAGACATCTGCAAACGCTATTTCCTAGCGAGGAAGTGTCGCATTTACATTCATTTGATGTGTAGACGAGGAATACATAACACTCCGCAAATCATATTATATCTTACCATAAAACATAGAAATGAGATGCGATATCGCGTTTTAAGAATCATAAGAACTCTATTGCTACGATACGTAGACATCTGCAATCGCTATTTCCTAGCGAGGAAGTGTCGCATTCACATTCATTTGAAGTGTAGACGAGGAATACATGACACTTCGCAACTCATATTCTATCTTACCATGAGACCTAGAAATGAGATGCGATATCGCGTTTTAAGAAGCATTAGAAATCTATTGCTACGATACGTAGACATCTGCAAACGCTATTTCCTTGCTAGGAAGTGTCGCATTTACATTCATTTGAAGTGTAGACGAGGAATACATGACACTTCGCAACTCATATTATATCTTACCATGAAACCTAGAAATGAGATGCGATATCGCGTTTTAAGAATCATAAGAACTCTATTGCTACGATACGTAGACATCTGCAAACGCTATTTCCTAGCGAGGAAGTGTCGCATTCACATTCATTTGAGGTGTAGTCGAGGAATACATAACACTTCGCAAATCATATTATATCTTACCATGAAACATAGAAATGAGATGCAATATCGCGATTTAAGAATCATAAGAACTCTATTGCTACGATACGTAAACAACTGCAAACGCTATTTCCTTGCAAGGAAGTGTCGCATTTACATTCATTTGAATCGTATACGAGGAATGCATAACACTTCGCAATGAATATTACATCTTATCATGAAACCTAGAAATGAGATGCGATATCGCGTTTTAAGAAGCATTAGAAAGCTATTGCTACGATACGTAGACATCTGCAAACGCTATTTCCTTGCTAGGAAGTGTCGCATTTACATTCATTTGAAGTGTAGACGAGGAACACATGACACTTCGCAAATCACATTATATCTTACCATGAAACATAGAAATGAGATGCGATATCGCGTTTTAAGAATCATAAGAACTCTATTGCTACGATACGTAGACAACTGCAAACGCTATTTCTTTCCAAGGAAGTGTCGCATTTACATTCATTTGAAGTGTAGACGAGGAAGTCATAACACTTCGCAAATCATATTATATCTTACCATGAAACATAGAAATGAGATGCTATATCGCGTTCTAAGAAGCATTAGAAATCTATTGCTACGATACGTAGACATCTGCAAACGCTATTTCCTTGCAAGGAAGTGTCGCCTTTACATTCATTTGAATTGTATACGAGGAATGCATAACACTTCGCAAATCATATTATGTCTTACCATGAAACATAGATATGAGGTGCGATATCGCGCTTTAAGAAGCATTAGAACACTATCGCTACGATACCTAGACATCTGCAGACGCTATTTCCTAGCAAGGAAGTGTCGCATTTACATTCATTTGAAGTGTAGACGTGGAATTCATTACACTTCGCAAATCATATTATATCTTACCATGAAACATATGAATGACATGCGATATCGCGTTTTAAGAAGCATTTGAACTCTATTGCTACAATACATAGACATCTGCAGACGCTATTTCCTAGCAAGGAAGTGTCGCATTTACATTCATTTCCAGTGTAGACGAGGAATTCATTACACTTCGCAAATCATATTATATCTTACCATGAAACATAGAAATGAGATGCGATATCACGTTTTCAGAATCATAAGAACACTATTGCTACGATACGTAGACATCTGCAAACGCTCTTTCCTTGCAAGGAAGTGTCGCATTTACATTCATTTGAAGTGTAGACGAGGAATACATTACACTTCGCAAATCATATTATATCTTACCATGAAACATAGAAATGAGATGCGATATCGCGTTTTAAGAAGCATTAGAAATCTATTGCCACGATACGTAGACATCTGCAAACGCTATTTCTTTGCAAGGAAGTGTCGCATTTACATTCATTTGAAGTGTAGACGAAGAATACATCACACTTCGCAAATCATGTTATATCTTACCATGAGACCTAGAAATGAGATGCGATATCGCGTTTTAAGAAGCATTAGAAATCTATTGCTACGATACGTAGACATCTGCAAACGCTATTTCCTTGCTAGGAAGTGTCGCATTTACATTCATTTGAAGTGTAGACGAGGAACACATGACACTTCGCAAATCACATTATATCTTACCATGAAACATAGAAATGAGATGCGATATCGCGTTTTAAGAATCATAAGAACTCTATTGCTACGATACGTAGACAACTGCAAACGCTATTTCTTTCCAAGGAAGTGTCGCATTTACATTCATTTGAAGTGTAGACGAGGAAGTCATAACACTTCGCAAATCATATTATATCTTACCATGAAACATAGAAATGAGATGCTATATCGCGTTCTAAGAAGCATTAGAAATCTATTGCTACGATACGTAGACATCTGCAAACGCTATTTCCTTGCAAGGAAGTGTCGCCTTTACATTCATTTGAATTGTATACGAGGAATGCATAACACTTCGCAAATCATATTATGTCTTACCATGAAACATAGATATGAGGTGCGATATCGCGCTTTAAGAAGCATTAGAACACTATCGCTACGATACCTAGACATCTGCAGACGCTATTTCCTAGCAAGGAAGTGTCGCATTTACATTCATTTGAAGTGTAGACGTGGAATTCATTACACTTCGCAAATCATATTATATCTTACCATGAAACATATGAATGACATGCGATATCGCGTTTTAAGAAGCATTTGAACTCTATTGCTACAATACATAGACATCTGCAGACGCTATTTCCTAGCAAGGAAGTGTCGCATTTACATTCATTTCCAGTGTAGACGAGGAATTCATTACACTTCGCAAATCATATTATATCTTACCATGAAACATAGAAATGAGATGCGATATCACGTTTTCAGAATCATAAGAACACTATTGCTACGATACGTAGACATCTGCAAACGCTCTTTCCTTGCAAGGAAGTGTCGCATTTACATTCATTTGAAGTGTAGACGAGGAATACATTACACTTCGCAAATCATATTATATCTTACCATGAAACATAGAAATGAGATGCGATATCGCGTTTTAAGAAGCATTAGAAATCTATTGCCACGATACGTAGACATCTGCAAACGCTATTTCTTTGCAAGGAAGTGTCGCATTTACATTCATTTGAAGTGTAGACGAAGAATACATCACACTTCGCAAATCATGTTATATCTTACCATGAGACCTAGAAATGAGATGCGATATCGCGTTTTAAGAAGCATTAGAAATCTATTGCTACGATACGTAGACTTCTGTAAACGCTATTTCCTTGCAAGGAAGTGTCGCATTTACATTCATTTGAAGTGTAGACGAGGAATACATAACACTTCGCAAATCATATTATATCTTACCATGAAACATAGAAATGAGATACGATATCGCGTTGTAAGAATCATAAAAACACTATTGCTACGATACGTAGACATCAGCAAACGCTATTTCCTAGCGAGGAAGTGTCGCATTCACACTCATTTGAAGTGTAGACGAGGAATACATAACACTTCGCAAATCATATTATATCTTACCATGAAACATAGAAATGAGATGCGATATCGCATTTTAAGAAGCTTTAGAGCTCTATCGCTACGATACCTAGACATCTGCAGACGCTATTTCCTAGCAAGGAAATGTCGCATTTACATTCATTTGAAGTGTAGACGAGGAATACATAACGCTTCGCAAATCATATTATATCTTACCATGAAACATAGAAATGAGATGCGATATCGCGTTTTAAGAATCATAAGAACTCTATTGCTACGATACGTAGACATCTGCAAACCCTATTTCCTTGCAAGGAAGTGTCGCATTTACATTCATTTGAAGTGCAGTCGAGGGATACATAACACTTCGCAAATCATATTATATCTTACCATGAAACATAGAAATGAGATGCGATATCGGGTTTTAAGAAACATTTGAACTCTATTGCTACGATACCTAGATATCTGCAGACGCTATTTCCTTGCAAGGAAGTGTCGCATTTACATTCATTTGAAGTGTACACGAGGAATACATAACACTTCGCAAATCATATTATATCTTACCATGAAACATAGAAATGAGGTGCGATATCGCGCTTTAAGAAGCATTAGAACTCTATCGCTACGATACGTAGACATCTGCAAACGCTCTTTCCTTGCAAGGAAGTGTCGCATTAACATTCATATGAAGTGTAGACGAGGAATACATAACACTTCGCAAATCATATTATATCTTACCATGAAACATAGAAATGAGATGCGATATCGCGTTTTAAGAAGCATTAGAAATCTATTGCCACGATACGTAGACATCTGCAAACGCTATTTCCTTGCAAGGAAGTGTCGCATTTACATTCATTTGAAGTGTAGACGAGGAATACATAACACTTCTCAAATTATATTATATCTTACCATGAAACATAGAAATGAGATGCGATATCGCGTTTTAATAAGCATTAGAACTCTACTGCTACGATAGGTAGACATCTGCAAACGCTATTTCCTTTGAAGGAAGTGTCTCATTTACATTCATTTGAAGTGTAGACGAAGAATACATCACACTTCGCAAATTATATTATATCTTACCATGAAACATAGAAATGAGATGCGATATCGCGATTTAAGAATCATAAGAACTCTATTGCTACGATACGTAGACATCTGCAAACGCTATTTCCTAGCGAGGAAGTGTCGCATTCACATTCATTTGAAGTGTAGACGAGGAATACATGACACTTCGCAACTCATATTATATCTTACCATGAAACCTAGAAATGAGATGCGATATCGCGTTTTAAGAAGCATTAGAAATCTATTGCTACGATACGTAGACATCTGCAAACGCTATTTCCTTGCTAGGAAGTGTCGCATTTACATTCATTTGAAGTGTAGACGAGGAATACATGACACTTCGCAACTCATATTATATCTTACCATGAAACCTAGAAATGAGATGCGATATCGCGTTTTAAGAAGCATTAGAAATCTATTGCTACGATACGTAGACATCTGCAAACGCTATTTCCTTGCTAGGAAGTGTCGCATTTACATTCATTTGAAGTGTAGACGAGGAATACATGACACTTCGCAACTCATATTATATCTTACCATGAAACCTAGAAATGAGATGCGATATCGCGTTGTAAGAATCATAAAAACACTATTGCTACGATACGTAGACATCAGCAAACGCTATTTCCTAGCGAGGAAGTGTCGCATTCACACTCATTTGAAGTGTAGACGAGGAATACATAACACTTCGCAAATCATATTATATCTTACCATGAAACATAGAAATGAGATGCGATATCGCATTTTAAGAAGCTTTAGAGCTCTATCGCTACGATACCTAGACATCTGCAGACGCTATTTCCTAGCAAGGAAATGTCGCATTTACATTCATTTGAAGTGTAGACGAGGAATACATAACGCTTCGCAAATCATATTATATCTTACCATGAAACATAGAAATGAGATGCGATATCACGTTTTCAGAATCATAAGAACTCTATTGCTACGATACGTAGACATCTGCAAACGCTCTTTCCTTGCAAGGAAGTGTCGCATTAACATTCATATGAAGTGTAGACGAGGAATACATAACACTTCGCAAATCATATTATATCTTACCATGAAACACAGAAATGAGATGCGATATCCCGTTTTCAGAATCATAAGAACTCTATTGCTACGATACGTAGACATCTGCAAACGCTCTTTCCTTGCAAGGAAGTGTCGCATTAACATTCATATGAAGTGTAGACGAGGAATACATAACACTTCGCAAATCATATTATATCTTACCATGAAACATGGAAATGAGGTGCGATATCGCGTTTTAAGAAGCATTAGAACTCTATTGCTACGGTATGTAGACATCTGCAAACGCTATTTCCTAGCAAGGAAGAGTCGCATTTACATTCATTTGAAGTGTAGACGAGGAATACATTACACTTCGCAAATCATATTATATCTTACCATGAAACATAGAAATGAGATGCGATATCGCGTTTTAAGAAGCATTAGAAATCTATTGCTACGATACGTAGACATCTGCAAACGCTATTTCCTTGCAAGGAAGTGTCGCATTTACACTCATTTGAAGTGTAGACGAGGAATACATAACACTTCGCAAATCATATTATATCTTACCATGTAACAGAAATGAGATGCGATATCGCGTTTTAAGAATCATAAGAACTCTATTGCTACGATACGTAGACATCTGCAAACGCTATTTCCTAGCGAGGAAGTGTCGCATTTACATTCATTTGATGTGTAGACGAGGAATACATAACACTCCGCAAATCATATTATATCTTACCATAAAACATAGAAATGAGATGCGATATCGCGTTTTAAGAATCATAAGAACTCTATTGCTACGATACGTAGACATCTGCAAACGCTCTTTCCTTGCAAGGAAGTGTCGCATTAACATTCATATGAAGTGTAGACGAGGAATACATAACACTTCGCAAATCATATTATATCTTACCATGAAACATGGAAATGAGGTGCGATATCGCGTTTTAAGAAGCATTAGAACTCTATTGCTACGGTATGTAGACATCTGCAAACGCTATTTCCTAGCAAGGAAGTGTCGCATTTACATTCATTTGAAGTGTAGACGAGGAATACATTACACTTCGCAAATCATATTATATCTTACCATGAAACATAGAAATGAGATGCGATATCGCGTTTTAAGAAGCATTAGAAATCTATTGCTACGATACGTAGACATCTGCAAACGCTATTTCCTTGCAAGGAAGTGTCGCATTTACACTCATTTGAAGTGTAGACGAGGAATACATAACACTTCGCAAATCATATTATATCTTACCATGTAACAGAAATGAGATGCGATATCGCGTTTTAAGAATCATAAGAACTCTATTGCTACGATACGTAGATATCTGCAAACGCTATTTCCTAGCGAGGAAGTGTCGCATTTACATTCATTTGATGTGTAGACGAGGAATACATAACACTCCGCAAATCATATTATATCTTACCATAAAACATAGAAATGAGATGCGATATCGCGTTTTAAGAATCATAAGAACTCTATTGCTACGATACGTAGACATCTGCAATCGCTATTTCCTAGCGAGGAAGTGTCGCATTCACATTCATTTGAAGTGTAGACGAGGAATACATGACACTTCGCAACTCATATTCTATCTTACCATGAGACCTAGAAATGAGATGCGATATCGCGTTTTAAGAAGCATTAGAAATCTATTGCTACGATACGTAGACATCTGCAAACGCTATTTCCTTGCTAGGAAGTGTCGCATTTACAGTCATTTGAAGTGTAGACGAGGAATACATGACACTTCGCAACTCATATTATATCTTACCATGAAACCTAGAAATGAGATGCGATATCTCGTTTTAAGAATCATAAGAACTCTATTGCTACGATACGTAGACATCTGCAAACGCTATTTCCTAGCGAGGAAGTGTCGCATTCACATTCATTTGAAGTGTAGTCGAGGAATACATAACACTTCGTAAATCATATTATATCTTACCATGAAACATAGAAATGAGATGCGATATCGCGATTTAAGAATCATAAGAACTCTATTGCTACGATACGTAAACAACTGCAAACGCTATTTCCTTGCAAGGAAGTGTCGCATTTACATTCATTTGAATCGTATACGAGGAATGCATAACACTTCGCAATGAATATTACATCTTATCATGAAACCTAGAAATGAGATGCGATATCGCGTTTTAAGAAGCATTAGAAAGCTATTGCTACGATACGTAGACATCTGCAAACGCTATTTCCTTGCTAGGAAGTGTCGCATTTACATTCATTTGAAGTGTAGACGAGGAACACATGACACTTCGCAAATCACATTATATCTTACCATGAAACATAGAAATGAGATGCGATATCGCGTTTTAAGAATCATAAGAACTCTATTGCTACGATACGTAGACAACTGAAAACGCTATTTCTTTCCAAGGAAGTGTCGCATTTACATTCATTTGAAGTGTAGACGAGGAATTCATAACACTTCGCAAATCATATTATATCTTACCATGAAACATAGAAATGAGATGCTATATCGCGTTCTAAGAAGCATTAGAAATCTATTGCTACGATACGTAGACATCTGCAAACGCTATTTCCTTGCAAGGAAGTGTCGCCTTTACATTCATTTGAATCGTATACGAGGAATGCATAACACTTCGCAAATCATATTATGTCTTACCATGAAACATAGATATGAGGTGCGATATCGCGCTTTAAGAAGCATTAGAACACTATCGCTACGATACCTAGACATCTGCAGACGCTATTTCCTAGCAAGGAAGTGTCGCATTTACATTCATTTGAAGTGTAGACGTGGAATTCATTACACTTCGCAAATCATATTATATCTTACCATGAAACATATGAATGACATGCGATATCGCGTTTTAAGAAGCATTTGAACTCTATTGCTACAATACATAGACATCTGCAGACGCTATTTCCTAGCAAGGAAGTGTCGCATTTACATTCATTTCAAGTGTAGACGAGGAATTCATTACACTTCGCAAATCATATTATATCTTACCATGAAACATAGAAATGAGATGCGATATCACGTTTTCAGAATCATAAGAACACTATTGCTACGATACGTAGACATCTGCAAACGCTCTTTCCTTGCAAGGAAGTGTCGCATTTACATTCATTTGAAGTGTAGACGAAGAATACATCACACTTCGCAAATCATGTTATATCTTACCATGAGACCTAGAAATGAGATGCGATATCGCGTTTTAAGAAGCATTAGAAATCTATTGCTACGATACGTAGACTTCTGTAAACGCTATTTCCTTGCAAGGAAGTGTCGCATTTACATTCATTTGAAGTGTAGACGAGGAATACATAACACTTCGCAAATCATATTATATCTTACCATGAAACATAGAAATGAGATACGATATCGCGTTGTAAGAATCATAAAAACACTATTGCTACGATACGTAGACATCAGCAAACGCTATTTCCTAGCGAGGAAGTGTCGCATTCACACTCATTTGAAGTGTAGACGAGGAATACATAACACTTCGCAAATCATATTATATCTTACCATGAAACATAGAAATGAGATGCGATATCGCATTTTAAGAAGCTTTAGAGCTCTATCGCTACGATACCTAGACATCTGCAGACGCTATTTCCTAGCAAGGAAATGTCGCATTTACATTCATTTGAAGTGTAGACGAGGAATACATAACGCTTCGCAAATCATATTATATCTTACCATGAAACATAGAAATGAGATGCGATATCGCGTTTTAAGAATCATAAGAACTCTATTGCTACGATACGTAGACATCTGCAATCGCTATTTCCTAGCGAGGAAGTGTCGCATTCACATTCATTTGAAGTGTAGACGAGGAATACATGACACTTCGCAACTCATATTATATCTTACCATGAAACCTAGAAATGAGATGCGATATCGCGTTTTAAGAATCATAAGAACTCTATTGCTACGGTACGTAGACATCTGCAAACGCTATTTCCTAGCGAGGAAGTGTCGCATTCACATTCATTTGAGGTGTAGTCGAGGAATACATAACACTTCGCAAATCATATTATATCTTACCATGAAACATAGAAATGAGATGCAATATCGCGATTTAAGAATCATAAGAACTCTATTGCTACGATACGTAAACAACTGCAAACGCTATTTCCTTGCAAGGAAGTGTCGCATTTACATTCATTTGAATCGTATACGAGGAATGCATAACACTTCGCAATGAATATTACATCTTATCATGAAACCTAGAAATGAGATGCGATATCGCGTTTTAAGAAGCATTAGAAAGCTATTGCTACGATACGTAGACATCTGCAAACGCTATTTCCTTGCTAGGAAGTGTCGCATTTACATTCATTTGAAGTGTACACGAGGAATACATAACACTTCGCAAATCATATTATATCTTACCATGAAACATAGAAATGAGATGCGATATCGCGTTTTAAGAATCATAAGAAATCTACTGCTACGATACGTAGACTTCTGCAAACGCTATTTCCTTGCAAGGAAGTGTCGCATTTACGTTCATTCGAAGTGCAGTCGAGAAATACATAACACTTCGCAAATCATATTATATCTTACCATGAAACATATGAATGACATGCGATATCGCGTTTTAAGAAGCATTTGAACTCTATGGCTACGATACATAGACATCTGCAGACGCTATTACCTAGCAAGGAAGTGTCGCATTTACATTCATTTGAAGTGTACACGAGGAATACATAACACTTCGCAAATCATATTATATCTTACCATGAAACATAGAAATGAGATACGATATCGCGTTGTAAGAATCATAAAAACACTATTGCTACGATACGTAGACATCAGCAAACGCTATTTCCTAGCGAGGAAGTGTCGCATTCACACTCATTTGAAGTGTAGACGAGGAATACATAACACTTCGCAAATCATATTATATCTTACCATGAAACATAGAAATGAGATGCGATATCGCATTTTAAGAAGCTTTAGAGCTCTATCGCTAACGATACCTAGACATCTGCAGACGCTATTTCCTAGCAAGGAAATGTCGCATTTACATTCATTTGAAGTGTAGACGAGGAATACATAACGCTTCGCAAATCATATTATATCTTACCATGAAACATAGAAATGAGATGCGATATCCCGTTTTAAGAATCATAAGAACTCTATTGCTGCGATACGTAGACATCTGCAAACGCTATTTCCTTGCAAGGAAGTGTCGCATTTACATTCATTTGAAGTGCAGTCGAGGGATACATAACACTTCGCAAATCATATTATATCTTACCATGAAACATAGAAATGAGATGCGATATCGGGTTTTAAGAAACATTTGAACTCTATTGCTACGATACCCAGATATCTGCAGACGCTATTTCCTTGCAAGGAAGTGTCGCATTTACATTCATTTGAAGTGTACACGAGGAATACATAACACTTCGCAAATCATATTATATCTTACCATGAAACATAGAAATGAGGTGCGATATCGCGCTTTAAGAAGCATTAGAACTCTATCGCTACGATACCTAGACATCTGCAGACGCTATTTCCTAGCAAGGAAGTGTCGCATTTACATTCATTTGAAGTGTAGACGAGGAATACATTACACTTCGCAAATCATATTATATCTTACCATGAAACATAGAAATGAGATGCGATATCGCGTTCTAAGAAGCATTAGAAATCTATTGCTACGATAGGTAGACATCTGCAAACGCTATTTCCTAGCAAGGAAATGTCGCATTTACATTCATTTGAAGTGTAGACGAGGAATACATAACACTCCGCAAATCATATTATATCTTACCATGAAACATGGAAATGAGGTGCGATATCACGATTTAAGAAGCATTAGAACTCTATTGCTACGATGCGTTGATATCTGCAAACGCTATTTCTTTGCAAGGAAGTGTCGCATTTACATTCATTTGAAGTGTAGACGAGGAATACATCACACTTCGCAAATCATATTATATCTTACCATGAAACATAGAAATGAGATGCGATATCGCGTTCTAAGAAGCATTAGAAACCTATTGCTACGATACGTAGACATCTGCAAACGCTATTTCTTTGCAAGGAAGTGTCGCATTTACATTCACTTGAAGTGTAGACGTGGAATGCACACACTTCGCAAATCATATTATATCTTACCATGAAACATAGAAATGAGATGCGATATCGCGTTTTACTAAGCATTAGAACTCTACTGCTACGATACCTAGACATCTGCAGACGCTATTTCCTAGCAAGGAAGTGTCGCATTTACATTCATTTGAAGTGTAGACGAGGAATACATAACACTTCGCAAATCATATAATATCTTACCATGAAACATAGAAATGAGATGCGATATCGCATTTTAAGAATCATAAGAACACTACTGCTACGATACGTAGACTTCGGCAAACGCTATTTCCTTGCAAGGAAGTGTCGCATTTACATTCATTTGAAGTGCAGTCGAGAAATACATAACACTTCGCAAATCATATTATATCTTACCATGAAACATAGAAATGAGATGCGATATCGCGTTTTAATAAGCATTAGAACACTACTGCTACTATAGGTAGACATCTGCAAACGCTATTTCCTTTCAAGGAAGTGTCGCATTTACATTCATTTGAAGTGTAGACGAAGAATACATCACACTTCGCAAATCATGTTATATCTTACCATGAGACCTAGAAATGAGATGCGATATCGCGTTTTAAGAAGCATTAGAAATCTATTGCTACGATACGTAGACATCTGTAAACGCTATTTCCTTGCAAGGAAGTGTCGCATTTACATTCATTTGAAGTGTAGACGAGGAATACATAACACTTCGCAAATCATATTATATCTTACCATGTAACAGAAATGAGATGCGATATCGCGTTTCAGGAAGCATTAGAACTCTATTGCTACGGTACGTAGACATCTGCAAACGCTATTTCCTTGCAAGGAAGTGTCGCATTTACATTCATTTGAAGTGTACACGAGGAATACATCACACTTCGCAAATCATATTATATCTTACCATGAAACATAGAAATGAGATGCGATATCGCGTTTTAAGAATCATAAGAACTCTACTGCTACGATACGTAGACTTCTGCAAACGCTATTTCCTTGCAAGGAAGTGTCGCATTTACATTCATTTGAAGTGCAGTCGAGAAATACATAACACTTCGCAAATCATATTATATCTTACCATGAAACATAGGAATGACATGCGATATCGCGTTTCAAGAAGCATTTGAACTCTATTGCTACGATACCTAGACATCTGCAGACGCTATTTTCTAGCAAGGAAGTGTCGCATTTACATTCATTTCAAGTGTAGACGAGGAACACATTACACTTCGCAAATCATATTATATCTTACCATGAAACATAGAAATGAGATGCGATATCGCGTTCTAAGAAGCATTAGAAATCTATTGCTACGACACGTAGACATCTGCAAACGCTATTTCTTTGCAAGGAAGTGTCGCATTTACATTCATTTGAAGTGTAGACGTGGAATACACACACTTCGCAAATCATATTATATCTTACCATGTAACATAGAAATGAGATGCGATATCGCGTTTTAAGAAGCATTTGAACTCTATTGCTACGATACCTAGACATCTGCAGACGCTATTTCCTAGCAAGGAAGTGTCGCATTAACATTCATTTCAAGTGTAGACGAGGAAACCATAACACTTCGCAAATCATATTATATCTTACCATGAAACATAGAAATGAGATGCGATATCGCGTTCTAAGAAGCATTAGAAATCTATTGCTACGATAGGTAGACATCTGCAAACGCTATTTCCTAGCAAGGAAATGTCGCATTTACATTCATTTGAAGTGTAGACGAGGAATACATAACACTTCGCAAATCATATTATATCTTACCATGAAACATGGAAATGAGGTGCGATATCACGTTTTAAGAAGCATTAGAACTCTATTGCTACGATGCGTTGACATCTGCAAACGCTATTTCTTTGCAAGGAAGTGTCGCATTTACATTCATTTGAAGTGTAGACGAGGAATACATCACACTACGCAAATCATATTATATCTTACCATGAAACATAGAAATGAGATGCGATATCGCGTTTTAATAAGCATTAGAACTCTACTGCTACGATAGGCAGACATCTGCAAACGCTATTTCCTAGCAAGGAAATGTCGCATTTACATTCATTTGGAGTGTAGACGAGGAATACATAACACTTCGCAAACCATATTATATCTTACCATGAAACATGGAAATGAGGTGCGATATCACGTTTTAAGAAGCATTAGAACTCTATTGCTACGATGCGTAGACATCTGCAAACGCTATTTCTTTGCAAGGAAGTGTCGCATTTACATTCAGTTGAAGTGTAGACGAGGAATACATCACACTTCGCAAATCATATTATATCTTACCATGAAACATAGAAATGAGATGGGATATCGCGTTTTAATAAGCATTAGAACTCTACTGCTACGATAGGCAGACATCTGCAAACGCTATTTCCTTTCAAGGAAGTGTCGCATTTACATTCATTTGAAGTGTAGACGAGGAATACATAACACTTCGCAAATCATATTATATCTTACCATGAAACATGGAAATGAGGTGCGATATCGCGTTTTAAGAAGCATTAGAACTCTATTGCTACGGTACGTAGACATCTGCAAACGCTATTTCCTTGCAAGGAAGTGTCGCATTTACATTCATTTGAAGTGTACACGAGGAATACATAACACTTCGCAAATCATATTATATCTTACCATGAAACATAGAAATGAGATACGATATCGCGTTGTAAGAATCATAAAAACACTATTGCTACGATACGTAGACATCAGCAAACGCTATTTCCTAGCGAGGAAGTGTCGCATTCACACTCATTTGAAGTGTAGACGAGGAATACATAACACTTCGCAAATCATATTATATCTTACCATGAAACATAGAAATGAGATGCGATATCGCATTTTAAGAAGCTTTAGAGCTCTATCGCTAACGATACCTAGATATCTGCAGACGCTATTTCCTTGCAAGGAAGTGTCGCATTTACATTCATTTGAAGTGTACACGAGGAATACATAACACTTCGCAAATCATATTATATCTTACCATGAAACATAGAAATGAGGTGCGATATCGCGCTTTAAGAAGCATTAGAACTCTATCGCTACGATACCTAGACATCTGCAGACGCTATTTCCTAGCAAGGAAGTGTCGCATTTACATTCATTTGAAGTGTAGACGAGGAATACATTACACTTCGCAAATCATATTATATCTTACCATGAAACATAGAAATGAGATGCGATATCGCGTTCCAAGAAGCATTAGAACTCTATTGCTACGGTACGTAGACATGTGCAAACGCTATTTCCTTGCAAGGAAGTGTCGCATTTACGTTCATTTGATTTGTACACGAGGAATACATAACACTTCGCAAATCATATTATATCTTACCATGAAACATAGAAATGTGGTGCGATATCGCGCTTTAAGAAGCATTAGAGCTCTATCGCTACGATACCTAGACATCTGCAGACGCTATTTTCTAGCAAGGAAGTGTCGCATTTACATTCATTTGAAGTGTAGACGAGGAATACATCACACTTCGCAAATCATATTATATCTTACCATGAAACATAGAAATGACATGCGATATCGGGTTTTAAGAAACATTTGAACACTATTGCTACGATACCTATACATCTGCAGACGCTATTTCCTAGCAAGGAAGTGTCGCAATTACATTCATTTGAAGTGTAGACGAGGAATACATTACACTTCGCAAATCATATTATATCTTACCATGAAACATAGAAATGAGATGCGATATTGTGTTTTGAGAAGCATTAGAACTCTATCGCTACGATACCTAGACATCTGCAGACGCTATTTCCTAGCAAGGAAATGTCGCATTTACATTCATTTGAAGTGTAGACGAGGAATACATAACGCTTCGCAAATCATATTATATCTTACCATGAAACATAGAAATGAGATGCGATATCCCGTTTTAAGAATCATAAGAACTCTATTGCTGCGATACGTAGACATCTGCAAACGCTATTTCCTTGCAAGGAAGTGTCGCATTTACATTCATTTGAAGTGCAGTCGAGGGATACATAACACTTCGCAAATCATATTATATCTTACCATGAAACATAGAAATGAGATGCGATATCGGGTTTTAAGAAACATTTGAACTCTATTGCTGCGATACGTAGACATCTGCAAACGCTATTTCCTTGCAAGGAAGTGTCGCATTTACATTCATTTGAAGTGCAGTCGAGGGATACATAACACTTCGCAAATCATATTATATCTTACCATGAAACATAGAAATGAGGTGCGATATCGCGCTTTAAGAAGCATTAGAACTCTATCGCTACGATACCTAGACATCTGCAGACGCTATTTCCTAGCAAGGAAGTGTCGCATTTACATTCATTTGAAGTGTAGACGAGGAATACATTACACTTCGCAAATCATATTATATCTTACCATAAAACATAGAAATGAGGTGCGATATCGCGCTTTAAGAAGCATTAGAGCTCTATCGCTACGATACCTAGACATCTGCAGACGCTATTTTCTAGCAAGGAAGTGTCGCATTTACATTCATTTGAAGTGTAGACGAGGAATACATCACACTTCGCAAATCATATTATATCTTACCATGAAACATAGAAATGAGATGCGATATCGCGTTTTAAGAATCATAAGAACTCTACTGCTACGATACGTTGACATCTGCGAACGCTATTTCCTTGCAAGGAAGTGTCGCATTTACATTCATTTGAAGTTCAATCGAGAAATACATAACACTTCGCAAATCATATTATATCTTACCATGAAACATAGGAATGACATGCGATATCGCGTTTTAAGAAGCTTTTGAACTCTATTGCTACGATACCTAGACATCTGCAAACGCTATTTCCTTTCAAGGAAGTGTCGCATTTACATTCATATGAAGTGCGGACGAGGAATGCATAGCACTTCGCAAATCATATTATATCTTACCATGAAACATAGAAATGAGATGCGATATTGTGTTTTGAGAAGCATTAGAACTCTATCGCTACGATACCTAGACATCTGCAGACGCTATTTCCTTTCAAGCAAGCGTCGCATTTACATTCATTTGAAGTGCAGACGAGGAGTACATAAAACTTCGCAAATCATATTACATCTTACCATGAAACATGGAGATGAGGTGCGATATCGCGTTTTAAGAAGCATTAGAACTCTATTGCTACGGTACGTAGACATGTGCAAACGCTATTTCCTTGCAAGGAAGTGTCGCATTTACATTCATTTGAAGTGCAGTCGAGGGATACATAACACTTCGCAAATCATATTATATCTTACCATGAAACATAGAAATGAGATGCGATATCGCGTTTTAATAAGCATTAGAACTCTACTGCTACGATAGGCAGACATCTGCAAACGCTATTTCCTAGCAAGGAAATGTCGCATTTACATTCATTTGGAGTGTAGACGAGGAATACATAACACTTCGCAAATCATATTATATCTTACCATGAAACATGGAAATGAGGTGCGATATCACGTTTTAAGAAGCATTAGAACTCTATTGCTACGATGCGTAGACATCTGCAAACACTATTTCTTTGCAAGGAAGTGTCGCATTTACATTCAGTTGAAGTGTAGACGAGGAATACATCACACTTCGCAAATCATATTATATCTTACCATGAAACATAGAAATGAGATGCGATATCGCGTTTTAATAAGCATTAGAACTCTACTGCTACGATAGGCAGACATCTGCAAACGCTATTTCCTTTCAAGGAAGTGTCGCATTTACATTCATATGAAGTGCAGACGAGGAATGCATAGCACTTCGCAAATCATATTATATCTTACCATGAAACATACAAATGAGATGCGATATCGCGTTTTAAGAAGCATTAGTACTCTATTGCTACGATAGGTAGACATCTGCAAACGCTATTTCCTAGCAAGGAAATGTCGCATTTACATTCATTTGAAGTGTAGACGAGGAATACATAACACTTCGCAAATCATATTATATCTTACCATGAAACATAGAAATGAGATGGGATATCGCGTTTTAAGAAGCATTAGAAACCTATTGCCACGATACGTAGACATCTGCAAACGCTAGTTCTTTGCAAGGCAGTGTCGCATTTACATTCATTTGAAGTGTAGACGAGGAATACATAACACTTCTCAAATGATATTATATATTACCATGAAACATAGAAATGAGATGCGATATCACGTTTTCAGAATCATAAGAACTCCATTGCTACGATACGTAGACATCTGCAAACGCTCTTTCCTTGCAAGGAAGTGTCGCATTAACATTCATATGAAGTGTAGACGAGGAATACATAACACTTCGCAAATCATATTATATCTTACCATGAAACATGGAAATGAGGTGCGATATCGCGTTTTAAGAAGCATTAGAACACTATTGCTACGGTACGTAGACATCTGCAAACGCTATTTCCTTGCAAGGAAGTGTCGCATTTACATTCATATGAAGTGTAGACGAGGAAACCATAACACTTCGCAAATCATATTATATCTTACCATGAAACATAGAAATGAGATGCGATATCGCGTTCTAAGAAGCATTAGAAATCTATTGCTACGATAGGTAGACATCTGCAAACGCTATTTCCTAGCAAGGAAATGTCGCATTTACATTCATTTGAAGTGTAGACGAGGAATACATAACACTTCGCAAATCATATTATATCTTACCATGAAACATGGAAATGAGGTGCGATATCACGTTTTAAGAAGCATTAGAACTCTATTGCTACGATGCGTTGACATCTGCAAACGCTATTTCTTTGCAAGGAAGTGTCGCATTTACATTCATTTGAAGTGTAGACGAGGAATACATCACACTTCGCAAAACATATTATATCTTACCATGAAACATAGAAATGAGATGCGATATCGCGTTTTAATAAGCATTAGAACTCTACTGCTACGATAGGCAGACATCTGCAAACGCTATTTCCTAGCAAGGAAATGTCGCATTTACATCCATTTGGAGTGTAGACGAGGAATACATAACACTTCGCAAATCATATTATATCTTACCATGAAACATGGAAATGAGGTGCGATATCACGTTTTAAGAAGCATTAGAACTCTATTGCTACGATGCGTAGACATCTGCAAACGCTATTTCTTTGCAAGGAAGTGTCGCATTTACATTCAGTTGAAGTGTAGACGAGGAATACATCACACTTCGCAAATCATATTATATCTTACCATGAAACATAGAAATGAGATGCGATATCGCGTTTTAATAAGCATTGGAACTCTACTGCTACGATAGGCAGACATCTGCAAACGCTATTTCCTTTCAAGGAAGTGTCGCATTTACATTCATATGAAGTGCAGACGAGGAATGCATAGCACTTCGCAAATCATATTATATCTTACCATGAAACATAGAAATGAGATGCGATATCGCGTTTTAAGAAGCATTAGTACTCTATTGCTACGATAGGTAGACATCTGCAAACGCTATTTCCTAGCAAGGAAATGTCGCATTTACATTCATTTGAAGTGTAGACGTGGAATACATAACACTTCGCAAATCATATTATATCTTACCATGAAACATAGGAATGAGATGCGATATCGCGTTTTAAGAAGCATTAGAAACCTATTGCCACGATACGTAGACATCTGCAAACGCTAGTTCTTTGCAAGGCAGTGTCGCATTTACATTCATTTGAAGTGTAGACGAGGAATACATAACACTTCTCAAATCATATTATATATTACCATGAAACATAGAAATGAGATGCGATATCACGTTTTCAGAATCATAAGAACTCTATTGCTACGATACGTAGACATCTGCAAACGCTCTTTCCTTGCAAGGAAGTGTCGCATTAACATTCATATGAAGTGTAGACGAGGAATACATAACACTTCGCAAATCATATTATATCTTACCATGAAACATGGAAATGAGGTGCGATATCGCGTTTTAAGAAGCATTAGAACTCTATTGCTACGGTACGTAGACATCTGCAAACGCTATTTCCTTGCAAGGAAGTGTCGCATTTACATTCATATGAAGTGTAGACGAGGAATGCATAGCACTTCGCAAATCATATTATATCTTACCATGAAACATAGAAATGAGATGCGATATCGCGTTTTAAGAAGCATTAGAACTCTATTGCTACGATAGGTAGACATCTGCAAACGCTATTTCCTAGCATGGAAATGTCGCATTTACATTCATTTGAAGTGTAGACGAGGAATACATAACACTTCGCAAATCATATTATATCTTACCATGAAACATGGAAATGAGTTGCGATATCACGTTTTAAGAAGCATTAGAACTCTATTGCTACGATGCGTAGACATCTGCAAACGCTATTTCTTTGCAAGGAAGTGTCGCATTTACATTCATTTGAAGTGTAGACGAGGAATACATAACACTTCGCAAATCATATTATATCTTACCATGAAACATAGAAATGAGGTGCGATATCGCGCTTTAAGAAGCATTAGAGCTCTATCGCTACGATACCTAGACATCTGCAGACGCTATTTTCTAGCAAGGAAGTGTCGCATTTACATTCATTTGAAGTGTAGACGAGGAATACATAACACTTCGCAAATCATATTATATCTTACCATGAAACATAGAAATGAGGTGCGATATCGCGCTTTAAGAAGCATTAGAGCTCTATCGCTACGATACCTAGACATCTGCAGACGCTATTTTCTAGCAAGGAAGTGTCGCATTTACATTCATTTGAAGTGTAGACGAGGAATACATAACATTTCGCAAATCATATTATATCTTACCATGAAACATAGAAATGAGATGCGATAGCGCATTTTAATAAGCATTACAATTCTACTGCTACGATAGGTAGACATCTGCAAACGCTATTTCCTTTCAAGGATGTGTCGCATTTACATTCATATGAAGTGCAGACGAGGAATGCATAGCACTTCGCAAATCATATTATATCTTACCATGAAACATGGAAATGAGGTGCGATATCGCGTTCTATGAAGCATTAGAAAGCTATTGCTACGGTACGTAGACATCTGCAAACGCTATTTCCTTGCATGGAAGTGTCGCATTTACATTCATTTGAAGTGTACACGAGGTATACATAACACTTCGCAAATCATATTATATCCTACCATGAAACATAGAAATGAGGTGCGATATCGCGCTTTAAGAAGCATTAGAACACTATCGCTACGAAACCTAGACATCTGCAGACGCTATTTCCTAGCAAGGAAGTGTCGCATTTACAATCATTTGAAGTGTA
Organism: Xylocopa sonorina; assembly: GCF_050948175.1. Classification (NCBI taxonomy): domain Eukaryota; kingdom Metazoa; phylum Arthropoda; class Insecta; order Hymenoptera; family Apidae; genus Xylocopa; species Xylocopa sonorina. The sequence continues at coordinate 266,080 of NW_027490415.1, read as the reverse complement.
GACGAGGAATACATAACACTTCGCAAATCATATTATATCTTACCATGAAACATAGAAATGAGATGCGATATCGCGTTTTAATAAGCATTAGAACTCTACTGCTACGATAGGTAGACATCTGCAAACGCTATTTCCTTTCAAGGAAGTGTCGCATTTACATTCATATGAAGTGCAGACGAGGAATGCATAGCACTTCGCAAATCATATTATATCTTACCATGAAACATAGAAATGAGATGCGATATCGCGTTTTAAGAAGCATTAGAACTCTATTGCTACGATAGGTAGAAATCTGCAAACGCTATTTCTTTGCAAGGAAGTGTCGCATTTACATTCATTTGAAGTGTACACGAGGAATACATAACACTTCGCAAATCATATTATATCTTACCATGAAACATAGAAATGAGGTGCGATATCGCGCTTTAAGAAGCATTAGAACACTATCGCTACGATACCTAGACATCTGCAGACGCTATTACCTAGCAAGGAAGTGTCGCATTTACATTCATTTGAAGTGTAGACGAGGAATACATTACACTTCGCAAAACATGTTATATCTTATCATGAAACATAGAAATGAGATGCGATATCGCGTTCTAAGAAGCATTAGAAATCCATTGCTACGATACGTGGACATCAGCAAACGCTATTTCTTTGCAAGGAAGTGTCGCATTTACATTCATTTGAAGTGTAGACGAGGAATACATAGCACTTCGCAAATCATATTATATCTTACCATGTAACAGAAATGAGATGCGATATCGCGTTTCAGGCAGCATTAGAACTCTATTGCTACGATAGGTAGACATCTGCAAACGCTATTTCCTTGCAAGGAAGTGTCGCATTTACATTCATTTGAAGTGTAGACGAGGAATGCATAACACTTCGCAATGAATATTATGTCTTATCATGAAACATAGATATGAGATGCAATATCTCGTTTTAAGAAGCATTAGAACCCTATTGCTACGCTAGGTAGACATCTGCAAACGCTATTTCCTTGCTAGGAAGTGTCGCATTTACATTCATTTGATGTGTAGACGAGGAATACATAACACTCCGCAAATCATATTATATCTTACCATAAAACATAGAAATGAGATGCGATATCGCGTTTTAAGAATCATAAGAACTCTATTGCTACGATACGTAGACATCTGCAAACGCTATTTCCTAGCGAGGAAGTGTCGCATTCACATTCATTTGAAGTGTAGTCGAGGAATACATAACACTTCGCAAATCATATTATATCTTACCATGAAACATAGAAATGAGATGCGATATCGCGTTTTAAGAATCATAAGAACTCTATTGCTACGATACGTAGACAACTGCAAACGCTATTTCTTTCCAAGGAAGTGTCGCATTTACATTCATTTGAAGTGTAGACGAGAAATTCATAACACTTCGCAAACCATATTATATCTTACCATGAAACATAGAAATGAGATGCGATATCGCGTTCTAAGAAGCATTAGAAATCTATTGCTACGATACGTAGACATCTGCAAACGCTATTTCCTTGCAAGGAAGTGTCGCCTTTACATTCATTTGAATCGTATACGAGGAATGCATAACACTTCGCAATGAATATTACATCTTATCATGAAACCTAGAAATGAGATGCGATATCGCGTTCTAAGAAGCATTAGAAAGCTATTGCTACGATACGTAGACATCTGCAAACGCTACTTGCTTGCAAGGAAGTGTCGCATTTACATTCATTTGAAGTGTACACGAGGAATACATAACACTTAGCAAATCATATTATGTCTTACCATGAAACATAGAAATGAGGTGCGATATCGCGCTTTAAGAAGCATTAGAACACTATCGCTACGATACCTAGACATCTGCAGACGCTATTTCCTAGCAAGGAAGTGTCGCATTTACATTCACTTGAAGTGTAGACGTGGAATACACACACTTCGCAAATCATATTATATCTTACCATGAAACATAGAAATGAGATGCGATATCGCGTTCTAAGAAGCATTAGAAACCTATTGCTACGATACGTAGACATCTGCAAACGCTATTTCTTTGCAAGGAAGTGTCGCATTTACATTCACTTGAAGTGTAGACGTGGAATGCACACACTTCGCAAATCATATTATATCTTACAATGAAACATAGAAATGAGATGCGATATCGCGTTTTACTAAGCATTAGAACACTACTGCTACGATACCTAGACATCTGCAGACGCTATTTCCTAGCAAGGAAGTGTCGCATTTACATTCATTTGAAGTGTAGACGAGGAATACATAACACTTCGCAAATCATATTATATCTTACCATGAAACATAGAAATGAGATGCGATATCGCGTTTTAAGAATCATAAGAAATCTACTGCTACGATACGTAGACTTCTGCAAACGCTATTTCCTTGCAAGGAAGTGTCGCATTTACGTTCATTCGAAGTGCAGTCGAGAAATACATAACACTTCGCAAATCATATTATATCTTACCATGAAACATATGAATGACATGCGATATCGCGTTTTAAGAAGCATTTGAACTCTATGGCTACGATACATAGACATCTGCAGACGCTATTACCTAGCAAGGAAGTGTCGCATTTACATTCATTTGAAGTGTAGACGAGGAATACATTACACTTCGCAAATCATATTATATCTTACCATGAAACATAGAAATCAGATGCGATATCGCGTTTTAAGAAGCATTAGAAATCTATTGCCACGATACGTAGACATCTGCAAACGCTATTTCCTTGCAAGGAAGGGTCGCATTTACATTCATTTGAAGTGTAGACGAGGAATACATAACACTTCTCAAATCATATTATATCTTACCATGAAACATAGAAATGAGATGCGATATCGCGTTTTAATAAGCATTAGAACTCTACTGCTACGATAGGTAGGCATCTGCAAACGCTACTTGCTTGCAAGGAAGTGTCGCATTTACATTCACTTGAAGTGTAGACGTGGAATACACACACTTCGCAAATCATATTATATCTTACCATGAAACATAGAAATGAGATGCGATATCGCGTTCTAAGAAGCATTAGAAACCTATTGCTACGATACGTAGACATCTGCAAACGCTATTTCTTTGCAAGGAAGTGTCGCATTTACATTCACTTGAAGTGTAGACGTGGAATGCACACACTTCGCAAATCATATTATATCTTACAATGAAACATAGAAATGAGATGCGATATCGCGTTTTACTAAGCATTAGAACTCTACTGCTACGATACCTAGACATCTGCAGACGCTATTTCCTAGCAAGGAAGTGTCGCATTTACATTCATTTGAAGTGTTGACGAGGAATACATAACACTTCGCAAATCATATTATATCTTACCATGAAACATAGAAATGAGATGCGATATCGCGTTTTAAGAATCATAAGAAATCTACTGCTACGATACGTAGACTTCTGCAAACGCTATTTCCTTGCAAGGAAGTGTCGCATTTACGTTCATTCGAAGTGCAGTCGAGAAATACATAACACTTCGCAAATCATATTATATCTTACCATGAAACATATGAATGACATGCGATATCGCGTTTTAAGAAGCATTTGAACTCTATGGCTACGATACATAGACATCTGCAGACGCTATTACCTAGCAAGGAAGTGTCGCATTTACATTCATTTGAAGTGTAGACGAGGAATACATTACACTTCGCAAATCATATTATATCTTACCATGAAACATAGAAATCAGATGCGATATCGCGTTTTAAGAAGCATTAGAAATCTATTGCCACGATACGTAGACATCTGCAAACGCTATTTCCTTGCAAGGAAGTGTCGCATTTACATTCATTTGAAGTGTAGACGAGGAATACATAACACTTCTCAAATCATATTATATCTTACCATGAAACATAGAAATGAGATGCGATATCGCGTTTTAATAAGCATTAGAACTCTACTGCTACGATAGGTAGGCATCTGCAAACGCTATTTCCTTTCAAGGAAGTGTCGCATTTACATTCATTTCAAGTGTAGACGAGGAATACATTACACTTCACAAATCATATTATATCTTACCATGAAACATAGAAATGAGATGCGATATCGCGTTTTAGGAATCATAAGAACTCTATTGCTACGATACGTAGACATCTGCAAACGCTATTTCTTTGCAAGGAAGTGTCGCATTTACATTCATTTGAAGTGTAGACGTGGAAAACACACACTTCGCAAATCATATTATATCTTACCATGTAACAGAAATGAGATGCGATATCGCGTTTCAGGAAGCATTAGAACTCTATTGCTACGATAGGTAGACATCTGCAAACGCTATTTCCTTGCAAGGAAGTGTCGCATTTACATTCATTTGAAGTGTAGACGAGGAATACATAACACTTCGCAAATCATATTATATCTTACCATGAAACATAGAAATGAGATGCGATATCGGGTTTTGAGAAACATTTGAACTCTATTGCTACGATACCTAGATATCTGCAGACGCTATTTCCTTGCAAGGAAGTGTCGCATTTACATTCATTTGAAGTGTACACGAGGAATACATAACACTTCGCAAATCATATTATATCTTACCATGAAACATAGAAATGAGGTGCGATATCGCGCTTTAAGAAGCATTAGAACTCTATCGCTACGATACCTAGACATCTGCAGACGCTATTTCCTAGCAAGGAAGTGTCGTATTTACATTCATTTGAAGTGTAGACGAGGAATACATTACACTTCGCAAATCATATTATATCTTACCATGAAACATAGAAATGAGATGCGATATCGCGTTTTAAGAATCATAAGAACTCTACTGCTACGATACGTTGACATCTGCAAACGCTATTTCCTTGCAAGGAAGTGTCGCATTTACATTCATTTGAAGTGCAGTCGAGAAATACATAACACTTCGCAAATCATATTATATCTTACCATGAAACATAGGAATGACATGCGATATCGCGTTTTAAGAAGCTTTTGAACTCTATTGCTACGATACCTAGACATCTGCAGACGCTATTTCCTAGCAAGGAAGTGTCGCATTTACATTCATTTCAAGTGTAGACGAGGAATACATTACACTTCACAAATCATATTATATCTTACCATGAAACATAGAAATGAGATGCGATATCGCGTTTTAAGAATCATAAGAACTCTATTGCTACGATACGTAGACATCTGCAAACGCTATTTCTTTGCAAGGAAGTGTCGCATTTACATTCATTTGAAGTGCAGACGTGGAAAACACACACTTCGCAAATCATATTATATCTTACCATGAAACATAGAAATGAGATGCGATATCGCGTTTTAAGAAGCATTAGAACTCTATCGCTACGATACCTAGACATCTGCAGACGCTATTTCCTAGCAAGGAAATGTCGCATTTACATTCATTTGAAGTGTAGACGAGGAATACATAACATTTCGCAAATCATATTATATCTTACCATGAAACATAGAAATGAGATGCGATAGCGCGTTTTAATAAGCATTACAGCTCTACTGCTACGATAGGTAGACATCTGCAAACGCTATTTCCTTTCAAGGAAGTGTCGCATTTACATTCATATGAAGTGCAGACGAGGAATGCATAGCACTTCGCAAATCATATTATATCTTACCATGAAACATAGAAATGAGATGCGATATTGTGTTTTGAGAAGCATTAGAACTCTATCGCTACGATACCTAGACATCTGCAGACGCTATTTCCTTTCAAGCAAGTGTCGCAATTACATTCATTTGAAGTGTAGACGAGGAGTACATAAAACTTCGCAAATCATATTACATCTTACCATGAAACATGGAGATGAGGTGCGATATCGCGTTTTAAGAAGCATTAGAACTCTATTGCTACGGTACGTAGACATCTGCAAACGCTATTTCCTTGCAAGGAAGTGTCGCATTTACATTCATTTGAATTGTACACGAGGAATACATAACACTTCGCAAATCATATTATATCTTACCATGAAACATAGAAATGAGATGCGATATCGCGTTTTAAGAAGAATTAGTACTCTATTGCTACGATAGGTAGACATCTGCAAACGCTATTTCCTAGCATGGAAATGTCGCATTTACATTCATTTGAAGTGTAGACGAGGAATACATAACACTTCGCAAATCATATTATATCTTACCATGAAACATGGAAATGAGGTGCGATATCACGTTTTAAGAAGCATTAGAACTCTATTGCTACGATGCGTAGACATCTGCAAACGCTATTTCTTTGCAAGGAAGTGTCGCATTTACATTCATTTGAAGTGTAGACGTGGAATACACACACTTCGCAAATCATATTATATCTTACCATGAAACATAGAAATGAGATGCGATATCGCGTTCTAATAAGCATTAGAACTCTACTGCTACGATACGTAGACTTCTGCAAACGCTATTTCCTTGCAAGGAAGTGTCGCGTTTACATTCATTTGAAGTGCAGTCGAGAAATACATAACACTTCGCAAATCATATTATATCTTACCATGAAACATAGGAATGACTTGCGATATCGCGTTTCAAGAAGCATTTGAACTCTATTGCTACGATACCTAGACATCTGCAGACGCTATTTCCTAGCAAGGAAGTGTCGCATTTACATTCATTTCAAGTGTAGACGAGGAATACATTACACTTCGCAAATCATATTATATCTTACCATGAAAAATAGAAATGAGATGCGATATCGCGTTCTAAGAAGCATTAGAAATCTATTGCTACGATACGTAGACATCTGCAAACGCTATTTCTTTGCAAGGAAGTGTCGCATTTACATTCATTTGAAGTGTAGACGTGGAATACACACACTTCGCAAATCATATTATATCTTACCATGAAACATAGAAATGAGATGCGATATCGCGTTTTAAGAATCATAAGAACTCTACTGCTACGATACGTAGACTTCTGCAAACGCTATTTCCTTGCAAGGATGTGTCGCGTTTACATTCATTTGAAGTGCAGTCGAGAAATACATAACACTTCGCAAATCATATTATATCTTACCATGAAACATAGGAATGACTTGCGATATCGCGTTTCAAGAAGCATTTGAACTCTATTGCTACGATACCTAGACATCTGCAGACGCTATTTCCTAGCAAGGAAGTGTCGCATTTACATTCCTTTCAAGTGTAGACGAGGAATACATTACACTTCGCAAATCATATTATATCTTACCATGAAACATAGAAATGAGATGCGATATCGCGTTCTAAGAAGCATTAGAAATCTATTGCTACGATACGTAGACATCTGCAAACGCTATTTCTTTGCAAGGAAGTGTCGCATTTACATTCATTTGAAGTGTAGACGTGGAATACACACACTTCGCAAATCATATTATATCTTACCATGAAACATAGAAATGAGATGCGATATCGCGTTTTAAGAAGCATTTGAACTCTATTGCTACGATACCTAGACATCTGCAGACGCTATTTCCTAGCAAGGAAGTGTCGCATTAACATTCATTTCAAGTGTAGACGAGGAAACCATAACACTTCGCAAATCATATTATATCTTACCATGAAACATAGAAATCAGATGCGATATCGCGTTCTAAGAAGCATTAGAAATCTATTGCTACGATAGGTAGACATCTGCAAACGCTATTTCCTAGGAAGGAAATTTCGCATTTACATTCATTTGAAGTGTAGACGAGGAATACATAACACTTCGCAAATCATATTATATCTTACCATGAAACATAGAAATGAGATGCGATATCGCGTTTTAATAAGCATTAGAACTCTACTGCTACGATAGGCAGACATCTGCAAACGCTATTTCCTTTCAAGGAAGTGTCGCATTTACATTCATATGAAGTGCAGACGAGGAATGCATAGCACTTCGCAAATCATATTATATCTTACCATGAAACATAGAAATGAGATGCGATATCGCGTTTTAAGAAGAATTAGTACTCTATTGCTACGATAGGTAGACATCTGCAAACGCTATTTCCTAGCATGGAAATGTCGCATTTACATTCATTTGAAGTGTAGACGAGGAATACATAACACTTCGCAAATCATATTATATCTTACCATGAAACATGGAAATGAGGTGCGATATCACGTTTTAAGAAGCATTAGAACTCTATTGCTACGATGCGTAGACATCTGCAAACGCTATTTCTTTGCAAGGAAGTGTCGCATTTACATTCATTTGAAGTGTAGACGAGGAATACATAACACTTCTCAAATCATATTATATCTTACCATGAAACGTAGAAATGAGATGCGATATCGCGTTTTAATAAGCATTAGAACTCTACTGCTACGATAGGTAGACATCTGCAAACGCTATTTCCTTTCAAGGAAGTGTCGCATTTACATTCATTTGAAGTGTAGACGAAGAATACATCACACTTCGCAAATCATATTATATCTTACCATGAAACATAGAAATGAGATGCGATATTGTGCTTTGAGAAGCATTAGAACTCTATCGCTACGATACCTAGACATCTGCAGACGCTATATCCTTTCAAGCAAGTGTCGCATTTACATTCATTTGAAGTGTAGACGAGGAGTACATAAAACTTCGCAAATCATATTATATCTTACCATGAAACATAGAAATGAGATGCGATATCACGTTTTCAGAATCATAAGAACTCTATTGCTACGATACGTAGACATCAGCAAACGCTATTTCCTAGCGAGGAAGTGTCGCATTAACATTCATTTGAAGTGTAGACGAGGAATACATAACACTTCGCAAATCATATTATATCTTACCATGAAACATAGAAATGAGATGCGATATCGCGTTTTAATAAGCATTAGAACTCTACTGCTACGATAGGTAGACATCTGCAAACGCTATTTCCTTTCAAGGAAGTGTCGCAATTACATTCATATGAAGTGTAGACGACGTATGCATAGCACTTCGCAAATCATATTATATCTTACCATGAAACATAGAAATGAGATGCGATATCGCGTTTTAATAAGCATTAGAACTCTACTGCTACGATAGGTAGACATCTGCAAACGCTATTTCCTTTCAAGGAAGTGTCGCATTTACATTCATATGAAGTGCAGAATAGGAATGCATAGCACTTCGCAAATCATATTATATCTTACCATGAAACATAGAAATGAGATGCGATATCGGGTTTTAAGAAACATTTGAACTCTTTTGCTACGATACCTAGACATCTGCAGACGCTATTTCCTAGCAAGAAAGTGTCGCATTTACATTCATTTGAAGTGTAGACGAGGAATACATAACGCTTCGCAAATCATATTATATCTTACCATGAAACACAGAAATGAGATGCGATATCGCGTTTTAAGAATCATAAGAACTCTATTGCTACGATACGTAGACATCTGCAAACGCTATTTCCTTGCAAGGAAGTGTCGCATTTACATTCATTTGAAGTGTACACGAGGAATACGTAACACTTCGCAAATCATATTATATCTTACCATGATACATAGAAATGAGGTGCGATATCGCGCTTTAAGAAGCATTAGAACACTATCGCTACGATACCTAGACATCTGCAGACGCTATTACCTAGCAAGGAAGTGTCGCATTTACATTCATTTGAAGTGTAGACGAGGAATACATTACACTTCGCAAATCATATTATATCTTATCATGAAACATAGAAATGTGATGCGATATCGCGTTCTAAGAAGCATTAGAAATCCATTGCAACGATACGTAGACATCTGCAAACGCTATTTCTTTGCAAGGAAGTGTCGCATTTACATTCATTTGAAGTGTAGACGTGGAATACACACACTTCGCAAATCATATTATATCTTACCATGAAACATAGAAATGAGATGCGATATCGCGTTTTAATAAGCATTAGAACTCTACTGCTACGATAGGTAGACATCTGCAAACGCTATTTCCTTTCAAGGAAGTGTCGCATTTACATTCATATGAAGTGTAGACGAGGAATGCATAGCACATCGCAAATCATATTATATCTTACCATGAAACATAGAAATGAGATGCGATATCGCGTTTTAAGAAGCATTAGAACTCTATTGCTACGATAGGTAGACATCTGCAAACGATATTTCCTAGCAAGGAAATGTCGCATTTACATTCATTTGAAGTGTAGACGAGGAATACATAACACTTCGCGAATCATATTATATCTTACCATGAAACATGGAAATGAGGTGCGATATCGCGCTTTAAGAAGCATTAGAGCTCTATCGCTACGATACCTAGACATCTGCAGACGCTATTCTCTAGCAAGGAAGTGTCGCATTTACATTCACTTGAAGTGTAGACGAGGAATACATAACATTTCGCAAATCATATTATATCTTACCATGATACATGGAAATGAGGTGCGATATCGCGCTTTAAGAAGCATTAGAACACTATCGCTACGATACCTAGACATCTGCAGACGCTATTACCTAGCAAGGAAGTGTCGCATTTACATTCATTTGAAGTGTAGACGAGGAATACATTACACTTCGCAAATCATATTATATCTTATCATGAGACATAGAAATGTGATGCGATATCGCGTTCTAAGAAGCATTAGAAATCCATTGCTACGATACGTAGACATCTGCAAACGCTATTTCTTTGCAAGGAAGTGTCGCATTTACATTCATTTGAAGTGTAGACGTGGAATACACACACTTCGCAAATCATATTATATCTTACCATGAAACATAGAAATGAGATGCGATATCGCGTTTTAATAAGCGTTAGAACTCTACTGCTACGATAGGTAGACATCTGCAAACGCTATTTCCTTTCAAGGAAGTGTCGCATTTACATTCATATGAAGTGTAGACGAGGAATGCATAGCACTTCGCAAATCATATTATATCTTACCATGAAACATAGAAATGAGATGCGATATCGCGTTTTAAGAAGCATTAGAACTCTATTGCTACGATAGGTAGACATCTGCAAACGATATTTCCTAGCAAGGAAATGTCGCATTTACATTCATTTGAAGTGTAGACGAGGAATACATAACACTTCGCGAATCATATTATATCCTACCATGAAACACAGAAATGAGATGCGATATCGCGTTTTAAGAATCATAAGAACTCTATTGCTACGATACGTAGACATCTGCAAACGCTATTTCCTTGCAAGGAAGTGTCGCATTTACATTCATTCGAAGTGTACACGAGGAATACATAACACTTCGCAAATCATATTATATCTTACCATGAAACGTAGAAATGAGGTGCGATATCGCGCTTTAAGAAGCATTAGAACACTATCGCTACGATACCTAGACATCTGCAGACGCTATTACCTAGCAAGGAAGTGTCGCATTTACATTCATTTGAAGTGTAGACGAGGAATACATTACACTTCGCAAATCATGTTATATCTTATCATGAAACATAGAAATCAGATGCGATTTCGCGTTCTAAGAAGCATTAGAAATCCATTGCTACGATACGTAGACATCTGCAAACGCTATTTCTTTGCAAGGAAGTGTCGCATTTACATTCATTTGAAGTGTAGACGTGGAATACACACACTTCGCAAATCATATTATATCTTACCATGAAACATAGAAATGAGATGCGATATCGCGTTTTAATAAGCATTAGAACTCTACTGCTACGATAGGTAGACATCTGCAAACGCTATTTCCTTTCAAGGAAGTGTAGCATTTACATTCATATGAAGTGTAGACGAGGAATGCATAGCACTTCGCAAATCATATTATATCTTACCATGAAACGTAGAAATGAGATGCGATATCGCGTTTTAAGAAGCATTAGAACTCTATTGCTACGATAGGTAGACATCTGCAAACGCTATTTCCTAGCATGGAAATGTCGCATTTACATTCATTTGCAGTGTAGACGAGGAATACATAACACTTCGCAAATCATATTATATCTTACCATGAAACATAGAAATGAGGTGCGATATCGCGCTTTAAGAAGCATTAGAGCTCTATCGCTACGATACCTAGACATCTGCAGACGCTATTCTCTAGCAAGGAAGTGTCGCATTTACATTCACTTGAAGTGTAGACGAGGAATACATTACATTTCGCAAATCATATTATATCTTACCATGAAACATAGAAATGAGATGCGATATCGCGTTTTAATAAGCATTAGAACTTTACTGCTACGATAGGTAGGCATCTGCAAACGCTATTTCCTTTCAAGGAAGTGTCGCATTTACTTTCATATGAAGTGCAGACGAGGAATGCATAGCACTTCGCAAATCATATTATATCTTACCATGAAACACAGAAATGAGATGCGATATCGCGTTTTAAGAATCATAAGAACTCTATTGCTACGATACGTAGACATCTGCAAACGCTATTTCCTTGCAAGGAAGTGTCGCATTTACATTCTTTTGAAGTGGACACGAGGATTACATAACACTTCGCAAATTATATTATATCTTACCATGAAACATAGAAATGAGATGCGATATCGCGTTTTAAGAAGCATTAGAACTCTATCGCTACGATACCTAGACATCTGCAGACGCTATTTCCTAGCAAGGAAATGTCGCATTTACATTCATTTGAAGTGTAGACGAGGAATACATAACGCTTCGCAAATCATATTATATCTTACCATGAAACATGGAAATGAGATGCGATATCGCGTTTTAAGAATCATAAGAACACTCTTGCTACGATACGTAGACATCAGCAAGCGCTATTTCTTAGCGAGGAAGTGTCGCAATTACATTCATATGAAGTGCAAACGAGGAATGCATAGCACTTCGCAAATCATATTATATCTTAGCATGAAACATAGAAATGAGATGCGATATCGGGTTTTAAGAAACACTTGAACTCTATTGCTACGATACCTAGACATCTGCAGACGCTATTTCCTAGCAAGGAAGTGTCGCATTTACATTCATTTCAAGTGTAGACGAGGAATACATTACACTTCGCAAATCATATTATATCTTACCATGAAACATAGAAATGAGATGCGATATCGCGTTTTAAGAATCATAAGAACTCTATTGCTACGATACGTAGACATCTGCAAACGCTATTTCTTTGCAAGGAAGTGTCGCATTTACATTCATTTGAAGTGTAGACGTGGAAAACACACACTTCGCAAATCATATTATATCTTACCATGAAACATAGAAATGAGATGCGATATCGCGTTTTAAGAAGCATTAGAACTCTATCGCTACGATACCTAGACATCTGCAGACGCTATTTCCTAGCAAGGAAATGTCGCATTTACATTCATTTGAAGTGTAGACGAGGAATACATAACATTTCGCAAATCATATTATATCTTACCATGAAACATAGAAATGAGATGCGATAGCGCATTTTAATAAGCATTACAGCTCTACTGCTACGATAGGTAGACATCTGCAAACGCTATTTCCTTTCAAGGAAGTGTCGCATTTACATTCATATGAAGTGCAGACGAGGAATGCATAGCACTTCGCAAATCATATTATATCTTGCCATGAAACATAGAAATGAGATGCGATATTGTGTTTTGAGAAGCATTAGAACTCTATCGCTACGATACCTAGATATCTGCAGACGCTATTTCCTTTCAAGCAAGTGTCGCATTTACATTCATTTGAAGTGTAGACGAGGAGTACATAAAACTTCGCAAATCATATTACATCTTACCATGAAACATGGAGATGTGGTGCGATATCGCGTTTTAAGAAGCATTCGAACTCTATTATTACGGTACGTAGACATCTGCAAACGCTATTTCCTTGCAAGCAAGTGTCGCATTTACATTCATTTGAATTGTATACGAGGAATACATAACACTTCGCAAATCATATTATATCTTACCATGAAACATAGAAATGAGGTGCGATATCGCGCTTTAAGAAGCATTAGAACACTATCGCTACGATACGTAGACATCTGCAGACGCTATTTCCTAGCAAGGAAGTGTCGCATTTGCATTCATTTGAAGTGTAGACGAGGAATACATAACGCTTCGCAAATCATATTATATCTTACCATGAAACATAGAAATGAGATGCGATATCGCGTTTTAAGAATCATAAGAACTCTATTGCTACGATACGTAGACATCTGCAAACGCTATTTCCTTGCAAGGAAGTGTCGCATTTACATTCATTTGAAGTGCAGTCGAGGGATACATAACACTTCGCAAATCATATTATATCTTACCATGAATCATAGAAATGACATGCGATATCGGGTTTTAAGAAACATTTGAACTCTATTGCTACGATACCTAGACATCTGCAGACGCTATTTCCTAGCAAGGAAGAGTCGCATTTACATTCATTTCAAGTGTAGACGAGGAAACCATAACACTTCGCAAATCATATTATATCTTACCATGAAACATAGAAATGAGATGCGATATCGCGTTCTAAGAAGCATTAGAAATCTATTGCTACGATAGGTAGACATCTGCAAACGCTATTTCCTAGCAAGGAAATTTCGCATTTACATTCATTTGAAGTGTAGACGAGGAATACATAACACTTCGCAAATCATATTATATCTTACCATGAAACATAGAAATGAGATGCGATATCGCGTTTTAATAAGCATTAGAACTCTACTGCTACGATAAGCAGACATCTGCAAACGCTATTTCCTTTCAAGGAAGTGTCGCATTTACATTCATATGAAGTGCTGACGAGGAATGCATAGCACTTCGCAAATCATATTATATCTTACCATGAAACATAGAAATGAGATGCGATATCGCGTTTTAAGAAGCATTAGTACTCTATTGCTACGATAGGTAGACATCTGCAAACGCTATTTCCTAGCAAGGAAATGTCGCATTTACATTCATTTGAAGTGTAGACGAGGAATACATAACACTTCGCAAATCATATTATATCTTACCATGAAACATAGAAATGAGATGCGATATCGCGTTTTAATAAGCATTAGAACTCTACTGCTACGATAGGTAGACATCTGCAAACGCTATTTCCTTTCAAGGAAGTGTCGCATTTACATTCATATGAAGTGCAGAATAGGAATGCATAGCACTTCGCAAATCATATTATATCTTACCATGAAACATAGAAATGAGATGCGATATCGGGTTTTAAGAAACATTTGAACTCTTTTGCTACGATACCTAGACATCTGCAGACGCTATTTCCTAGCAAGAAAGTGTCGCATTTACATTCATTTGAAGTGTAGACGAGGAATACATAACGCTTCGCAAATCATATTATATCTTACCATGAAACACAGAAATGAGATGCGATATCGCGTTTTAAGAATCATAAGAACTCTATTGCTACGATACGTAGACATCTGCAAACGCTATTTCCTTGCATGGAAGTGTCGCATTTACATTCATTTGAAGTGTACACGAGGAATACGTAACACTTCGCAAATCATATTATATCTTACCATGATACATAGAAATGAGGTGCGATATCGCGCTTTAAGAAGCATTAGAACACTATCGCTACGATACCTAGACATCTGCAGACGCTATTACCTAGCAAGGAAGTGTCGCATTTACATTCATTTGAAGTGTAGACGAGGAATACATTACACTTCGCAAATCATATTATATCTTATCATGAAACATAGAAATGTGATG
Organism: Xylocopa sonorina; assembly: GCF_050948175.1. Lineage (NCBI taxonomy): Eukaryota > Metazoa > Arthropoda > Insecta > Hymenoptera > Apidae > Xylocopa > Xylocopa sonorina. The sequence goes on along the minus strand of NW_027490415.1, from coordinate 250,546 downwards.
CGATATCGCGTTCTAAGAAGCATTAGAAATCCATTGCAACGATACGTAGACATCTGCAAACGCTATTTCTTTGCAAGGAAGTGTCGCATTTACATTCATTTGAAGTGTAGACGTGGAATACACACACTTCGCAAATCATATTATATCTTACCATGAAACATAGAAATGAGATGCGATATCGCGTTTTAATAAGCATTAGAACTCTACTGCTACGATAGGTAGACATCTGCAAACGCTATTTCCTTTCAAGGAAGTGTCGCATTTACATTCATATGAAGTGTAGACGAGGAATGCATAGCACATCGCAAATCATATTATATCTTACCATGAAACATAGAAATGAGATGCGATATCGCGTTTTAAGAAGCATTAGAACTCTATTGCTACGATAGGTAGACATCTGCAAACGATATTTCCTAGCAAGGAAATGTCGCATTTACATTCATTTGAAGTGTAGACGAGGAATACATAACACTTCGCGAATCATATTATATCTTACCATGAAACATGGAAATGAGATGCGATATCGGGTTTTAAGAAACATTTGAACTCTATTGCTACGATACCTAGACATCTGCAGACGCTATTTCCTAGCAAGGAAGTGTCGCATTTACATTCATTTGAAGTGTAGACGAGGAATACATAACGCTTCGCAAATCATATTATATCCTACCATGAAACACAGAAATGAGATGCGATATCGCGTTTTAAGAATAATAAGAACTCTATTGCTACGATACGTAGACATCTGCAAACGCTATTTCCTTGCAAGGAAGTGTCGCATTTACATTCATTTGAAGTGTACACGAGGAATACATAACACTTCGCAAATCATATTATATCTTACCATGAAACGTAGAAATGAGGTGCGATATCGCGCTTTAAGAAGCATTAGAACACTATCGCTACGATACCTAGACATCTGCAGACGCTATTACCTAGCAAGGAAGTGTCGCATTTACATTCATTTGAAGTGTAGACGAGGAATACATTACACTTCGCAAATCATGTTATATCTTATCATGAAACATAGAAATCAGATGCGATTTCGCGTTCTAAGAAGCATTAGAAATCCATTGCTACGATACGTAGACATCTGCAAACGCTATTTCTTTGCAAGGAAGTATCGCATTTACATTCATTTGAAGTGTAGACGTGGAATACACACACTTCGCAAATCATATTATATCTTACCATGAAACATAGAAATGAGGTGCGATATCGCGCTTTAAGAAGCATTAGAGCTCTATCGCTACGATACCTAGACATCTGCAGACGCTATTCTCTAGCAAGGAAGTGTCGCATTTACATTCACTTGAAGTGTAGACGAGGAATACATAACATTTCGCAAATCATATTATATCTTACCATGATACATGGAAATGAGGTGCGATATCGCGCTTTAAGAAGCATTAGAACACTATCGCTACGATACCTAGACATCTGCAGACGCTATTACCTAGCAAGGAAGTGTCGCATTTACATTCATTTGAAGTGTAGACGAGGAATACATTACACTTCGCAAATCATATTATATCTTATCATGAAACATAGAAATGTGATGCGATATCGCGTTCTAAGAAGCATTAGAAATCCATTGCTACGATACGTAGACATCTGCAAACGCTATTTCTTTGCAAGGAAGTGTCGCATTTACATTCATTTGAAGTGTAGACGTGGAATACACACACTTCGCAAATCATATTATATCTTACCATGAAACATAGAAATGAGATGCGATATCGCGTTTTAATAAGCGTTAGAACTCTACTGCTACGATAGGTAGACATCTGCAAACGCTATTTCCTTTCAAGGAAGTGTCGCATTTACATTCATATGAAGTGTAGACGAGGAATGCATAGCACTTCGCAAATCATATTATATCTTACCATGAAACATAGAAATGAGATGCGATATCGCGTTTTAAGAAGCATTAGAACTCTATTGCTACGATAGGTAGACATCTGCAAACGATATTTCCTAGCAAGGAAATGTCGCATTTACATTCATTTGAAGTGTAGACGAGGAATACATAACACTTCGCGAATCATATTATATCTTACCATGAAACATGGAAATGAGATGCGATATCGGGTTTTAAGAAACATTTGAACTCTATTGCTACGATACCTAGACATCTGCAGACGCTATTTCCTAGCAAGGAAGTGTCGCATTTACATTCATTTGAAGTGTAGACGAGGAATACATAACGCTTCGCAAATCATATTATATCCTACCATGAAACACAGAAATGAGATGCGATATCGCGTTTTAAGAATCATAAGAACTCTATTGCTACGATACGTAGACATCTGCAAACGCTATTTCCTTGCAAGGAAGTGTCGCATTTACATTCATTCGAAGTGTACACGAGGAATACATAACACTTCGCAAATCATATTATATCTTACCATGAAACGTAGAAATGAGGTGCGATATCGCGCTTTAAGAAGCATTAGAACACTATCGCTACGATACCTAGACATCTGCAGACGCTATTACCTAGCAAGGAAGTGTCGCATTTACATTCATTTGAAGTGTAGACGAGGAATACATTACACTTCGCAAATCATGTTATATCTTATCATGAAACATAGAAATCAGATGCGATTTCGCGTTCTAAGAAGCATTAGAAATCCATTGCTACGATACGTAGACATCTGCAAACGCTATTTCTTTGCAAGGAAGTGTCGCATTTACATTCATTTGAAGTGTAGACGTGGAATACACACACTTCGCAAATCATATTATATCTTACCATGAAACATAGAAATGAGATGCGATATCGCGTTTTAATAAGCATTAGAACTCTACTGCTACGATAGGTAGACATCTGCAAACGCTATTTCCTTTCAAGGAAGTGTAGCATTTACATTCATATGAAGTGTAGACGAGGAATGCATAGCACTTCGCAAATCATATTATATCTTACCATGAAACGTAGAAATGAGATGCGATATCGCGTTTTAAGAAGCATTAGAACTCTATTGCTACGATAGGTAGACATCTGCAAACGCTATTTCCTAGCATGGAAATGTCGCATTTACATTCATTTGCAGTGTAGACGAGGAATACATAACACTTCGCAAATCATATTATATCTTACCATGAAACATAGAAATGAGGTGCGATATCGCGCTTTAAGAAGCATTAGAGCTCTATCGCTACGATACCTAGACATCTGCAGACGCTATTCTCTAGCAAGGAAGTGTCGCATTTACATTCACTTGAAGTGTAGACGAGGAATACATTACATTTCGCAAATCATATTATATCTTACCATGAAACATAGAAATGAGATGCGATATCGCGTTTTAATAAGCATTAGAACTTTACTGCTACGATAGGTAGGCATCTGCAAACGCTATTTCCTTTCAAGGAAGTGTCGCATTTACTTTCATATGAAGTGCAGACGAGGAATGCATAGCACTTCGCAAATCATATTATATCTTACCATGAAACACAGAAATGAGATGCGATATCGCGTTTTAAGAATCATAAGAACTCTATTGCTACGATACGTAGACATCTGCAAACGCTATTTCCTTGCAAGGAAGTGTCGCATTTACATTCTTTTGAAGTGGACACGAGGATTACATAACACTTCGCAAATTATATTATATCTTACCATGAAACATAGAAATGAGATGCGATATCGCGTTTTAAGAAGCATTAGAACTCTATCGCTACGATACCTAGACATCTGCAGACGCTATTTCCTAGCAAGGAAATGTCGCATTTACATTCATTTGAAGTGTAGACGAGGAATACATAACGCTTCGCAAATCATATTATATCTTACCATGAAACATGGAAATGAGATGCGATATCGCGTTTTAAGAATCATAAGAACACTCTTGCTACGATACGTAGACATCAGCAAGCGCTATTTCTTAGCGAGGAAGTGTCGCAATTACATTCATATGAAGTGCAAACGAGGAATGCATAGCACTTCGCAAATCATATTATATCTTAGCATGAAACATAGAAATGAGATGCGATATCGGGTTTTAAGGAACACTTGAACTCTATTGCTACGATACCTAGACATCTGCAGACGCTATTTCCTAGCAAGGAAGTGTCGCATTTACATTCATTTCAAGTGTAGACGAGGAATACATTACACTTCGCAAATCATATTATATCTTACCATGAAACATAGAAATGAGATGCGATATCGCGTTTTAAGAATCATAAGAACTCTATTGCTACGATACGTAGACATCTGCAAACGCTATTTCTTTGCAAGGAAGTGTCGCATTTACATTCATTTGAAGTGTAGACGTGGAAAACACACACTTCGCAAATCATATTATATCTTACCATGAAACATAGAAATGAGATGCGATATCGCGTTTTAAGAAGCATTAGAACTCTATCGCTACGATACCTAGACATCTGCAGACGCTATTTCCTAGCAAGGAAATGTCGCATTTACATTCATTTGAAGTGTAGACGAGGAATACATAACATTTCGCAAATCATATTATATCTTACCATGAAACATAGAAATGAGATGCGATAGCGCATTTTAATAAGCATTACAGCTCTACTGCTACGATAGGTAGACATCTGCAAACGCTATTTCCTTTCAAGGAAGTGTCGCATTTACATTCATATGAAGTGCAGACGAGGAATGCATAGCACTTCGCAAATCATATTATATCTTGCCATGAAACATAGAAATGAGATGCGATATTGTGTTTTGAGAAGCATTAGAACTCTATCGCTACGATACCTAGATATCTGCAGACGCTATTTCCTTTCAAGCAAGTGTCGCATTTACATTCATTTGAAGTGTAGACGAGGAGTACATAAAACTTCGCAAATCATATTACATCTTACCATGAAACATGGAGATGTGGTGCGATATCGCGTTTTAAGAAGCATTCGAACTCTATTATTACGGTACGTAGACATCTGCAAACGCTATTTCCTTGCAAGCAAGTGTCGCATTTACATTCATTTGAATTGTATACGAGGAATACATAACACTTCGCAAATCATATTATATCTTACCATGAAACATAGAAATGAGGTGCGATATCGCGCTTTAAGAAGCATTAGAACACTATCGCTACGATACGTAGACATCTGCAGACGCTATTTCCTAGCAAGGAAGTGTCGCATTTGCATTCATTTGAAGTGTAGACGAGGAATACATAACGCTTCGCAAATCATATTATATCTTACCATGAAACATAGAAATGAGATGCGATATCGCGTTTTAAGAATCATAAGAACTCTATTGCTACGATACGTAGACATCTGCAAACGCTATTTCCTTGCAAGGAAGTGTCGCATTTACATTCATTTGAAGTGCAGTCGAGGGATACATAACACTTCGCAAATCATATTATATCTTACCATGAATCATAGAAATGACATGCGATATCGGGTTTTAAGAAACATTTGAACTCTATTGCTACGATACCTAGACATCTGCAGACGCTATTTCCTAGCAAGGAAGAGTCGCATTTACATTCATTTCAAGTGTAGACGAGGAAACCATAACACTTCGCAAATCATATTATATCTTACCATGAAACATAGAAATGAGATGCGATATCGCGTTCTAAGAAGCATTAGAAATCTATTGCTACGATAGGTAGACATCTGCAAACGCTATTTCCTAGCAAGGAAATTTCGCATTTACATTCATTTGAAGTGTAGACGAGGAATACATAACACTTCGCAAATCATATTATATCTTACCATGAAACATAGAAATGAGATGCGATATCGCGTTTTAATAAGCATTAGAACTCTACTGCTACGATAAGCAGACATCTGCAAACGCTATTTCCTTTCAAGGAAGTGTCGCATTTACATTCATATGAAGTGCTGACGAGGAATGCATAGCACTTCGCAAATCATATTATATCTTACCATGAAACATAGAAATGAGATGCGATATCGCGTTTTAAGAAGCATTAGTACTCTATTGCTACGATAGGTAGACATCTGCAAACGCTATTTCCTAGCAAGGAAATGTCGCATTTACATTCATTTGAAGTGTAGACGAGGAATACATAACACTTCGCAAATCATATTATATCTTACCATGAAACATAGAAATGAGATGCGATATCGCGTTTTAAGAAGCATTAGAAATCTATTGCCACGATACGTAGACATCTGCAAACGCTATTTCTTTGCAAGGCAGTGTCGCTTTTACATTCATTTGAAGTGTAGACGAGGAATACATAACACTTCTCAAATCATATTATATCTAACCATGAAACATAGAAATGAGATGCGATATCGCGTTTTAATAAGCATTAGAACTCTACTGCTACGATAGGTAGATATCTGCAAACGCTATTTCCTTTCAAGGAAGTGTCGCATTTACATTCATTTGAAGTGTAGACGAAGAATACATCACACTTCGCAAATCATATTATATCTTACCATGAAACATGGAAATGAGATGCGATATTGTGTTTTGAGAAGCATTAGAACTCTATCGCTACGATACCTAGACATCTGCAGACGCTATTTCCTTTCAAGCAAGTGTCGCATTTACATTCATTTGAAGTGTAGACGAGGAGTACATAAAACTTCGCAAATCATATTATATATTACCATGAAACATAGAAATGAGATGCGATATCACGTTTTCAGAATCATAAGAACTCTATTGCTACGATACGTAGACATCTGCAAACGCTCTTTCCTTGCAAGGAAGTGTCGCATTAACATTCATATGAAGTGTAGACGAGGAATACATAACACTTCGCAAATCATATTATATCTTACCATGAAACATGGAAATGAGGTGCGATATCGCGTTTTAAGAAGCATTAGAACTCTATTGCTACGATACGTAGACATCTGCAAACGCTATTTCCTAGCATGGAAATGTCGAATTTACATTCATTTGAAGTGTAGACGAGGAATACATAACACTTCGCAAATCATATTATATCTTACCATGAAACATGGAAATGAGGTGCGGTATCACGTTTTAAGAAGCATTAGAACTCTATTGCTACGATGCGTAGACATCTGCAAACGCTATTTCTTTGCAAGGAAGTGTCGCATTTACATTCATTTGAAGTGTAGACGAGGAATACATAACACTTCGCGAATCATATTATATCTTACCATGAAATATAGAAATGAGGTGCGATATCGCGCTTTAAGAAGCATTAGAGCTCTATCGCTACGATACCTAGACATCTGCAGACGCTATTTTCTAGCAAGGAAGTGTCGCATTTACATTCATTTGAAGTGCAGTCGAGGGATACATAACACTTCGCAAATCATATTATATCTTACCATGAAACATAGAAATGACATGCGATATCGGGTTTTAAGAAACATTTGAACTCTATTGCTACGATACCTAGACATCTGCAGACGCTATTTCCTAGCAAGGAAGAGTCGCATTTACATTCATTTGAAGTGTAGACGAGGAATACATTACACTTCGCAAATCATATTATGTCTTACCATGAAACATAGAAATGAGATGCGATATCGCGTTCTAAGAAGCATTAGAAATCCATTGCTACGATACGTAGACATCTGCAAACGCTATTTCTTTGCAAGGAAGTGTCGCATTTACATTCATTTGAAGTGTAGACGTGGAATACACACACTTCGCAAATCATATTATATCTTACCATGAAACATAGAAATGAGATGCGATATCGCGTTCTAATAAGCATTAGAACTCTACTGCTACGATACCTAGACATCTGCAGACGCTATTTCCTAGCAAGGAAGTGTCGTATTTACATTCATTTGAAGTGTAGACGAGGAATACATAACACTTCGCAAATCATATTATATCTTACCATGAAACATAGAAATGAGATGCGATATCGCGTTTTAAGAATCATAAGAACTCTACTGCTACGATACGTAGACTTCTGCAAACGCTATTTCCTTGCAAGGAAGTGTCGCGTTTACATTCATTTGAAGTGCAGTCGAGAAATACATAACACTTCGCAAATCATATTATATCTTACCATGAAACATAGGAATGACATGCGATATCGCGTTTCAAGAAGCATTTGAACTCTATTGCTACGATACCTAGACATCTGCAGACGCTATTTCCTAGCAAGGAAGTGTCGCATTTACATTCATGTCAAGTGTAGACGAGGAATACGTTACACTTCGCAAATCATATTATATCTTACCATGAAACATAGAAATGAGATGCGATATCGCGTTCTAAGAAGCATTAGAAATCTATTGCTACGATACGTAGACATCTGCAAACGCTATTTCTATGCAAGGAAGTGTCGCATTTACATTCATTTGAAGTGTAGACGTGGAAAACACACACTTCGCAAATCATATTATATCTTACCATGAAACATAGAAATGAGATGCGATATCGCGTTTTAAGAAGCATTAGAACTCTATCGCTACGATACCTAGACATGTGCAGACGCTATTTCCTAGCAAGGAAATGTCGCATTTACATTCATTTGAAGTGTAGACGAGGAATACATAACATTTCGCAAATCATATTATATCTTACCATGAAACATAGAAATGAGATGCGATAGCGCATTTTAATAAGCATTACAGCTCTACTGCTACGATAGGTAGACATCTGCAAACGCTATTTCCTTTCAAGGAAGTGTCGCATTTACATTCATATGAAGTGCAGACGAGGAATGCATAGCACTTCGCAAATCATATTATATCTTGCCATGAAACATAGAAATGAGATGCGATATTGTGTTTTGAGAAGCATTAGAACTCTATCGCTACGGTACGTAGACATCTGCAAACGCTATTTCCTTGCAAGCAAGTGTCGCATTTACATTCATTTGAATTGTATACGAGGAATACATAACACTTCGCAAATCATATTATATCTTACCATGAAACATAGAAATGAGATGCGATATCGCGTTTTAATAAGCATTAGAACTCTACTGCTACGATAAGCAGACATCTGCAAACGCTATTTCCTTTCAAGGAAGTGTCGCATTTACATTCATATGAAGTGCAGACGAGGAATGCATAGCACTTCGCAAATCATATTATATCTTACCATGAAACATAGAAATGAGATGCGATATCGCGTTTTAAGAAGCATTAGTACTCTATTGCTACGATAGGTAGACATCTGCAAACGCTATTTCCTAGCAAGGAAATGTCGCATTTACATTCATTTGAAGTGTAGACGAGGAATACATAACACTTCGCAAATCATATTATATCTTACCATGAAACATAGAAATGAGATGCGATATCGCGTTTTAAGAAGCATTAGAAATCTATTGCCACGATACGTAGACATCTGCAAACGCTATTTCTTTGCAAGGCAGTGTCGCTTTTACATTCATTTGAAGTGTAGACGAGGAATACATAACACTTCTCAAATCATATTATATCTAACCATGAAACATAGAAATGAGATGCGATATCGCGTTTTAATAAGCATTAGAACTCTACTGCTACGATAGGTAGACATCTGCAAACGCTATTTCCTTTCAAGGAAGTGTCGCATTTACATTCATTTGAAGTGTAGACGAAGAATACATCACACTTCGCAAATCATATTATATCTTACCATGAAACATGGAAATGAGATGCGATATTGTGTTTTGAGAAGCATTAGAACTCTATCGCTACGATACCTAGACATCTGCAGACGCTATTTCCTTTCAAGCAAGTGTCGCATTTACATTCATTTGAAGTGTAGACGAGGAGTACATAAAACTTCGCAAATCATATTATATATTACCATGAAACATAGAAATGAGATGCGATATCACGTTTTCAGAATCATAAGAACTCTATTGCTACGATACGTAGACATCTGCAAACGCTCTTTCCTTGCAAGGAAGTGTCGCATTAACATTCATATGAAGTGTAGACGAGGAATACATAACACTTCGCAAATCATATTATATCTTACCATGAAACATGGAAATGAGGTGCGATATCGCGTTTTAAGAAGCATTAGAACTCTATTGCTACGATACGTAGACATCTGCAAACGCTATTTCCTAGCATGGAAATGTCGAATTTACATTCATTTGAAGTGTAGACGAGGAATACATAACACTTCGCAAATCATATTATATCTTACCATGAAACATGGAAATGAGGTGCGATATCACGTTTTAAGAAGCATTAGAACTCTATTGCTACGATGCGTAGACATCTGCAAACGCTATTTCTTTGCAAGGAAGTGTCGCATTTACATTCATTTGAAGTGTAGACGAGGAATACATAACACTTCGCGAATCATATTATATCTTACCATGAAATATAGAAATGAGGTGCGATATCGCGCTTTAAGAAGCATTAGAGCTCTATCGCTACGATACCTAGACATCTGCAGACGCTATTTTCTAGCAAGGAAGTGTCGCATTTACATTCATTTGAAGTGCAGTCGAGGGATACATAACACTTCGCAAATCATATTATATCTTACCATGAAACATAGAAATGACATGCGATATCGGGTTTTAAGAAACATTTGAACTCTATTGCTACGATACCTAGACATCTGCAGACGCTATTTCCTAGCAAGGAAGAGTCGCATTTACATTCATTTGAAGTGTAGACGAGGAATACATTACACTTCGCAAATCATATTATATCTTACCATGAAACATAGAAATGAGATGCGATATCGCGTTCTAAGAAGCATTAGAAATCCATTGCTACGATACGTAGACATCTGCAAACGCTATTTCTTTGCAAGGAAGTGTCGCATTTACATTCATTTGAAGTGTAGACGTGGAATACACACACTTCGCAAATCATATTATATCTTACCATGAAACATAGAAATGAGATGCGATATCGCGTTCTAATAAGCATTAGAACTCTACTGCTACGATACCTAGACATCTGCAGACGCTATTTCCTAGCAAGGAAGTGTCGTATTTACATTCATTTGAAGTGTAGACGAGGAATACATAACACTTCGCAAATCATATTATATCTTACCATGAAACATAGAAATGAGATGCGATATCGCGTTTTAAGAATCATAAGAACTCTACTGCTACGATACGTAGACTTCTGCAAACGCTATTTCCTTGCAAGGAAGTGTCGCGTTTACATTCATTTGAAGTGCAGTCGAGAAATACATAACACTTCGCAAATCATATTATATCTTACCATGAAACATAGGAATGACATGCGATATCGCGTTTCAAGAAGCATTTGAACTCTATTGCTACGATACCTAGACATCTGCAGACGCTATTTCCTAGCAAGGAAGTGTCGCATTTACATTCATGTCAAGTGTAGACGAGGAATACGTTACACTTCGCAAATCATATTATATCTTACCATGAAACATAGAAATGAGATGCGATATCGCGTTCTAAGAAGCATTAGAAATCTATTGCTACGATAGGTAGACATCTGCAAACGCTATTTCCTAGCAAGGAAATTTCGCATTTACATTCATTTGAAGTGTAGACGTGGAATACATAACACTTCGCAAATCATATTATATCTTACCATGAAACATAGAAATGAGATGCGATATCGCGTTTTAATAAGCATTAGAACTCTACTGCTACGATAAGCAGACATCTGCAAACGCTATTTCCTTTCAAGGAAGTTTCGCATTTACATTCATATGAAGTGCAGACGAGGAATGCATAGCACTTCGCAAATCATATTATATCTTACCATGAAACATAGAAATGAGATGCGATATCGCGTTTTAAGAAGCATTAGTACACTATTGCTACGATAGGTAGACATCTGCAAACGCTATTTCCTAGCAAGGAAATGTCGCATTTACATTCATTTGAAGTGTAGACGAGGAATACATAACACTTCGCAAATCATATTATATCTTACCATGAAACATAGAAATGAGATGCGATATCGCGTTTTAAGAAGCATTAGAAATCTATTGCCACGATACGTAGACATCTGCAAACGCTATTTCCTTGCAAGGCAGTGTCGCTTTTACATTCATTTGAAGTGTAGACGAGGAATACATAACACTTCTCAAATCATATTATATCTAACCATGAAACATAGAAATGAGATGCCATATCGCGTTTTAATAAGCATTAGAACTCTACTGCTACGATAGGTAGACATCTGCAAACGCTATTTCCTTTCAAGGAAGTGTCGCATATACATTCATTTGAAGTGTAGACGAAGAATACATCACACTTCGCAAATCATATTATATCTTACCATGAAACATGGAAATGAGATGCGATATTGTGTTTTGAGAAGCATTAGAACTCTATCGCTACGATACCTAGACATCTGCAGACGCTATTTCCTTTCAAGCAAGTGTCGCATTTACATTCATTTGAAGTGTAGACGAGGAGTACATAAAACTTCGCAAATCATATTATATATTACCATGAAACATAGAAATGAGATGCGATATCACGTTTTCAGAATCATAAGAACTCTATTGCTACGATACGTAGACATCTGCAAACGCTCTTTCCTTGCAAGGAAGTGTCGCATTAACATTCATATGAAGTGTAGACGAGGAATACATAACACTTCGCAAATCATATTATATCTTACCATGAAACATGGAAATGAGGTGCGATATCGCGTTTTAAGAAGCATTAGAACTCTATTGCTTCGATACGTAGACATCTGCAAACGCTATTTCCTAGCATGGAAATGTCGAATTTACATTCATTTGAAGTGTAGACGAGGAATACATAACACTTCGCAAATCATATTATATCTTACCATGAAACATGGAAATGAGGTGCGATATCACGTTTTAAGAAGCATTAGAACTCTATTGCTACGATGCGTAGACATCTGCAAACGCTATTTCTTTGCAAGGAAGTGTCGCATTTACATTCATTTGAAGTGTAGACGAGGAATACATAACACTTCGCGAATCATATTATATCTTACCATGAAATATAGAAATGAGGTGCGATATCGCGCTTTAAGAAGCATTAGAGCTCTATCGCTACGATACCTAGACATCTGCAGACGCTATTTTCTAGCAAGGAAGTGTCGCATTTACATTCATTTGAAGTGCAGTCGAGGGATACATAACACTTCGCAAATCATATTATATCTTACCATGAAACATAGAAATGACATGCGATATCGGGTTTTAAGAAACATTTGAACTCTATTGCTACGATACCTAGACATCTGCAGACGCTATTTCCTAGCAAGGAAGAGTCGCATTTACATTCATTTGAAGTGTAGACGAGGAATACATTACACTTCGCAAATCATATTATATCTTACCATGAAACATAGAAATGAGATGCGATATCGCGTTCTAAGAAGCATTAGAAATCCATTGCTACGATACGTAGACATCTGCAAACGCTATTTCTTTGCAAGGAAGTGTCGCATTTACATTCATTTGAAGTGTAGACGTGGAATACACACACTTCGCAAATCATATTATATCTTACCATGAAACATAGAAATGAGATGCGATATCGCGTTCTAATAAGCATTAGAACTCTACTGCTACGATACCTAGACATCTGCAGACGCTATTTCCTAGCAAGGAAGTGTCGTATTTACATTCATTTGAAGTGTAGACGAGGAATACATAACACTTCGCAAATCATATTGTATCTTACCATGAAACATAGAAATGAGATGCGATATCGCGTTTTAAGAATCATAAGAACTCTACTGCTACGATACGTAGACTTCTGCAAACGCTATTTCCTTGCAAGGAAGTGTCGCGTTTACATTCATTTGAAGTGCAGTCGAGAAATACATAACACTTCGCAAATCATATTATATCTTACCATGAAACATAGGAATGACATGCGATATCGCGTTTCAAGAAGCATTTGAACTCTATTGCTACGATACCTAGACATCTGCAGACGCTATTTCCTAGCAAGGAAGTGTCGCATTTACATTCATGTCAAGTGTAGACGAGGAATACGTTACACTTCGCAAATCATATTATATCTTACCATGAAACATAGAAATGAGATGCGATATCGCGTTCTAAGAAGCATTAGAAATCTATTGCTACGATAGGTAGACATCTGCAAACGCTATTTCCTAGCAAGGAAATTTCGCATTTACATTCATTTGAAGTGTAGACGTGGAATACATAACACTTCGCAAATCATATTATATCTTACCATGAAACATAGAAATGAGATGCGATATCGCGTTTTAATAAGCATTAGAACTCTACTGCTACGATAAGCAGACATCTGCAAACGCTATTTCCTTTCAAGGAAGTTTCGCATTTACATTCATATGAAGTGCAGACGAGGAATGCATAGCACTTCGCAAATCATATTATATCTTACCATGAAACATAGAAATGAGATGCGATATCGCGTTTTAAGAAGCATTAGTACACTATTGCTACGATAGGTAGACATCTGCAAACGCTATTTCCTAGCAAGGAAATGTCGCATTTACATTCATTTGAAGTGTAGACGAGGAATACATAACACTTCGCAAATCATATTATATCTTACCATGAAACATAGAAATGAGATGCGATATCGCGTTTTAAGAAGCATTAGAAATCTATTGCCACGATACGTAGACATCTGCAAACGCTATTTCCTTGCAAGGCAGTGTCGCTTTTACATTCATTTGAAGTGTAGACGAGGAATACATAACACTTCTCAAATCATATTATATCTAACCATGAAACATAGAAATGAGATGCCATATCGCGTTTTAATAAGCATTAGAACTCTACTGCTACGATAGGTAGACATCTGCAAACGCTATTTCCTTTCAAGGAAGTGTCGCATTTACATTCATTTGAAGTGTAGACGAAGAATACATCACACTTCGCAAATCATATTATATCTTACCATGAAACATGGAAATGAGATGCGATATTGTGTTTTGAGAAGCATTAGAACTCTATCGCTACGATACCTAGACATCTGCAGACGCTATTTCCTTTCAAGCAAGTGTCGCATTTACATTCATTTGAAGTGTAGACGAGGAGTACATAAAACTTCGCAAATCATATTATATATTACCATGAAACATAGAAATGAGATGCGATATCACGTTTTCAGAATCATAAGAACTCTATTGCTACGATACGTAGACATCTGCAAACGCTCTTTCCTTGCAAGGAAGTGTCGCATTAACATTCATATGAAGTGTAGACGAGGAATACATAACACTTCGCAAATCATATTATATCTTACCATGAAACATGGAAATGAGGTGCGATATCGCGTTTTAAGAAGCATTAGAACTCTATTGCTACGGTACGTAGACATCTGCAAACGCTATTTCCTTGCAAGGAAGTGTCGCATTTACATTCATATGAAGTGTAGACGAGGAATGCATAGCACTTCGCAAATCATATTATATCTTACCATGAAACATAGAAATGAGATGCGATATCGCGTTTTAAGAAGCATTAGAACTCTATTGCTACGATACCTAGTCATCTGCAGACGCTATTTCCTAGCAAGGAAGTGTCGCATTTACATTCATTTGAAGTGTAGACGAGGAATACATAACGCTTCGCAAATCATATTATATCCTACCATGAAACACAGAAATGAGATGCGATATCGCGTTTTAAGAATCATAAGAACTCTATTGCTACGATACGTAGACATCTGCAAACGCTATTTCCTTGCAAGGAAGTGTCGCATTTACATTCATTTGAAGTGTACTCGAGGAATACATAACACATCGCAAATCATATTATATCTTACCATGAAACATAGAAATGAGGTGCGATATCGCTCTTTAAGAAGCATTAGAACACTATCGCTACGATACCTAGACATCTGCAGACGCTATTACCTAGCAAGGAAGTGTCGCATTTACATTCATTTGAAGTGTAGACGAGGAATACATAACACTTCGCAAATCATATTATATCTTACCATGAAACATAGAAATGAGGTACGATATCGCGTTGTAAGAATCATAAGAACACTCTTGCTACGATACGTAGACATCAGCAAGCGCTATTTCTTAGCGAGGAAGTGTCGCAATTACATTCATATGAAGTGCAAACGAGGAATGCATAGCACTTCGCAAATCATATTATATCTTAGCATGAAACATAGAAATGAGATGCGATATCGGGTTTTAAGAAACATTTGAACTCTATTGCTACGACACCTAGAAATCTGCAGACGCTATTTCCTAGCAAGGAAGTGTCGCATTTACATTCATTTGAAGTGTAGACGAGGAATACATAACGCTTCGCAAATCATATTATATCTTACCATGAAACACAGAAATGAGATGCGATATCGCGTTTTAAGAATCATAAGAACTCTATTGCTACGATACGTAGACATCTGCAAACGCTATTTCCTAGCGAGGAAGTGTCGCATTCACATTCATGTGAAGTGTAGACGAGGAATACATAACACTTCGCAAATCATATTATATCTTACCATGAAACATAGAAATGAGATGCGATATCGCGTTTTAAGAAGCATTAGAACTCTATCGCTACGATACCTAGACATCTGCAGACGCTATTACCTAGCAAGGAAGTGTCGCATTTACAATCATTTGAAGTGTAGACGAGTAATACATAACACTTCGCAAATCATATTATATCTTACCATGAAACATAGAAATGAGATACGATATCGCGTTGTAAGAATCAAAAGAACACTATTGCTACGATACGTAGACATCAGCAAACGCTATTTCCTAGCGAGGAAGTGTCGCATTCACATTCATTTGAAGTGCAGTCGAGGAATACATAACACTTCGCAAATCATATTATATCTTACCATGAAACATAGAAATGAGATGCGATATCGGGTTTTAAGAAACATTTGAACTCTATTGCTACGATACCTAGACATCTGCAGACGCTATTTCCTAGCAAGGAAGTGTCGCATTTACATTCATTTGAAGTGTAGACGAGGAATACATAACACTTCGCAAATCATATTATATCTTACCATGAAACATAGAAATGAGATGCGATATCGCGTTTTAAGAAGCATTAGAACTCTATTGCTACGATAGGTAGACATCTGCAAACGCTATTTCCTAGCAAGGAAATGTCGCATTTACATTCATTTGAAGTGTAGACGAGGAATACATAACACTTCGCGAATCATATTATATCTTACCATGAAACATGGAAATGAGGTGCGATATCGGGTTTTGAGAAACATTTGAACTCTATTGCTACGATACCTAGACATCTGCAGACGCTATTTCCTAGCAAGGAAGTGTCGCATTTACATTCATTTGAAGTGTAGACGAGGAATACATAACGCTTCGCAAATCATATTATATCCTACCATGAAACACAGAAATGAGATGCGATATCGCGTTTTAAGAATCATAAGAACTCTATTGCTACGATACGTAGACATCTGCAAACGCTATTTCCTTGCAAGGAAGTGTCGCATTTACATTCATTTGAAGTGTACACGAGGAATACATAACACTTCGCAAATCATATTATATCTTACCATGAAACATAGAAATGAGGTGCGATATCGCTCTTTAAGAAGCATTAGAACACTATCGCTACGATACCTAGACATCTGCAGACGCTATTACCTAGCAAGGAAGTGTCGCATTTACATTCATTTGAAGTGTAGACGAGGAATACATAACACTTCGCAAATCATATTATATCTTACCATGAAACATAGAAATGAGGTACGATATCGCGTTGTAAGAATCATAAGAACACTCTTGCTACGATACGTAGACATCAGCAAGCGCTATTTCTTAGCGAGGAAGTGTCGCAATTACATTCATATGAAGTGCAAACGAGGAATGTATAGCACTTCGCAAATCATATTATATCTTAGCATGAAACATAGAAATGAGATGCGATATCGGGTTTTAAGAAACATTTGAACTCTATTGCTACGATACCTAGAAATCTGCAGACGCTATTTCCTAGCAAGGAAGTGTCGCATTTACATTAATTTGAAGTGTAGACGAGGAATACATAACGCTTCGCAAATCATATTATATCTTACCATGAAACACAGAAATGAGATGCGATATCGCGTTTTAAGAATCATAAGAACTCTTTTGCTACGATACGTAGACATCTGCAAACGCTATTTCCTAGCGAGGAAGTGTCGCATTCACATTCATGTGAAGTGTAGACGAGGAATACATAACACTTCGCAAATCATATTATATCTTACCATGAAACATAGAAATGAGATGCGATATCGCGTTTTAAGAAGCATTAGAACTCTATCGCTACGATACCTAGACATCTGCAGACGCTATTACCTAGCAAGGAAGTGTCGCATTTACATTCATTTGAAGTGTAGACGAGGAATACATAACACTTCGCAAATCATATTATATCTTACCATGAAACATAGAAATGAGATACGATATCGCGTTGTAAGAATCATAAGAACACTCTTGCTACGATACGTAGACATCAGCAAGCGCTATTTCTTAGCGAGGAAGTGTCGCAATTACATTCATATGAAGTGCAAACGAGGAATGCATAGCACTTCGCAAATCATATTATATCTTAGCATGAAACATAGAAATGAGATGCGATATCGGGTTTTAAGAAACATTTGAACTCTATTGCTACGATACCTAGAAATCTGCAGACGCTATTTCCTAGCAAGGAAGTGTCGCATTTACATTCATTTGAAGTGTAGACGAGGAATACATAACGCTTCGCAAATCATATTATATCTTACCATGAAACACAGAAATGAGATGCGATATCGCGTTTTAAGAATCATAAGAACTCTATTGCTACGATACGTAGACATCTGCAAACGCTATTTCCTAGCGAGGAAGTGTCGCATTCACATTCATGTGAAGTGTAGACGAGGAATACATAACACTTCGCAAATCATATTATATCTTACCATGAAACATAGAAATGAGATGCGATATCGCGTTTTAAGAAGCATTAGAACTCTATCGCTACGATACCTAGACATCTGCAGACGCTATTACCTAGCAAGGAAGTGTCGCATTTACATTCATTTGAAGTGTAGACGAGGAATACATTACACTTCGCAAATCATATTATATCTTATCATGAAACATAGAAATGAGATGCGATATCGCGTTCTAAGAAGCATTAGAAATTCATTGCTACGATACGTAGACATCTGCAAACGCTATTTCTTTGCAAGGAAGTGTCGCATTTACATTCATTTGAAGTGTAGACGTGGAATACACACACTTCGCAAATCATATTATATCTTACCATGAAACATAGAAATGAGATGCGATATCGCGTTTTAATAAGCATTAGAACTCTACTGCTACGATAGGTAGAAATCTGCAAACGCTATTTCCTTTCAAGGAAGTGTCGCATTTACATTCATATGAAGTGTAGACGAGGAATGCATAGCACTTCGCAAATCATATTATATCTTACCATGAAACATAGAAATGAGATGCGATATCGCGTTTTAAGAAGCATTAGAACTCTATTGCTACGATAGGTAGACATCTGCAAACGCTATTTCCTAGCAAGGAAATGTCGCATTTACATTCATTTGAAGTGTAGACGAGGAATACATAACACTTCGCGAATCATATTATATCTTACCATGAAACATGGAAATGAGGTGCGATATCGGGTTTTAAGAAACATTTGAACTCTATTGCTACGATACCTAGACATCTGCAGACGCTATTTCCTAGCAAGGAAGTGTCGCATTTACATTCATTTGAAGTGTAGACGAGGAATACATTACACTTCGCAAATCATATTATATCTTATCATGAAACATAGAAATGAGATGCGATATCGCGTTCTAAGAAGCATTAGAAATCCATTGCTACGATACGTAGACATCTGCAAACGCTATTTCTTTGCAAGGAAGTGTCGCATTTACATTCATTTGAAGTGTAGACGTGGAATACACACACTTCGCAAATCATATTATATCTTACCATGAAACATAGAAATGAGATGCGATATCGCGTTTTAATAAGCATTAGAACTCTACTGCTACGATAGGTAGACATCTGCAAACGCTATTTCCTTTCAAGGAAGTGTCGCATTTACATTCATATGAAGTGTAGACGAGGAATGCATAGCACTTCGCAAATCATATTATATCTTACCATGAAACATAGAAATGAGATGCGATATCGCGTTTTAAGAAGCATTAGAACTCTATTGCTACGATAGGTAGACATCTGCAAACGCTATTTCCTAGCAAGGAAATGTCGCATTTACATTCATTTGAAGTGTAGACGAGGAATACATAACACTTCGCGAATCATATTATATCTTACTATGAAACATGGAAATGAGGTGCGATATCGGGTTTTAAGAAACATTTGAACTCTATTGCTACGATACCTAGACATCTGCAGACGCTATTTCCTAGCAAGGAAGTGTCGCATTTACATTCATTTGAAGTGTAGACGAGGAATACATTACACTTCGCAAATCATATTATATCTTATCATGGAACATAGAAATGAGATGCGATATCGCGTTCTAAGAAGCATTAGAAATCCATTGCTACGATACGTAGACATCTGCAAACGCTATTTCTTTGCAAGGAAGTGTCGCATTTACATTCATTTGAAGTGTAGACGAGGAATACATAACACTTCGCAAATCATATTATATCTTACCATGAAACATAGAAATGAGGTGCGATATCGCGCTTTAAGAAGCATTAGAGCTCTATCGCTACGATACCTAGACATCTGCAGACGCTATTTTCTAGCAAGGAAGTGTCGCATTTACATTCATTTGAAGTGTAGACGAGGAATACATAACACTTCGCAAATCATATTATATCTTACCATGAAACATAGAAATGAGATGCGATATCGCGTTTTAATAAGCATTAGAACTCTACTGCTACGATACCTAGACATCTGCAAACGCTATTTCCTTCCAAGGAAGTGTTGCATTTACATTCATTTGAAGTGTAGACGAAGAATACATCACACTTCGCAAATCATGTTATATCTTACCATGAAACATAGAAATGAGATGTGATATTGTGTTTTGAGAAGCATTAGAACTCTATCGCTACGATACCTAGACATCTGCAGACGCTATTTCCTTTCAAGCAAGTGTCGCATTTACATTCATTTGAAGTGTAGACGAGGAGTACATAAAACTTCGCAAATCATATTATATCTTACCATGAAACATAGAAATGAGATGCGATATCACGTTTTCAGAATCATAAGAACTCTATTGCTACGATACGTAGACATCTGCAAACGCTCTTTCCTTGCAAGGAAGTGTCGCATTAACATTCATATGAAGTGTAGACGAGGAATACATAACACTTCGCAAATCATATTATATCTTACCATGAAACATTGAAATGAGGTGCGATATCGCGTTTTAAGAAGCATTAGAACTCTATTGCTACGGTACGTAGACATCTGCAAACGCTATTTCCTTGCAAGGAAGTGTCGCATTTACATTCATTTGAAGTGTACACGAGGAATACATAACACTTCGCAAATCATATTATATCCTACCATGAAACATAGAAATGAGGTGCGATATCGCGCTTTAAGAAGCATTAGAACACTATCGCTACGATACCTAGACATCTGCAGACGCTATTTCCTAGCAAGGAAGTGTCGCATTTACAATCATTTGAAGTGTAGACGAGGAATACATAACACTTCGCAAATCATATTATATCTTACCATGAAACATAGAAATGAGATACGATATCGCGTTGTAAGAATCAAAAGAACACTATTGCTACGATACGTAGACATCAGCAAACGCTATTTCCTAGCGAGGAAGTGTCGCATTCACATTCATTTGAAGTGTAGACGAGGAATACATAACACTTCGCAAATCATATTATATCTTACCATGAAACATAGAAATGAGATGCGATATCGGGTTTTAAGAAACATTTGAACTCTTTTGCTACGATACCTAGACATCTGCAGACGCTATTTCCTAGCAAGAAAGTGTCGCATTTACATTCATTTGAAGTGTAGACGAGGAATACATAACGCTTCGCAAATCATATTATATCTTACCATGAAACACAGAAATGAGATGCGATATCGCGTTTTAAGAATCATAAGAACTCTATTGCTACGATACGTAGACATCTGCAAACACTATTTCCTTGCAAGGAAGTGTCGCATTTACATTCATTTGAAGTGTACACGAGAAATACGTAACACTTCGCAAATCATATTATATCTTACCATGATACATAGAAATGAGGTGCGATATCGCGCTTTAAGAAGCATTAGAACACTATCGCTACGATACCTAGACATCTGCAGACGCTATTACCTAGCAAGGAAGTGTCGCATTTACATTCATTTGAAGTGTAGACGAGGAATACATTACACTTCGCAAATCATATTATATCTTATCATGAAACATAGAAATGAGATGCGATATCGCGTTCTAAGAAGCATTAGAAATCCATTGCTACGATACGTAGACATCTGCAAACGCTATTTCTTTGCAAGGAAGTGTCGCATTTACATTCATTTGAAGTGTAGACGTGGAATACACACACTTCGCAAATCATATTATATCTTACCATGAAACATAGAAATGAGATGCGATATCGCGTTTTAATAAGCATTAGAACTCTACTGCTACGATAGGTAGACACCTGCAAACGCTATTTCCTTTCAAGAAACTGTCGCATTTACATTCATATGAAGTGTAGACGAGGAATGCATAGCACTTCGCAAATCATATTATATCTTACCATGAAACA
This sequence comes from Xylocopa sonorina, assembly GCF_050948175.1. NCBI lineage: Eukaryota > Metazoa > Arthropoda > Insecta > Hymenoptera > Apidae > Xylocopa > Xylocopa sonorina. The sequence goes on along the minus strand of NW_027490415.1, from coordinate 227,951 downwards.
TAGAAATGAGATGCGATATCGCGTTTTAAGAAGCATTAGAACTCTATTGCTACGATAGGTAGACATCTGCAAACGCTATTTCCTAGCAAGGAAATGTCGCATTTACATTCATTTGAAGTGTAGACGAGGAATACATAACACTTCGCGAATCATATTATATCTTACCATGAAACATGGAAATGAGGTGCGATATCGGGTTTTAAGAAACATTTGAACTCTATTGCTACGATACCTAGACATCTGCAGACGCTATTTCCTAGCAAGGAAGTGTCGCATTTACATTCATTTGAAGTGTAGACGAGGAATACATTACACTTCGCAAATCATATTATATCTTATCATGGAACATAGAAATGTGATGCGATATCGCGTTCTAAGAAGCATTAGAAATCCATTGCTACGATACGTAGACATCTGCAAACGCTATTTCTTTGCAAGGAAGTGTCGCATTTACATTCATTTGAAGTATAGACGTGGAATACACACACTACGCAAATCATATTATATCTTACCATGAAACATAGAAATGAGATGCGATATCGCGTTTTAATAAGCATTAGAACTCTACTGCTACGATAGGTAGACATCTGCAGACGCTATTTCCTTGCAAGGAAGTGTCGCATTTACATTCATTTGAAGTGTACACGAGGAATACGTAACACTTCGCAAATCATATTATATCTTACCATGATACATAGAAATGAGGTGCGATATCGCGCTTTAAGAAGCATTAGAACACTATCGCTACGATACCTAGACATCTGCAGACGCTATTACCTAGCAAGGAAGTGTCGCATTTACATTCATTTGAAGTGTAGACGAGGAATACATTACACTTCGCAAATCATATTATATCTTATCATGAAACATAGAAATGAGATGCGATATCGCGTTCTAAGAAGCATTAGAAATTCATTGCTACGATACGTAGACATCTGCAAACGCTATTTCTTTGCAAGGAAGTGTCGCATTTACATTCATTTGAAGTGTAGACGTGGAATACACACACTTCGCAAATCATATTATATCTTACCATGAAACATAGAAATGAGATGCGATATCGCGTTTTAATAAGCATTAGAACTCTACTGCTACGATAGGTAGAAATCTGCAAACGCTATTTCCTTTCAAGGAAGTGTCGCATTTACATTCATATGAAGTGTAGACGAGGAATGCATAGCACTTCGCAAATCATATTATATCTTACCATGAAACATAGAAATGAGATGCGATATCGCGTTTTAAGAAGCATTAGAACTCTATTGCTACGATAGGTAGACATCTGCAAACGCTATTTCCTAGCAAGGAAATGTCGCATTTACATTCATTTGAAGTGTAGACGAGGAATACATAACACTTCGCGAATCATATTATATCTTACCATGAAACATGGAAATGAGGTGCGATATCGGGTTTTAAGAAACATTTGAACTCTATTGCTACGATACCTAGACATCTGCAGACGCTATTTCCTAGCAAGGAAGTGTCGCATTTACATTCATTTGAAGTGTAGACGAGGAATACATTACACTTCGCAAATCATATTATATCTTATCATGGAACATAGAAATGAGATGCGATATCGCGTTCTAAGAAGCATTAGAAATCCATTGCTACGATACGTAGACATCTGCAAACGCTATTTCTTTGCAAGGAAGTGTCGCATTTACATTCATTTGAAGTGTAGACGTGGAATACACACACTTCGCAAATCATATTATATCTTACCATGAAACATAGAAATGAGATGCGATATCGCGTTTTAATAAGCATTAGAACTCTACTGCTACGATAGGTAGACATCTGCAAACGCTATTTCCTTTCAAGGAAGTGTCGCATTTACATTCATATGAAGTGTAGACGAGGAATGCATAGCACTTCGCAAATCATATTATATCTTACCATGAAACATAGAAATGAGATGCGATATCGCGTTTTAAGAAGCATTAGAACTCTATTGCTACGATAGGTAGACATCTGCAAACGCTATTTCCTAGCAAGGAAATGTCGCATTTACATTCATTTGAAGTGTAGACGAGGAATACATAACACTTCGCGAATCATATTATATCTTACTATGAAACATGGAAATGAGGTGCGATATCGGGTTTTAAGAAACATTTGAACTCTATTGCTACGATACCTAGACATCTGCAGACGCTATTTCCTAGCAAGGAAGTGTCGCATTTACATTCATTTGAAGTGTAGACGAGGAATACATTACACTTCGCAAATCATATTATATCTTATCATGGAACATAGAAATGAGATGCGATATCGCGTTCTAAGAAGCATTAGAAATCCATTGCTACGATACGTAGACATCTGCAAACGCTATTTCTTTGCAAGGAAGTGTCGCATTTACATTCATTTGAAGTGTAGACGAGGAATACATAACACTTCGCAAATCATATTATATCTTACCATGAAACATAGAAATGAGGTGCGATATCGCGCTTTAAGAAGCATTAGAGCTCTATCGCTACGATACCTAGACATCTGCAGACGCTATTTTCTAGCAAGGAAGTGTCGCATTTACATTCATTTGAAGTGTAGACGAGGAATACATAACACTTCGCAAATCATATTATATCTTACCATGAAACATAGAAATGAGATGCGATATCGCGTTTTAATAAGCATTAGAACTCTACTGCTACGATACCTAGACATCTGCAAACGCTATTTCCTTCCAAGGAAGTGTTGCATTTACATTCATTTGAAGTGTAGACGAAGAATACATCACACTTCGCAAATCATGTTATATCTTACCATGAAACATAGAAATGAGATGTGATATTGTGTTTTGAGAACTATTAGAACTCTATCGCTACGATACCTAGACATCTGCAGACGCTATTTCCTTTCAAGCAAGTGTCGCATTTACATTCATTTGAAGTGTAGACGAGGAGTACATAAAACTTCGCAAATCATATTATATCTTACCATGAAACATAGAAATGAGATGCGATATCACGTTTTCAGAATCATAAGAACTCTATTGCTACGATACGTAGACATCTGCAAACGCTCTTTCCTTGCAAGGAAGTGTCGCATTAACATTCATATGAAGTGTAGACGAGGAATACATAACACTTCGCAAATCATATTATATCTTACCATGAAACATTGAAATGAGGTGCGATATCGCGTTTTAAGAAGCATTAGAACTCTATTGCTACGGTACGTAGACATCTGCAAACGCTATTTCCTTGCAAGGAAGTGTCGCATTTACATTCATTTGAAGTGTACACGAGGAATACATAACACTTCGCAAATCATATTATATCCTACCATGAAACATAGAAATGAGGTGCGATATCGCGCTTTAAGAAGCATTAGAATACTATCGCTACGATACCTAGACATCTGCAGACGCTATTTCCTAGCAAGGAAGTGTCGCATTTACAATCATTTGAAGTGTAGACGAGGAATACATAACACTTCGCAAATCATATTATATCTTACCATGAAACATAGAAATGAGATACGATATCGCGTTGTAGGAATCAAAAGAACACTATTGCTACGATACGTAGACATCAGCAAACGCTATTTCCTAGCGAGGAAGTGTCGCATTCACATTCATTTGAAGTGTAGACGAGGAATACATAACACTTCGCAAATCATATTATATCTTACCATGAAACATAGAAATGAGATGCGATATCGGGTTTTAAGAAACATTTGAACTCTTTTGCTACGATACCTAGACATCTGCAGACGCTACTTCCTAGCAAGAAAGTGTCGCATTTACATTCATTTGAAGTGTAGACGAGGAATACATAACGCTTCGCAAATCATATTATATCTTACCATGAAACACAGAAATGAGATACGATATCGCGTTGTAAGAATCATAAGAACACTCTTGCTACGATACGTAGACATCAGAAAGCGCTATTTCTTAGCGAGGAAGTGTCGCAATTACATTCATATGAAGTGCAAACGAGGAATGCATAGCACTTCGCAAATCATATTATATCTTAGCATGAAACATAGAAATGAGATGCGATATCGGGTTTTAAGAAACATTTGAACTCTATTGCTACGATACCTAGACATCTGCAGACGCTATTTCCTAGCAAGGAAGTGTCGCATTTACATTCATTTGAAGTGTACACGAGGATTACATAACACTTCGCAAATTATATTATATCTTACCATGAAACATAGAAATGAGGTGCGATATCGCGCTTTAAGAAGCATTAGAACACTATCGCTACGATACCTAGACATCTGCAGACGCTATTTCCTAGCAAGGAAGTGTCGCATTTACATTCATTTGAAGTGTTGACGAGGAATACATAACACTTCGCAAATCATATTATATCTTACCATGAAACATAGAAATGAGATACGATATCGCGTTGTAAGAATCAAAAGAACACTATTGCTACGATACGTAGACATCAGCAAACGCTATTTCCTAGCGAGGAAGTGTCGCATTCACATTCATTTGAAGTGTAGACGAGGAATACATAACACTTCGCAAATCATATTATATCTTACCATGAAACATAGAAATGAGATGCGATATCGCGTTTTAAGAAGCATTAGAACTCTATCGCTACGATACCTAGACATCTGCAGACGCTATTTCCTAGCAAGGAAATGTCGCATCTACATTCATTTGAAGTGTAGACGAGGAATACATAACGCTTCGCAAATCATATTATATCTTACCATGAAACATGGAAATGAGATGCGATATCGCGTTTTAAGAATCATAAGAACTCTATTGCTACGATACTTAGACATCTGCAAACGCTATTTCCTTGCAAGGAAGTGTCGCATTTACATTCATTTGAAGTGCAGTCGAGGAATACATAACACTTCGCAAATCATATTATATCTTACCATGAAACATAGAAATGAGATGCGATATCGGGTTTTAAGAAACATTTGAACTCTATTGCTACGATACCTAGACATCTGCAGACGCTATTTCCTAGCAAGGAAGTGTCGCATTTACATTCATTTGAAGTGCAGACGAGGAATACTTTACACTTCGCAAATCATATTATATCTTACTATGAAACATGGAAATGAGATGCGATATCGGGTTTTAAGAAACATTTGAACTCTATTGCTACGATACCTAGACATCTGCAGACGCTATTTCCTAGCAAGGAAGTGTCGCATTTACATTCATTTGAAGTGTAGACGTGGAATACACACACTTCGCAAATCATATTATATCTTACCATGAAACATAGAAATGAGATGCGATATCGCGTTTTAATAGGCATTATAACTCTACTGCTACGATAGGTAGACATCTGCAAACGCTATTTCCTTTCAAGGAAGTGTCGCATTTACATTCATATGAAGTGCAGACGAGGAATGCATAGCACTTCGCAAATCATATTATATCTTACCATGAAACATAGAAATGAGATGCGATATCGCGTTTTAAGAAGCATTAGAACTCTATTGCTACGATAGGTAGACATCTGCAAACGCTATTTCTTTGCAAGGAAGTGTCGCATTTACATTCATTTGAAGTGTAGACGTGGAATACACACACTTCGCAAATCATATTATATCTTACCATGAAACATAGAAATGAGATGCGATATCGCGTTTTAATAAGCATTAGAACTCTACTGCTACGATGGGTAGACATCTGCAAACGCTATTTCCTTTCAAGGAAGTGTCGCATTTACATTCGTATGAAGTGTAGACGAGGAATACATAACACTTCGCAAATCATATTATATCCTACCATGAAATATAGAAATGAGGTGCGATATCGCGCTTTAGGAAGCATTAGAGATCTATCGCTACGATACCTGGACATCTGCAGACGCTATTTCCTAGCAAGGAAATGTCGCATTTACATTCATTTGTAGTGTAGACGAGGGATACATAACACTTCGCAAATCATATTATATCTTACCATGAAACATAGAAATGAGATGCGATATCGCGTTTTAAGAATCATTAGAACTCTATTGCTACGATACGTAGACATCTGCAGACGCCATTACCTTTCAAGGAAGTGTCGCATTTACATTCATTTGAAGTGTAGACGAGGAGTACATAAAACTTCGCAAATCATATTATATCTTACCATGAAACATAGAAATGAGATGCGTTATCGCGTTTTAAGAATCATAAGAACTCTATTGCTACGATAGGTAGACATCTGCAAACGCTATTTCTTTGCAAGGAAGTGTCGCATTTACATTCATTTGAAGCGTAGACGAGGAATACATAACACTTCGCAAATCATATTATATCTTACCATGAAACATAGAAATGAGGTGCGATATCGCGCTTTAAGAAGCATTAGAACTCTATCGCTACGATACCCAGACATCTGCAGACGCTATTTCCTAGCAAGGAAGTGTCGCATTTACATTCATTTGAAGTGTAGACGAGGAATACATAACACTTCGCATATCATATTTTATCTTACCATGAAACATAGAAATGAGATACGATATCGCGTTGTACGAATCATAAGAACACTATTGCTACGATACGTAGACATCTGCAAACGCTATTTCCTAGCGAGGAAGTGTCGCATTCACATTCATTTGAAGTGTAGACCGGGAATACATAACACTTCGCAATGAATATTATATCTTACCATGAAACATAGAAATGAGATGCGATATCGCGTTTTAAGAAGCATTAGAACTCTATTGCTACGATAGGTAGACATATGCAAACGCTATTTCCTTGCGAGGAAGTGTCGCATTTACATTCATATGAAGTGTAGACGAGGAATACATAACACTTCGCAAATCATATTATATCTTACCATGAAACATAGAAATGAGATGTGATATCGCGTTTTAAGAAGCATTAGAACTCTATCGCTACGATACCTAGACATCTGCAGACGCTATTTCCTAGCAAAGAAATGTCGCATTTACATTCATTTGAAGTGTAGACGAGGAATACATAACACTTGGCAAATCATATTATATCTTACCATGAAACATAGAAATGAGATGCGAAACCGCGTTTTAAGAATCATAAGAACTCTATTGCTACGATACGTAGACATCTGCAGACGCTATTTCCTTTCAAGGAAGTGTCGCATTTACATTCATTTCAAGTGTATACGAGGAATACATTACACTTCGCAAATCATATTATATCTTACCATGAAACATAGAAATGAGATGCGATATCGCGTTCTAAGAAGCATTAGAAATCCATTGCAACGATACGTAGACATCTGCAAACGCTATTTCTTTGCAAGGAAGTGTCGCACTTACATTCATTTGAAGTGTAGACGTGGAATACACACACTTCGCAAATCATATTTTATCTTACCATGAAACATAGAAATGAGATGCGATATCGCGTTTTAAGAAGCATTTGAACTCTATTGCTACGATACCTAGACATCTGCAGACGCTATTTCCTTGCAAGGAAGTGTCGCATTTACATTCATTTGAAGTGTAGACGAGGAATACATCACACTTCGCAAATCATATTATATCTTACCATGAAACATAGAAATGAGATGCGAAACCGCGTTTTAAGAATCATAAGAACTCTATTGCTACGATACGTAGACATCTGCAGACGCTATTTCCTTTCAAGGAAGTGTCGCATTTACATTCATTTCAAGTGTAGACGAGGAATACATTACACTTCGCAAATCATATTATATCTTACCATGAAACATAGAAATGAGATGCGATATCGCGTTCTAAGAAGCATTAGAAATCCATTGCAACGATACGTAGACATCTGCAAACGCTATTTCTTTGCAAGGAAGTGTCGCACTTACATTCATTTGAAGTGTAGACGTGGAATACACACACTTCGCAAATCATATTTTATCTTACCATGAAACATAGAAATGAGATGCGATATCGCGTTTTAAGAAGCATTTGAACTCTATTGCTACGATACCTAGACATCTGCAGACGCTATTTCCTTGCAAGGAAGTGTCGCATTTACATTCATTTGAAGTGTAGACGAGGAATACATCACACTTCGCAAATCATATTATATCTTACCATGAAACATAGAAATGAGATGCGATATTGTGTTTTGAGAAGCATTAGAACACTATCGCTACGATACCTAGACATCTGCAGACGCTATTTCCTTTCAAGGAAGTGTCGCATTTACATTCATTTGATGTGTAGACGAGGAGTACATAAAACATCGCAAATCATATTATATCTTACCATGAAACATAGAAATGAGGTGCGATATCGCGCTTTAAGAAGCATTAGAACTCTATCGCTACGATACCTAGATATCTGCAAACGCTATTTCCTAGCGAGGAAGTGTCGCATTCACATTCATTTGAAGTGTAGACCAGGAATACATAACACTTCGCAATGAATATTATATCTTAACATGAAACATAGAAATGAGATGCGATATCGCGTTCTAAGAAGCATTAGAAATCCATTGCTACGATACGTAGACATCTGCAAACGCTATTTCTTTGCAAGGAAGTGTCGCACTTACATTCATTTGAAGTGTAGACGTGGAATACACACACTTCGCAAATCATATTTTATCTTACCATGAAACATAGAAATGAGATGCGATATCGCGTTTTAAGAAGCATTTGAACTCTATTGCTACGATACCTAGACATCTGCAGACGCTATTTCCTAGCAAGGAAGTATCGCATTTACATTCATTTGAAGTGTAGACGAGGAATGCATCACACTTCGCAAATCATATTATATCTTACCATGAAACGTAGAAATGAGATGCGATATTGTGTTTTGAGAAGCATTAGAACACTATCGCTACGATACCTAGACATCTGCAGACGCTATTTCCTTTCATGGAAGTGTCGCATTTACATTCATTTGAAGTGTAGACGAGGAGTACATAAAACATCGCAAATCATATTATATCTTACCATGAAACATAGAAATGTGGTGCGATATCGCGCTTTAAGAAGCATTAGAACTCTATCGCTACGATACCTAGACATCTGCAGACGCTATTTCCTAGCAAGGAAGTGTCGCATTTACATTCATTTGAAGTGTAGACGAGGAATACATAACATTTCGCATATCATATTTTATCTTACCATGAAACATAGAAATGAGGTACGATATCGCGTTGTAAGAATCATAAGAACACTATTGCTACGATACGTAGACATCTGCAAACGCTATTTCCTTACTAGGAAGTGTCGCATTTACATTCATTTGAAGTGTGGATGAGGAATACATAACACTTCGCAAATCATATTATATCTTACCATGAAACATAGAAATGAGATACGATATCGCGGTGTAAGAATCATAAGATCACTATTGCTACGATACGTAGACATCTGCAAACGCTATTTCCTAGCGAGGAAGTGTCGCATTCACATTCATTTGAAGTGTAGACGAGGAATACATAACACTTCGCAAACCATATTATATCTTACCATGAAACATAGAAATGTGTTGCGATATCGCGTTTTAAGAATCATAAGAACTCTATTGCTACGATACGTAGACAACTGCAAACGCTATTTCTTTGCAAGGAAGTGTCGCATTTACATTCATTTGAAGTGTAGACGAGGAATACATAACACTTCGCAAATCATATTATATCTTACCATGAAACATAGAATTGAGATCGATATCGCGTTTTAAGAATCATAAGAACTGCATTGCTACGAAACGTAGACATCTGCAAACGCTATTTCCTTGCAAGGAAGTGTCGCATTTACCTTCATTTGAAGTGTAGACGAGGAATACATAACACTTCGCAAATCATATTATATCTTACCATGAAACATAGAAATGAGATGCGATATCGCGTTTTTAAAAAGCATTAGACATCTATTGCTACGATACGTAGACATCTGCAAACGCTATTTCTTTGCAAGGAAGTGTCGCATTTACATTCATTTGAAGTGTAGACGAGGAATACATAACACTTCGCAAATCATATTATATCTTACCATGAAACATAGAAATGAGATGCGATATCGCGTTTTAAGAAGCATTAGAACTCTATCGCTACGATACCTAGACATCTGCAGACGCTATTTCCTAGCAAGGAAATGTCGCATTTACATTCATTTGAAGTGTAGACGAGAATACATAACACTTCGCAAACCATATTATATCTTAGCATGAAACATAGAAATGAGTGCGATATCGCGGTTTAAGAATCATAAGAACTCTAAGGCTACAATACGTAGACAACTGCAAACGCTATTTCCTAGCAAGGAAGTGTCGCATTTACATTCATTTGATGTGTAGACGAGGAATACGTAACACTTCGCAAACCATATTGTATCTTACCATGAAACATAGAAATGAGTTGCGATATCGCGTTTTAAGAATCATAAGAACTCTATTGCTACGGTACGTAGACAACTGCAAACGCTATTTCTTTGCAAGGAAGTGTCGCATTTACATTCATTTGAAGTGTAGACGAGGAATACATAACACTTCGCAAATCATATTATATCTTACCATGTAACATAGAATTGAGATCGATATCGCGTTTTAAGAATCATAAGAACTGCATTGCTACGATACGTAGACATCTGCAAACGCTATTCCCTTGCAAGGAAGTGTCGCATTTACCTTCATTTGAAGTGTAGACGAGGAATACATAACACTTCGCAAATCATATTATATCTTATCATGAAACATAGACATGAGATGCGATATCGCGTTTTAAGAATCACAAAAACTCTATTGCTACAATACGTAGACATCTGCAAACGCTATTTCCTTGCAAGGAAGTGTCGCATTTACATTCATTTGAATTGTAGAAGAGGAATGCATAACACTTCGCAATGAATATTATATCTTATCATGAAACATAGATATGAGATGCAATATCTCGTTTTAAGAAGCATTTGAACTCTATTGCTACGATGCCTAGACATCTGCAGACGCTATTTCCTAGCAAGGAAGTGTCGCATTTACATTCATTTGAAGTGTAGACGAGGAATACATGACACTTCGCAAATCATATTATATCTTACCATGAAACATAGAAATGAGATGCGATATCGCGTTCTAAGAAGCATTAGAAATCTATTGCTACGATACGTAGACATCTGCAAACGCTATTTCCTAGCGAGGAAGTGTCGCATTCACATTCATTTGAAGTGTAGACGAGGAATACATAACACTTCGCAAACCATATTATATCTTACCATGAAACATAGAAACGAGTTGCGATGTCGCGTTTTAAGAATCATAAGAACTCTATTGCTACGATACGTAGACAACTGCAAACGCTATTTCTTTGCAAGGAAGTGTCGCATTTACCTTCATTTGATGTGTAGACGAGGAATACATAACACTACGCAAATCATATTATATCTTACCATGAAACATAGAATTGAGATCGATATCGCGTTTTAAGAATCATAAGAACTGCATTGCTACGAAACGTAGACATCTGCAAGCGCTATTTCCTTGCAAGCAAGTGTCGCATTTACCTTCATTTGAAGTGTAGACGAGGAATACGTAACACTTCGCAAATCATATTATATCTTACCATGAACATAGAAATGAGATGCGATATCGCGTTTTAAGAAGCATTAGAAATCTATTGCTACGATACGTAGACATCTGCAAACGCTGTTCTTTGCAAGGAAGTGTCGCATTTACATTCATTTGAAGTGTAGACGAGGAATACATAACACTTCGCAAACCATATTATATCTTACCATGAAACATAGAAATGTGTTGCGATATCGCGTTTTAAGAATCATAAGAACTCTATTGCTACGATACGTAGACAACTGCAAACGCTATTTCTTTGCAAGGAAGTGTCGCATTTACATTCATTTGAAGTGTAGAAGAGGAATACATAACACTTCGCAAATCATATTATATCTTACCATGAAACATAGAATTGAGATCGATATCGCGTTTTAAGAATCATAAGAACTGCATTGCTACGAAACGTAGACATCTGCAAACGCTATTTCCTTGCAAGGAAGTGTCGCATTTACCTTCATTTGAAGTGTAGACGAGGAATACATAACACTTCGCAAATCATATTATATCTTACCATGAAACATAGAAATGAGATGCGATATCGCGTTTTAAAAAGCATTAGATATCTATTGCTACGATACGTAGACATCTGCAAACGCTATTTCTTTGCAAGGAAGTGTCGCATTTACATTCATTTGAAGTGTAGACGAGGAATACATAACACTTCGCAAATCATATTATATCTTACCATGAAACATGGAAATAAGATGCGATATCGCGTTTTAAGAAGCATTAGAACACTATTGCTACGATACGTAGATATCTGCAAACGCTATTTCCTTGCTAGGAAGTGTCGCATTTACATTCATTTGAAGCGTAGACGAGTAATACATAACACTTCGCAAATCATATTATATCTTACCATGAAACATAGAAATGAGATGAGATATTGCGTTTTAAGAAGCATAAGAACTCAATTGCTACGATACGTAGATATCTGCAAACGCTCTTTCCTTGCTAGGAAGTGTCGCATTTACATTCATTTGAAGTGTAGATGAGGAATACATAACACTTCGCAAATCATATTATATCTTACCATGAAACATAGAAATGAGATGCGATATCGCGTTTTAAGAAGCATAAGAACTCTATTGCTACGCTACGTAGACATCTTCAAACGCTATTTCCTTGCAAGGAAGTGTCGCATTCACATTCATTTGAATCGTAGACGAGGAATGCATAACACTTCGCAATGAATATTATATCTTATCATGAAACATAGATATGAGATGCAATATCTCGTTTTAAGAAGCATTTGAACTCTATTGCTACTATACCTAGACATCTGCAGACGCTATTTCCTAGCAAGGAAGTGTCGCATTTACATTCATTTGAAGTGTAGACGAGAAATGCATAACACTTCGCAATGAATATTATATCTTATCATGAAACATAGAAATGAGATGCGATATCGCGTTTTAAGAAGCATTGGAATTCTATTGCTACGATAGGTAGACATCTGCAAACGCTATTTCCTTGCAAGGAAGTGTCGCATTTACATTCATTTGAAGTGTAGACGAGGAATACATAACACTTCGCAAATCATATTATATCTTAGAATGAAATATAGAAATGAGATGCAATATCGCGTTTTAAGAAGCATTAGAAAGCTATTGCTACGATACGCAGACATCTGCAAACGCTATTTTCTAGCGAGGAAGTGTCGCATTTACATTCATTTGAAGTGTAGACGAGGAATACATAACACTTCGCAAATCATGTTATATCTTACCATGAAACATAGAAATGAGATGCGATATCGCGTTTTAAGAATCATAAGAACTCCATTGCTACGATACGTAGACATCTGCAAACGCTATTTCCTTGCAAGGAAGTGTCGCATTTACATTCATTTGAAGTGTAGACGAGGAATGCATAACACTTCGCAAATCATATTACATCTTACCATGAAACATAGTAATGAGATGCGATATCGCGTTTTAAGAAGCATTAGAACCCTATCGCTACGATACCTAGACATCTGCAGACGCTATTTCCTAGCAAGGAAGTATCGCATTCACATTCATTTGAAGTGTAGACGAGGAATACATAACACTTCGCAAATCATGTTATATCTTACCATGAAACATAGAAATGAGATGCGATATCGCGTTTTAAGAATCATAAGAACTCCATTGCTACGATACGTAGACATCTGCAAACGCTATTTCCTTGCAAGGAAGTGTCGCATTTACATTCATTTGAAGTGTAGACGAGGAATGTATAACACTTCGCAATGAATATTATATCTTATCATGAAACATAGAAATGAGATGCGATATCGCGTTTTAAGAAGCATTGGAATTCTATTGCTACGATAGGTAGACATCTGCAAACGCTATTTCCTTGCAAGGAAGTGTCGCATTTACATTCATTTGAAGTGTAGACGAGGAATGCATAACACTTCGCAATGAATATTATATCTTATCATGAAACATAGAAATGAGATGCGATATCGCGTTTTAAGAAGCATTGGAATTCTATTGCTACGATAGGTAGACATCTGCAAACGCTATTTCCTAGCGAGGAAGTGTCGCATTCACTTTCCTTTGAAGTGTAGACGAGGAATACATAGCACTTCGCAAATCATATTACATCTTACCATGAAACATAGAAATGAGATGCAATATCGCGTTTTAAGAATCATAACAACTCTATTGCTACGATACCTAGACATCTGCAAACGTTATTTCTTTGCAAGGAAGTGTCGCATTTACATTCATTTGAAGTGTAGACGAGGAATACATAACACTTCGCAAATCATATTATTACTTACCATAAACGATAGAAATGAGATGCGATATCGCGTTTTAAGAATCATAAGAACTCTATTGCTACGATACGTAGACATCTGCAAACGCTATTTCCTTGCAAGGTAGTGTCACATTTACATTGATTTGAATCGTAGACGAGGAATGCATAACACTTTGCAATGAATATTATATCTTATCATTAAACATAGGTTTGAGATGCAATATCTCGTTTTAGAAGCATTTGAACTCTATTGCTACGATACCTAGACATCTGCAGACGCTATTTCCTAGCAAGGAAGTGTCGCATTTACATTCATTTGAAGTGTAGACGAGGAATACATGACACTTCGCAAATCAAATTATATCTTACCATGAAACATAGAAATGAGATGCGATATCGCGTTTTAAGAAGCATTAGAACCCTATCGCTACGATACCTAGACATCTGCAAACGCTATTTCCTAGCGAGGAAGTGTCGCATTCACTTTCCATTGAAGTGTAGACGAGGAATACATAGCACTTCGCAAATCATATTACATCTTACCATGAAACATAGAAATGAGATGCAATATCGCGTTTTAAGAATCATAAGAACTCTATTGCTACGATACCTAGACATCTGCAAACGTTATTTCTTTGCAAGGAAGTGTCGTATTTACATTCATTTGAAGTGTATACGAGGAATACATAACACTTAGCAAATCATATTATATCTTACCATGAAACATAGAAATGAGATGCGATATCGCGTTTTAAGAAGCATAAGAACTCTATTGCTACGCTACGTAGACATCTTCAAACGCTATTTCCTTGCAAGGAAGTGTCGCATTCACATTCATTTGAATCGTAGACGAGGAATGCATAACACTTCGCAATGAATATTATATCTTATCATGAAACATAGATATGAGATGCAATATCTCGTTTTAAGAAGCATTTGAACTCTATTGCTACTATACCTAGCCATCTGCAGACGCTATTTCCTAGCAAGGAAGTGTCGCATTTACATTCATTTGAAGTGTAGACGAGAAATGCATAACACTTCGCAATGAATATTATATCTTATCATGAAACATAGAAATGAGATGCGATATCGCGTTTTAAGAAGCATTGGAATTCTATTGCTACGATAGGTAGACATCTGCAAACGCTATTTCCTTGCAAGGAAGTGTCGCATTTACATTCATTTGAAGTGTAGACGAGGAATACATAACACTTCGCAAATCATATTATATCTTAGAATGAAATATAGAAATGAGATGCAATATCGCGTTTTAAGAAGCATTAGAAAGCTATTGCTACGATACGCAGACATCTGCAAACGCTATTTTCTAGCGAGGAAGTGTCGCATTTACATTCATTTGAAGTGTAGACGAGGAATACATAACACTTCGCAAATCATATTATATCTTACCATGAAACATAGAAATGAGATGCGATATCGCGTTTTAAGAAGCATTAGAACTCTATTGCTACGATAGGTAGACATCTGCAAACGCTATTTCCTTGCAAGGAAGTGTCGCATTTACATTCATTTGAAGTGTAGACGAGGAATGCATAACACTTCGCAAATCATATTACATCTTACCATGAAACATAGTAATGAGATGCGATATCGCGTTTTAAGAAGCATTAGAACCCTATCGCTACGATACCTAGACATCTGCAGACGCTATTTCCTAGCAAGGAAGTATCGCATTCACATTCATTTGAAGTGTAGACGAGGAATACATAACACTTCGCAAAACATGTTATATCTTACCATGAAACATAGAAATGAGATGCGATATCGCGTTTTAAGAATCATAAGAACTCCATTGCTACGATACGTAGACATCTGCAAACGCTATTTCCTTGCAAGGAAGTGTCGCATTTACATTCATTTGAAGTGTAGACGAGGAATGTATAACACTTCGCAATGAATATTATATCTTATCATGAAACATAGAAATGAGATGCGATATCGCGTTTTAAGAAGCATTGGAATTCTATTGCTACGATAGGTAGACATCTGCAAACGCTATTTCCTTGCAAGGAAGTGTCGCATTTACATTCATTTGAAGTGTAGACGAGGAATGCATAACACTTCGCAATGAATATTATATCTTATCATGAATCATAGAAATGAGATGCGATATCGCGTTTTAAGAAGCATTGGAATTCTATTGCTACGATAGGTAGACATCTGCAAACGCTATTTCCTAGCGAGGAAGTGTCGCATTCACTTTCCTTTGAAGTGTAGACGAGGAATACATAGCACTTCGCAAATCATATTACATCTTACCATGAAACATAGAAATGAGATGCAATATCGCGTTTTAAGAATCATAACAACTCTATTGCTACGATACCTAGACATCTGCAAACGTTATTTCTTTGCAAGGAAGTGTCGCATTTACATTCATTTGAAGTGTAGACGAGGAATACATAACTCTTAGCAAATCATATTATATCTTACCATGAAACATAGAAATGAGATGCGATATCGCGTTTTAAGAAGCATAAGAACTCTATTGCTACGATACGTAGACATCTTCAAACGCTATTTCCTTGCAAGGAAGTGTCGCATTCACATTCATTTGAATCGTAGACGAGGAATGCATAACACTTCGCAATGAATATTATATCTTATCATGAAACATAGAAATGAGATGCGATATCGCGTTTTAAGAAGCATTGGAATTCTATTGCTACGATAGGTAGACATCTGCAAACGCTATTTCCTTGCAAGGAAGTGTCGCATTTACATTCATTTGAAGTGTAGACGAGGAATGCATAACACTTCGCAATGAATATTATATCTTATCATGAAACATAGAAATGAGATGCGATATCGCGTTTTAAGAAGCATTGGAATTCTATTGCTACGATAGGTAGACATCTGCAAACGCTATTTCCTAGCGAGGAAGTGTCGCATTCACTTTCCTTTGAAGTGTAGACGAGGAATACATAGCACTTCGCAAATCATATTATATCTAACCATGAAACATAGGAATGAGATGCGATATCGCGTTTTAAGAAGCATTAGAACTCTATTGCTACGATAGGTAGACATCTGCAAACGCTATTTCCTTGCAAGGAAGTATCGCATTTACTTTCGTTTGAATCGTAGACGAGGAATGCATAACTCTTCGCAATTAATATTATATCTTATCATGAAACATAGATATGAGATGCAATATCTCGTTTTAAGAAGCATTAGAACTCTATTGCTACGATATCTAGACATCTGCAGACGCTATTTCCTTGCAAGGAAGTGTCGCATTCACATTCATTTGAATCGTAGACGAGGAATGCATAACACTTCGCAATGAATATTATATCTTATCATGAAACATAGATATGAGATGCAATATCTCGTTTTAAGAAGCATTTGAACTCTATTGCTACTATACCTAGACATCTGCAGACGCTATTTCCTTGCAAGGAAGTGTCGCATTTACATTCATTTGAAGTGTAGACGAGGAATGCATAACACTTCGCAATGAATATTATATCTTATCATGAAACATAGAAATGAGATGCGATATCGCGTTTTAAGAAGCATTGGAATTCTATTGCTACGATAGGTAGACATCTGCAAACGCTATTTCCTTGCAAGGAAGTGTCGCATTTACATTCATTTGAAGTGTAGACGAGGAATATATAACACTTCGCAAATCATATTACATCTTACCATGAAACATAGAAATGAGATGCGATATCACGTTTTAAGAAGCATTAGAACCCTATCGCTACGATACCTAGACATCTGCAGACGCTATTTCCTAGCAAGGAAGTATCGCATTCGCATTCATTTGAAGTGTAGACGAGGAATACATAACACTTCGCAAATCATGTTATATCTTACCATGAAACATAGAAATGAGATGCGATATCTCGTTTTAAGAAGCATTAGAACTCTATTGCTACGATATCTAGACATCTGCAGACGCTATTTCCTAGCAAGGAAGTGCCGCATTTACATTCATTTGATTCGTACACGCGGAATGCATAACACTTCGCAATGGATATTATATCTTATCATGAAACATAGAAATGAGATGCGATATCGCGGTTTAAGAAGCATCGGAATTCTATTGCTACGATAGGTAGACATTTGCAAACGCTATTTCCTTGCAAGGAAGTGTCGCATTTACATTCATTTGATGTGTAGACGAGGAATACATAACACTTCGCAAATCATATTATATCTTACCATGAAACATAGAAATCAGATGCGATATCGCGTTTTAAGAAGCATTAGAAAGCTATTGCTACGATACGTAGACATCTGCAAACGCTATTTCCTTGCAAGGAAGTGTCGCATTTACATTCATTTGAAGTGTAGACGAGGAATACATAACACTTCGCAAATCATATTATATCTTAGAATGAAATATAGAAATGAGATGCAATATCGCGTTTTAAGAAGCATTAGAAAGCAGTTGCTACGATACGCAGACATCTGCAAACGCTATTTTCTAGCGGGGAAGTGTCGCATTTACATTCATTTGAAGTGTAGACGAGGAATACATAACACTTCGCAAATCATATTATATCTTACCATGAAACATAGAAATGAGATGCGATATCGCGTTTTAAGAAGCATTAGAACTCTATTGCTACGATAGGTAGACATCTGCAAACGCTATTTCCTTGCAAGGAAGTGTCGCATTTACATTCATTTGAAGTGTAGACGAGGAATGCATAACACTTCGCAAATCATATTACATCTTACCATGAAACATAGAAATGAGATGCGATATCGCGTTTTAAGAAGCATTAGAACCCTATCGCTACGATACCTAGACATCTGCAGACGCTATTTCCTAGCAAGGAAGTATCGCATTCACATTCATTTGAAGTGTAGACGAGGAATACATAACACTTCGCAAATCATGTTATATCTTACCATGAAACATAGAAATGAGATGCGATATCGCGTTTTAAGAATCATAAGAACTCCATTGCTACGATACGTAGACATCTGCAAACGCTATTTCCTTGCAAGGAAGTGTCGCATTTACATTCATTTGAAGTGTAGACGAGGAATGCATAACACTTCGCAATGAATATTATATCTTATCATGAAACATAGAAATGAGATGCGATATCGCGTTTTAAGAAGCATTGGAAGTCTATTGCTACGATAGGTAGACATCTGCAAACGCTATTTCCTTGCAAGGAAGTGTCGCATTTACATTCATTTGAAGTGTAGACGAGGAATGCATAACACTTCGCAATGAATATTATATCTTATCATGAAACATAGAAATGAGATGCGATATCGCGTTTTAAGAAGCATTGGAATTCTATTGCTACGATAGGTAGACATCTGCAAACGCTATTTCCTTGCAAGGAAGTGTCGCATTTACATTCATTTGAAGTGTAGACGAGGAATATATAACACTTCGCAAATCATATTACATCTTACCATGAAACATAGAAATGAGATGCGATATCGCGTTTTAAGAAGCATTAGAACCCTATCGCTACGATACCTAGACATCTGCAGACGCTATTTCCTAGCAAGGAAGTATCGCATTCACATTCATTTGAAGTGTAGACGAGGAATACATAACACTTCGCAAATCATGTTATATCTTACCATGAAACATAGAAATGAGATGCGATATCGCGTTTCAAGAATCATAAGAACTCCATTGCTACGATACGTAGACATCTGCAAACGCTATTTCCTTGCAAGGAAGTGTCGCATTTACATTCATTTGAAGTGTAGACGAGGAATACATAACACTTCGCAAATCATATTATATCTTACCATGAAACATAGAAATGAGATGCGATATCGCGTTTTAAGAATCATATGAACTCTATTGCTGCGATACGTAGACATCTGTAAGCGCTATTTCCTTGCAAGGAAGTGTCGCATTTACATTCATTTGAAGTGCAGACGAGGAATACATAACACTTCGCAAATCATATTATATCTTACCATGAAACATAGAAATGAGATGCGATATCGCGTTTTATGAAGCACTAGAACACTATCGCTACGATACCTAGACATCTGCAAACGCTATTTCCTAGCGAGGAAGTGTCCCATTCACATTCATTTGAAGTGCAGACGAGGAATACATAACACTTCGCAAATCATGTTATATCTTACCATGAAACATAGAAATGAGATGCGATATCGCGTTTTAAGAATCATATGAACTCTATTGCTACGATACGTAGACATCTGCAAACGCTACTTCCTTGCAAGGAAGTGCCGCATTTACATTCATTTGAAGTGCAGACGAGGAATACATAACACTTCGCAAATCATGTTATATCTTACCATGAAACACAGAAATGAGATGCGATTTCGCGTTTTAAGAAGCATTAGAAAGCTATTGCTACGATACGTAGACATCTGCAAACGCTATTTCCTAGCAAGGAAGTATCGCATTCACATTCATTTGAAGTGCTGACGAGGAATACGTAACACTTCGCAAATCATGATATATCTTACCATGAAACATAGAAATGAGATGCGATATCGCGTTTTAAGAAGCATTAGAAAGCTATCACTACGATACCTAGACATCTGCAGACGCTACTTCCTAGCAAGGAAGTGTCGCATTTACATTCATTTGAAGTGTAGACGAGGAATACATAACACTTCGCAAATCGTATTATATCTTACCATGAACCATAGAAATGAGATGCGATATCGCGTTTTAAGAATCATAAGAACGCTATTGCTACGATACCTAGATATCTGCAAACGCTATTTCCTAGCAAGGAAGTGTCGCATTTACATTCATTTGAAGTGTAGACGAGGAATACATAACACTTCGCAAATCATGTTATATCTTACCATGAAACATAGAAATGAGATGCGATACCGCGTTTTAAGAAGCATTAGAACACTATAGCTACGATACCTAGACATCTACAAACGCTATTTCCTAGAGAAGGAGTGTCGCATTTACATTCATTTGAAGTGTAGACGGGGAATACATAACACTTAGCAAATCATATTATATCTTACCATGAAACATAGAAATGAGATGCGATATCGCGTTTTAAGAAGCATTAGAAAGCTATCACTACGATACCTAGACATCTGCAGACGCTACTTCCTAGCAAGGAAGTGTCGCATTTACATTCATTTGAAGTGTAGACGAGGAATACATAACACTTCGCAAATCGTATTATATCTTACCATGAACCATAGAAATGAGATGCGATATCGCGTTTTAAGAATCATAAGAACTCTATTGCTACGATACGTAGACATCTGCAAACGCTATTTCCTTGCAAGGAAGTGTCGCATTTACATTCATTTGAGTCGTAGACGAGGAATGCATAACACTTCGCAATGAATATTATATCTTATCATGAAACATAGATATGAGATGCAATATCTCGTTTTAAGAAGCATTTGAACACTATTGCTTCGATACGTAGACATCTGTAAGCGCTATTTCCTTGCAAGGAAGTGTCGCATTTACATTCATTTGAAGTGCAGACGAGGAATACATAACACTTCGCAAATCATATTATATCTTACCATGAAACATAGAAATGAGATGCGATATCGCGTTTTAAGAAGCATTAGAGCACTATTGCTGCGATAGGTAGACATTTGCAAACGCTATTTCCTGGCAAGGAAGTGTCGCATTTACATTCATTTGAAGTGTAGGGGAGGAATACATAACACTTCGCAAATCATATTACATCTTACCATGAAACATAGAAATGAGATGCGATATCGCGTTTTAAGAAGCATTAGAACTCTATTGCTACGATACCTAGATATCTGCAGACGCTATTTCCTAGCAAGGAAGTGTCGCATTTACATTCATTTGAAGTGTAGACGAGGAATACATAACACTTCGCAAATCATGTTATATCTTACCATGAAACATAGAAATGAGATGCGATATCGCGTTTTAAGAAGCATTAGAACACTATAGCTACGATACCTAGACATCTACAAACGCTATTTCCTAGAGAAGAAGTGTCGCATTCACATTCATTTGAAGTGTAGACGAGGAATACATAACACTTCGCAAATCACATTATATCTTACCATGAAACATAGAAATGAGATGCGATTTCGCGTTTTAAGAAGCATTAGAAAGCTATTGCTACGATACGTAGACATCTGCAAACGCTATTTCCTAGCAAGGAAGTATCGCATTCACATTCATTTGAAGTGTAGACGAGGAATACATAACACTTCGCAAATCATGTTATATCTTACCATGAAACATAGAAATGAGATGCGATATCGCGTTTTAAGAAGCATTAGAAAGCTATCACTACGATACCTAGACATCTGCAGACGCTACTTCCTAGCAAGGAAGTGTCGCATTTACATTCATTTGAAGTGTAGACGAGGAATACATAACACTTCGCAAGTCGTATTATATCTTACCATGAACCATAGAAATGAGATGCGATATCGCGTTTTAAGAATCATAAGAACTCTATTTCTACGATACGTAGACATCTGCAAACGCTATTTCCTTGCAAGGAAGTGTCGCATTTACATTCATTTGAGTCGTAGACGAGGAATGCATAACACTTCGCAATGAATATTATATCTTATCATGAAACATAGATATGAGATGCAATATCTCGTTTTAAGAAGCATTTGAACACTATTGCTTCGATACGTAGACATCTGCAAACGCTATTTCCTAGCGAGGATGTGTCGCATTCACATTCATTTGAAGTGTAGGCGAGGAATACAGAACACTTTGCAAATCATATTATATCTTACCATGAAACATAGAAATGAGATGCGATATCGCGTTTTATGAATCATATGAACTCTATTGCTACGATACGTAGACATCTGTAAACGCTATTTCCTAGCGAGGAAGTGTCGCAGTTACATTCATTTGAAGTGTAGACTAGGAATACATAACACTTCGCAAATCATATCATATCTTACCATGAAATATAGAAATGAGATGCGACATCGCGTTTTAAGTATCATAAGAACTCTATTGCTACGATACGTAGACATCTGCAAACGCTATTTCCTTGCAAGGAAGTGTCGCGTTTACATTCATTTGAAGTGCAGACGAGGAATACATAACACTTCGCAAATCATATTATATCTTACCATGAAACATAGAAATGAGATGCGATATCGCGTTTTAAGACGCATTATAACACTATCACTACGATACCTAGACATCTGCAGACGCTATTTCCTAGCAAGGAAGTGTCGCATTTACATTCATTTGAAGTGTAGACGAGGAATACATAACACTTCGCAAATCGTATTATATCTTACCATGAACCATAGAAATGAGATGCGATATCGCGTTTTAAGAATCATAAGAACTCTATTGCTACGATACGTAGACATCTGCAAACGCTATTTCCTTGCAAGGAAGTGTCGCATTTACATTCATTTGAGTCGTAGACGAGGAATGCATAACACTTCGCAATGAATATTATATCTTATCATGAAACATATATATGAGATGCAATATCTCGTTTTAAGAAGCATTTGAACACTATTGCTTCGATACGTAGACATCTGCAAACGCTATTTCCCAGCGAGGATATGTCGCATTCACATGTATTTGAAGTGTAGACGAGGAATACAGATCACTTCGCAAATCATATTATATCTTACCATGAAACATAGAAATGAGATGCGATATCGCGTTTTAAGATGCATTAGAGCACTATTGCTACGATAGGTAGACATTTGCAAACGCTATTTCCTTGCAAGTAAGTGTCGTATTTACATTCATTTGAAGTGTAGACGAGGAATACATAACACTTCGCAAATCATGTTATATCTTACCATGAAACATAGAAATGTGATGCGATATCGCGTTTTAAGGATCATATGAACTCTATTGCTACGATACGTAGACATCTGCAAACGCTATTTCCTAGCAAGGAAGTATCGCATTCACATTCATTTGAAGTGCTGACGAGGAATACGTAACACTTCGCTAATCATGATATATCTTACCATGAAACATAGAAATGAGATGCGATATCGCGTTTTAAGAAGCATTAGAAAGCTATCACTACGATACCTAGACATCTGCAGACGCTACTTCCTAGCAAGGAAGTGTCGCATTTACATTCATTTGAAGTGTAGACGAGGAATACATAACACTTCGCAAATCGTATTATATCTTACCATGAACCATAGAAATGAGATGCGATATGGCGTTTTAAGAATCATAAGAACGCTATTGCTACGATACCTAGATATCTGCAAACGCTATTTCCTAGCAAGGAAGTGTCGCATTTACATTCATTTGAAGTGTAGACGAGGAATACATAACACTTCGCAAATCATGTTATATCTTACCATGAAACATAGAAATGAGATGCGATATCGCGTTTTAAGAAGCATTAGAACACTATAGCTACGATACCTAGACATCTACAAACGCAATTTCCTAGAGAAGGAGTGTCGCATTTACATTCATTTGATGTGTAGACGGGGAATACATAACACTTAGCAAATCATATTATATCTTACCATGAAACATAGAAATGAGATGCGATATCGCGTTTTAAGAAGCATTAGAAAGCTATCACTACGATACCTAGACATCTGCAGACGCTACTTCCTAGCAAGGAAGTGTCGCATTTACATTCATTTGAAGTGTAGACGAGGAATACATAACACTTCGCAAATCGTATTATATCTTACCATGAACCATAGAAATGAGATGCGATATCGCGTTTTAAGAATCATAAGAACTCTATTGCTACGATACGTAGACATCTGCAAACGCTATTTCCTTGCAAGGAAGTGTCGCATTTACATTCATTTGAGTCGTAGACGAGGAATGCATAACACTTCGCAATGAATATTATATCTTATCATGAAACATAGATATGAGATGCAATATCTCGTTTTAAGAAGCATTTGAACACTATTGCTTCGATACGTAGACATCTGTAAGCGCTATTTCCTTGCAAGGAAGTGTAGCATTTACATTCATTTGAAGTGCAGACGAGGAATACATAACACTTCGCAAATCATATTATATCTTACCATGAAACATAGAAATGAGATGCGATATCGCGTTTTATGAATCATATGAACTCTATTGCTACGATACGTAGACATCTGTAAACGCTATTTCCTAGCGAGGAAGTGTCGCAGTTACATTCATTTGAAGTGTAGACTAGGAATACATAACACTTCGCAAATCATATCATATCTTATCATGAAATATAGAAATGAGATGCGACATCGCGTTTTAAGAATCATAAGAACTCTATTGCTACGATACGTAGACATCTGCAAACGCTATTTCCTTGCAAGGAAGTGTCGCATTTACATTCATTTGAAGTGCGGACGAGGAATACATAACACTTCGCAAATCATATTATATCTTACCATGAAACATAGAAATGAGATGCGATATCGCGTTTTAAGACGCATTATAACACTATCACTACGATACCTAGACATCTGCAGACGCTATTTCCTAGCAAGGAAGTGTCGCATTTACATTCATTTGAAGTGTAGACGAGGAATACATAACACTTCGCAAATCGTATTATATCTTACCATGAACCATAGAAATGAGATGCGATATCGCGTTTTAAGAATCATAAGAACTCTATTGCTACGATACGTAGACATCTGCAAACGCTATTTCCTTGCAAGGAAGTGTCGCATTTACATTCATTTGAGTCGTAGACGAGGAATGCATAACACTTCGCAATGAATATTATATCTTATCATGAAACATATATATGAGATGCAATATCTCGTTTTAAGAAGCATTTGAACACTATTGCTTCGATACGTAGACATCTGCAAACGCTATTTCCCAGCGAGGATATGTCGCATTCACATGTATTTGAAGTGTAGACGAGGAATACAGATCACTTCGCAAATCATATTATATCTTACCATGAAACATAGAAATGAGATGCGATATCGCGTTTTAAGATGCATTAGAGCACTATTGCTACGATAGGTAGACATTTGCAAACGCTATTTCCTTGCAAGTAAGTGTCGTATTTACATTCATTTGAAGTGTAGACGAGGAATACATAACACTTCGCAAATCATGTTATATCTTACCATGAAACATAGAAATGTGATGCGATATCGCGTTTTAAGGATCATATGAACTCTATTGCTACGATACGTAGACATCTGCAAACGCTATTTCCTAGCAAGGAAGTGTCGCATTTACTTTCATTTGAATCGTAGACGAGGAATGCATAGCACTTCGCAAAGAATATTATATCTTACCATGAAACATAGAAATGAGATGCGATTTCGCGTTTTAAGAAGCATTAGAAAGCTATTGCTACGATACGTAGACATCTGCAAACGCTATTTCCTAGCGAGCAAGTATCGCATTCACATTCATTTGAAGTGTAGACGAGGAATACATAACACTTCGCAAATCGTGTTATATCTTACCATGAAACATAGAAATGAGATGCGATATCGCGTTTTAAGAATCATATGAACTCTATTGCTACGATACGTAGACATCTATAAACGCTATTTCCTTGCAAGGAAGTGTCGCATTTACTTTCATTTGAATCGTAGACGAGGAATGCATAACACCTCGCAAAGAATATTATATCTTACCATGAAACATAGAAATGAGATGCCATTTCGCGTTTTTAGAAGCATTAGAAAGCTATAGCTACGATACGTAGACATCTGCAAACGCTATTTCCTAGCGAGGAAGTATCGCATTCACATTCATTTGAAGTGTAGACGAGGAATACATAACACTTCGCAAATCATGTTATATCTTACCATGAAACATAGAAATGAGATACGATATCGCGTTTTAAGAATCATATGAGCTCTATTGCTACGATACGTAGACATCTGCAAACGCTATTTCCTTGCAAGCAAGTGTCGCATTTACATTCATTTGAAGTGCAGACGAGGAATACATAACACTTCGCAAATCATGTTATATCTTACCATGAAACATAGAAATGAGATGCGATTTCGCGTTTTAGGAAGCATTAGAAAGCTATTGCTACGATATGTAGACATCTGCAAACGCTATTTCCTAGCGAGGAAGTATCGCATTCACATTCATTTGAAGTGTAGACGAGGAATACATAACACTTCGCAAATCATGTGTTATCTTACCATGAAACATAGAAGTGAGATGCGATATCGCGTTTTATGAATAATATGAACTCTATTGCTACGATACGTAGACATCTGTAAACGCTATTTCCTTGCAAGGAAGTGTCGCAATTACATTCATTTGAATCGTAGACGAGGAATGCATAACACTTCGCAAAGAATTTTATATCTTACCATGAAACATAGAAATGAGATGCGATTTCGCGGTTTAAGAAGCATTAGAACTCTATTGCTACGATACCTAGACATCTGCAGACGCTATTTCCTAGCAAGGAAGTGTCCCATTTACATTCATTTGAAGTGTAGACGAGGAATACATAACACTTCGCAAATCATATTATATCTTACCGTGAAATATAGAAATGAGATGCGATATCGCGTTTTAAGAATCATATGAACTCTATTGCTACGATACGTAGACATCTGCAAATGCTATTTCCTTGCAAGGAAGTGTCGCATTTACATTCATTTGGAGTGCAGACGAGGATTACATAACACTTCGCAAATCATGTTATATCTTACCATGAAACATAGAAATGAGATGCGATATCGCGTTTTAAGAATCATATGAACGCTATTGCTACGATACGTAGACATCTGCAAACGCTATTTCCTTGCAAGGAAGTGTCGCATTTACATTCATTTGAAGTGCAGACGAGGAATACATAACACTTCGCAAATCATATTATATCTTACCATGAAACATAGAAATGAAATGCGATATCGCGTTTTAAGAAGCATTAGAACTCTATGGCTACGATACCTAGACATCTGCAGACGCTATTTCCTAGCAAGGAAGTGTCGCATTCACATTCATTTGAAGTGTAGACGAGGAATACATAACACATCGCAAATCATATTATATCTTACCATGAAGCATAGAAATGAGATGCGATATCGCGTTTTAAGAATCATATGAACTCTATTGCTACGATACGTAGACATCTGTAAACGCTAGTTCCTTGCAAGGAAGTGTCGCATTTACTTCCATTTGAATCGTAGACGAGGAATACATAACACTTCGCAAATCGTGTTATATCTTACCATGAAACATAGAAATGAGATGCGATATCGCGTTTTAAGAATCATATGAACTCTATTGCTACGATACGTAGACATCTGTAAACGCTATTTCCTTGCAAGGAAGTGTCGCATTTACTTTCATTTGAATCGTAGACGAGGAATGCAGAACACCTCGCAAAGAATATTATATCTTACCATGAAACATAGAAATGAGATGCGATTTCGCGTTTTTAGAAGTATTAGAAAGCTATTGCTACGATACGTAGACATCTGCAAACGCTATTTCCTAGCGAGGAAGTATCGCATTCACATTCATTTGAAGTGTAGACGGGGAATACATAACACTTCGCAAATCATGTTATATCTTACCATGAAAAATAGAAATGAGATGCGATATCGCGTTTTAAGAATCATATGAACTCTATTGCTACGATACGTAGACATCTGCAAATGCTATTTCCTTGCAAGGAAGTGTCGCATTTACATTCATTTGAAGTGCAGACGAGGATTACATAACACTTCGCAAATCATGTTATATCCTACCATGAAACATAGAAATGAGATGCGATATCGCGTTTTAAGAATCATATGAACGCTATTGCTACGATACGTAGACATCTGCAAACGCTATTTCCAAGCGAGGAAGTGTCGCATTTACATTAATTTGAAGTGTAGACGAGGAATACATAACACTTCGCAAATCATATTATATCTTACCATGAAACATAGAAATGAGATGCGATATCGCGTTTTAAGAATCATAAGAACTCTATTGCTACGATACGTAGACATTTGCAAACGCTATTTCCTTGCAAGGAAGTGTCGCATTTACATTCATTTGAAGTGCAGACGAGGAATACATAACACTTCGCAAATCATATTATATCTTACCATGAAACATAGAAATGAGATGCGATATCGCGTTTTAAGAATCATTAGAACTCTATGGCTACGATACCTAGACATCTGCAGACGCTATTTCCTAGCAAGGAAGTGTCGCATTCACATTCATTTGAAGTGTAGACGAGGAATACATAACACATCGCAAATCATATTATATCTTACCATGAAGCATATAAATGAGATGCGATATCGCGTTTTAAGAATCATATGAACTCTATTGCTACGATACGTAGACATCTGTAAACGCTAGTTCCTTGCAAGGAAGTGTCGCATTTACTTCCATTTGAATCGTAGACGAGGAATACATAACACTTCGCAAATCGTGTTATATCTTACCATGAAACATAGAAATGAGATGCGATATCGCGTTTTAACAATCATATTAACTCTATTGCTACGATACGTAGACATCTGTAAACGCTATTTCCTTGCAAGGAAGTGTCGCATTTACTTTCATTTGAATCGTAGACGAGGAATGCATAACACCTCGCAAAGAATATTATATCTTACCATGAAACATGGAAATGAGATGCGATTTCGCGTTCTTAGAAGTATTAGAAAGCTATTGCTACGATACGTAGACATCTGCAAACGCTATTTCCTAGCGAGGAAGTATCGCATTCACATTCATTTGAAGTGTAGACGGGGAATACATAACACTTCGCAAATCATGTTATATCTTACCATGAAACATAGAAATGAGATGCGATATCGCGTTTTAAGAAGCATTAGAAAGCTATCACTACGATACCTAGACATCTGCAGACGCTATTTCCTAGCGAGGATGTGTCGCATTCACATTCATTTGAAGTGTAGGCGAGGAATACAGAACACTTCGCAAATCATATTATATCTTACCATGAAACATAGAAATGAGATGCGATATCGCGTTTTATGAATCATATGAAATCTATTGCTACGATACGTAGACATCTGTAAACGCTATTTCCTAGCGAGGAAGTGTCGCAGTTACATTCATTTGAAGTGTAGACTAGGAATACATAACACTTCGCAAATCATTTCATATCTTACCATGAAATATAGAAATGAGATGCGACATCGCGTTTTAAGAATCATAAGAACTCTATTGCTACGATACGTAGACATCTGCAAACGCTATTTCCTTGTAAGGAAGTGTCGCATTTACATTCATCTGAAGTGCAGACGAGGAATACATAACACTTCGCAAATCATATTATATCTTACCATGAAACATAGAAATGAGATGCGATATCGCGTTTTAAGAAGCATTAGAACACTATCACTACGATACCTAGACATCTGCAGACGCTATTTCCTAGCAAGGAAGTGTCGCATTTACATTCATTTGAATCGTAGACGAGGAATGCATAACACCTCGCAAAGAATATTATATCTTACCATGAAACATAGAAATGAGATGCGATTTCGCGTTTTTAGAAGCATTAGAAAGCTATTGCTACGATACGTAGACATCTGCAAACGCTATTTCCTAGCGAGGAAGTATCGCATTCACATTCATTTGAAGTGTAGACGAGGAATACATGACACTTCGCAAATCATATTACATCTTACCATGAAACATAGTAATGAGATGCGATATCGCGTTTTAAGAATCATATGAACTCTATTGCTACGATACGTAGACATCTGCAAACGCTATTTCCTTGCAAGGAAGTGTGGCATTTACTTTCATTTGAATCGTAGACGAGGAATACATAACACATCGCAAATCATATTATATCTTACCATGAAGCATAGAAATGAGATGCGATATCGCGTTTTAAGAATCATATGAACTCTATTGCTACGGTACGTAGACATCTGTAAACGCTAGTTCCTTGCAAGGAAGTGTCGCATTTACTTCCATTTGAATCGTAGACGAGGAATACATAACACTTCGCAAATCGTGTTATATCTTACCATGAAACATAGAAATGAGATGCGATATCGCGTTTTTAGAATCATATGAACTCTATTGCTACGATACGTAGACATCTGCAAACGCTATTTCCTAGCGAGGAAGTATCGCATTCACATTCATTTGAAGTGTAGACGGGGAATACATAACACTTCGCAAATCATGTTATATCTTACCATGAAACATAGAAATGAGATGCGATATCGCGTTTTAAGAATCATATGAACTCTATTGCTACGATACGTAGACATCTGCAAATGCTATTTCCTTGCAAGGAAGTGTCGCATTTACATTCATTTGAAGTGCAGACGAGGATTACATACACTTCGCAAATCATGTTATATCCTACCATGAAACATAGAAATGAGATGCGATATCGCGTTTTAAGAATCATATGAACGCTATTGCTACGATACGTAGACATCTGCAAACGCTATTTCCAAGCGAGGAAGTGTCGCATTTACATTAATTTGAAGTGTAGACGAGGAATACATAACACTTCGCAAATCATATTATATCTTACCATGAAACATAGAAATGAGATGCGATATCGCGTTTTAAGAATCATAAGAACTCTATTGCTACGATACGTAGACATTTGCAAACGCTATTTCCTTGCAAGGAAGTGTCGCATTTACATTCATTTGAAGTGCAGACGAGGAATACATAACACTTCGCAAATCAGATTATATCTTACCATGAAACATAGAAATGAGATGCGATATCGCGTTTTAAGAAGCATTAGAACTCTATGGCTACGATACCTAGACATCTGCAGACGCTATTTCCTAGCAAGGAAGTGTCGCATTCACATTCATTTGAAGTGTAGACGAGGAATACATAACACATCGCAAATCATATTATATCTTACCATGAAGCATAGAAATGAGATGCGATATCGCGTTTTAAGAATCATATGAACTCTATTGCTACGATACGTAGACATCTGTAAACGCTAGTTCCTTGCAAGGAAGTGTCGCATTTACTTCCATTTGAATCGTAGACGAGGAATACATAACACTTCGCAAATCGTGTTATATCTTACCATGAAACATAGAAATGAGATGCGATATCGCGTTTTAACAATCATATTAACTCTATTGCTACGATACGTAGACATCTGTAAACGCTATTTCCTTGCAAGGAAGTGTCGCATTTACTTTCATTTGAATCGTAGACGAGGAATGCATAACACCTCGCAAAGAATATTATATCTTACCATGAAACATAGAAATGAGATGCGATTTCGCGTTCTTAGAAGTATTAGAAAGCTATTGCTACGATACGTAGACATCTACAAACGCTATTTCCTAGCGAGGAAGTATCGCATTCACATTCATTTGAAGTGTAGACGGGGAATACATAACACTTCGCAAATCATGTTATATCTTACCATGAAACATAGAAATGAGATGCGATATCGCGTTTTAAGAAGCATTAGAAAGCTATCACTACGATACCTAGACATCTGCAGACGCTATTTCCTAGCGAGGATGTGTCGCATTCACATTCATTTGAAGTGTAGGCGAGGAATACAGAACACTTCGCAAATCATATTATATCTTACCATGAAACATAGAAATGAGATGCGATATCGCGTTTTATGAATCATATGAAATCTATTGCTACGATACGTAGACATCTGTAAACGCTATTTCCTAGCGAGGAAGTGTCGCAGTTACATTCATTTGAAGTGTAGACTAGGAATACATAACACTTCGCAAATCATTTCATATCTTACCATGAAATATAGAAATGAGATGCGACATCGCGTTTTAAGAATCATAAGAACTCTATTGCTACGATACGTAGACATCTGCAAACGCTATTTCCTTGCAAGGAAGTGTCGCATTTACATTCATCTGAAGTGCAGACGAGGAATACATAACACTTCGCAAATCATATTATATCTTACCATGAAACATAGAAATGAGATGCGATATCGCGTTTTAAGAAGCATTAGAACACTATCACTACGATACCTAGACATCTGCAGACGCTATTTCCTAGCAAGGAAGTGTCGCATTTACATTCATTTGAATCGTAGACGAGGAATGCATAACACCTCGCAAAGAATATTATATCTTACCATGAAACATAGAAATGAGATGCGATTTCGCGTTTTTAGAAGCATTAGAAAGCTATTGCTACGATACGTAGACATCTGCAAACGCTATTTCCTAGCGAGGAAGTATCGCATTCACATTCATTTGAAGTGTAGACGAGGAATACATGACACTTCGCAAATCATATTACATCTTACCATGAAACATAGTAATGAGATGCGATATCGCGTTTTAAGAATCATATGAACTCTATTGCTACGATACGTAGACATCTGCAAACGCTATTTCCTTGCAAGGAAGTGTCGCATTTACTTTCATTTGAATCGTAGACGAGGAATACATAACACATCGCAAATCATATTATATCTTACCATGAAGCATAGAAATGAGATGCGATATCGCGTTTTAAGAATCATATGAACTCTATTGCTACGATACGTAGACATCTGTAAACGCTAGTTCCTTGCAAGGAAGTGTCGCATTTACTTCCATTTGAATCGTAGACGAGGAATACATAACACTTCGCAAATCGTGTTATATCTTACCATGAAACATAGAAATGAGATGCGATATCGCGTTTTTAGAATCATATGAACTCTATTGCTACGATACGTAGACATCTGTAAACGCTATTTCCAAGCGAGGAAGTGTCGCATTTACATTCATTTGAAGTGCAGACGAGGATTACATAACACTTCGCAAATCATGTTATATCCTACCATGAAACATAGAAATGAGATGCGATATCGCGTTTTAAGAATCATATGAACGCTATTGCTACGATACGTAGACATCTGCAAACGCTATTTCCAAGCGAGGAAGTGTCGCATTTACATTAATTTGAAGTGTAGACGAGGAATACATAACACTTCGCAAATCATATTATATCTTACCATGAAACATAGAAATGAGATGCGATATCGCGTTTTAAGAATCATAAGAACTCTATTGCTACGATACGTAGACATTTGCAAACGCTATTTCCTTGCAAGGAAGTGTCGCATTTACATTCATTTGAAGTGCAGACGAGGAATACATAACACTTCGCAAATCATATTATATCTTACCATGAAACATAGAAATGAGATGCGATATCGCGTTTTAAGAAGCATTAGAACTCTATGGCTACGATACCTAGACATCTGCAGACGCTATTTCCTAGCAAGGAAGTGTCGCATTCACATTCATTTGAAGTGTAGACGAGGAATACATAACACATCGCAAATCATATTATATCTTACCATGAAGCATAGAAATGAGATGCGATATCGCGTTTTAAGAATCATATGAACTCCATTGCTACGATACGTAGACATCTGTAAACGCTAGTTCCTTGCAAGGAAGTGTCGCATTTACTTCCATTTGAATCGTAGACGAGGAATACATAACACTTCGCAAATCGTGTTGTATCTTACCATGAAACATAGAAATGAGATGCGATATCGCGTTTTAACAATCATATTAACTCTATTGCTACGATACGTAGACATCTGTAAACGCTATTTCCTTGCAAGGAAGTGTCGCATTTACTTTCATTTGAATCGTAGACGAGGAATGCATAACACCTCGCAAAGAATATTATATCTTACCATGAAACATAGAAATGAGATGCGATTTCGCGTTCTTAGAAGTATTAGAAAGCTATTGCTACGATACGTAGTCATCTGCAAACGCTATTTCCTAGCGAGGAAGTATCGCATTCACATTCATTTGAAGTGTAGACGGGGAATACATAACACTTCGCAAATCGTGTTATATCTTACCATGAAACATAGAAATGAGATGCGATATCGCGTTTTAAGAAGCATTAGAAAGCTATCACTACGATACCTAGACATCTGCAGACGCTATTTCCTAGCGAGGATGTGTCGCATTCACATTCATTTGAAGTGTAGGCGAGGAATACAGAACACTTCGCAAATCATATTATATCTTACCATGAAACATAGAAATGAGATGCGATATCGCGTTTTATGAATCATATGAAATCTATTGCTACGATACGTAGACATCTGTAAACGCTATTTCCTAGCGAGGAAGTGTCGCAGTTACA
The DNA here is from genome assembly GCF_050948175.1 of Xylocopa sonorina. NCBI lineage: Eukaryota > Metazoa > Arthropoda > Insecta > Hymenoptera > Apidae > Xylocopa > Xylocopa sonorina. Next base: position 192,713 of record NW_027490415.1, on the reverse strand, counting down.
TTCATTTGAAGTGTAGACTAGGAATACATAACACTTCGCAAATCATTTCATATCTTACCATGAAATATAGAAATGAGATGCGACATCGCGTTTTAAGAATCATAAGAACTCTATTGCTACGATACGTAGACATCTGCAAACGCTATTTCCTTGCAAGGAAGTGTCGCATTTACATTCATCTGAAGTGCAGACGAGGAATACATAACACTTCGCAAATCATATTATATCTTACCATGAAACATAGAAATGAGATGCGATATCGCGTTTTAAGAAGCATTAGAACACTATCACTACGATACCTAGACATCTGCAGACGCTATTTCCTAGCAAGGAAGTGTCGCATTTACATTCATTTGAATCGTAGACGAGGAATGCATAACACCTCGCAAAGAATATTATATCTTACCATGAAACATAGAAATGAGATGCGATTTCGCGTTTTTAGAAGCATTAGAAAGCTATTGCTACGATACGTAGACATCTGCAAACGCTATTTCCTAGCGAGGAAGTATCGCATTCACATTCATTTGAAGTGTAGACGAGGAATACATGACACTTCGCAAATCATATTACATCTTACCATGAAACATAGTAATGAGATGCGATATCGCGTTTTAAGAATCATATGAACTCTATTGCTACGATACGTAGACATCTGCAAACGCTATTCCCTTGCAAGGAAGTGTCGCATTTACTTTCATTTGAATCGTAGACGAGGAATGCATAACACTTCGCAATGAATATTATATCTTATCATGAAACATAGATATGAGATGCGATATCGCGTTTTAAGAAGCATTAGAAATCTATTGCTTCGATACGTAGACATTTGCAAACGCTATTTCCTTGCAAGGAAGTGTCGCATTTACCTTCATGTGAAGTGTAGAGGAGGAATACATAACACTTCGCAAATCATATTACATCTTACCATGAAACATAGAAATGAGATGCGATATTGCGTTTTAAGAATCATATGAACTCTACTGCTACGATACGTAGACATCTGCAATCGTTATTTCCTTGCATGGATGTGTCGCATTCACATTAATTTGAAGTGTAGACGAGGAATACATGAGACTTCGCAAATCATATTATATCTTACCATGAAACATAGAAATGAGATACGATATCGCGTTTCAAGAAGCATTAGAAAGCTAGTGCTACGATACGTAGACATCTGCAGACGCTATTTCCTAGCAAGGAAGTGTCGTATTTACATTCATTTGAAGTGTAGACGAGGAATTCATAACACTTCGCAATGAATATTACATCCTATCATGAAACAATGAAATGAGATGCGATATCTCGTTTTAAGAAGCATTTGAACTCTATTGCTTCGATACGTAGACATCTGCAAACGCTATGTCCTAGCAAGGAAGTGTCGCATTTACATCCTTTTGAATCGTAGACGAGGAATACATAACACTTCGCAAATCATATTATATCTTACCATGAAACATAGAAATGAGATGCGATATCGCGTTTTAAGAATCATATGAACTCTATTGCTGCGATACGTAGACATCTGCAGACGCTATTTCCTAGCAAGGAAGTGTCCCATTTACATTCATTTGAAGTGTAGACGAGGAATACATAACACTTCGCAAATCATATTATATCTTAACATGAAACATAGAAATGAGATGCGATATCGCGTTTTGAGAAGCATCTGAACTCAATTGCTACGATAGGTAGATATTTGCAAACGCTATTTCCTAGCAAGGAAGTGTCGCATTTACATTCATTTGAAGTGTAGACGAGGAATGCATGACACGTCGCAAATCATATTATGTCTTACCATGAAACATAGAAATGAGATGCGATATCGCGTTTTAAGAAGCATTAGAAGTCCTTTGCTACGATACGTAGACATCTGCAAACGCTATTTCCTTGCAAGGACGTGTCGCATTTACATTCATTTGAAGTGTAGACGAGGAATACATGACACTTCGCAAATCATATAATATCTTACCATGAAACATAGAAATGAGATGCGATATCGCGTTTTAAGAATCATATGACCTCTACTGCTACGATACGTAGACATCTGCAATCGTTATTTCCTTGCAAGGATGTGTCGCATTCACATTCATTTGAAGTGTAGACGAGGAATACGTAACACTTCGCAAATCATATTATATCTTAACATGAAACATAGAAATGAGATGCGATATCGCGTTTTGAGAAGCATTTGAACTCAATTGCTACGATACCTAGACATCTGCAGACGCTATTTCCTAGCAAGGAAGTGTCCCATTTACATTCATTTGAAGTGTAGACGAGGAATACATAACACTTCGCAAATCATATTATATCTTAACATGAAACATAGAAATGAGATGCGATATCGCGTTTTGAGAAGCATCTGAACTCAATTGCTACGATAGGTAGATATTTGCAAACGCTATTTCCTAGCAAGGAAGTGTCGCATTTACATTCATTTGAAGTGTAGACGAGGAATGCATGACACGTCGCAAATCATATTATGTCTTACCATGAAACATAGAAATGAGATGCGATATCGCGTTTTAAGAAGCATTAGAAGTCCTTTGCTACGATACGTAGACATCTGCAAACGCTATTTCCTTGCAAGGACGTGTCGCATTTACATTCATTTGAAGTGTAGACGAGGAATACATGACACTTCGCAAATCATATAATATCTTACCATGAAACATAGAAATGAGATGCGATATCGCGTTTTAAGAATCATATGACCTCTACTGCTACGATACGTAGACATCTGCAATCGTTATTTCCTTGCAAGGATGTGTCGCATTCACATTCATTTGAAGTGTAGACGAGGAATACATGACACTTCGCAAATCATATTATATCTTACCATGAAACATAGAAATGAGGTGCGATATCGCGTTGTAAGAAGCATTAGAACACTATTGCTACGATAGGTAGACATTTGCAAACGCTATTTCCTGGCAAGGAAGTGTCGCATTTACATTCATTTGAAGTGTAGAGGAGGAATACATAACACATCGCAAAACATATTACATCTTACCATGAAACATAGAAACGAGATGCGATATCGCGTTTTAAGAAGCATTAGAACACCATTGCTGCGATAGGTAGACATTTGCAAACGCTATTTCCTTGCAAGGAAGTGTCGCATTTACATTCACTTGAAGTGTAGACGAGGAATACATATCACTTCGCAAATCATATTATATCTTACCATGAAACATAGAAATGAGATGCGATATCACGTTTTAAGAAGCATTAGAACTCTATTGCTACGATACCTAGACATCTGCAGACGCTATTTCCTAGCAAGGAAGTGTCGCATTTACATTCATTTGAAGTGTAGACGAGGAATACATGACACTTCGCAAATCATATTATATCTTACCATGAAACATAGAAATGAGATGCGATATCGCGTTTTAAGAAGCATTAGAACTCCATTGCTACGATACCTAGACATCTGCAGACGCTATTTCCTAGCAAGGAAGTGTCGCATTTACATTCATTTGAAGTGTAGACGAGGAATACATGACTCTTCGCAAATTATATTATATCTTACCATGACACATAGAAATGAGATGCGATATCGCGTTTTAAGAAGGAAGAAGATTGGAAAGCTATTGCTACGATACCTAGACATCTGCAGACGCTATTTCCTAGCAAGGAAGTGTCGCATTTACATTCGTTTGAAGTGTAGACGAGGAATACATAACACTTAGCAAATCATGTTGTATTTTACCATGAAACATACAAATGAGATTCGATATCGCGTTTTAAGAATCATATGAACTCTATTTCTACGATACGTAGACATCTGCAATCGTTATTTCCTTACAAGGAAGTGTCGCATTTACTTTCATTTGAATCGTAGACGAGGAATGCATAACACTTCGCAATGAATATTATATCTTATCATGAAACATAGATATGAGATGCAATATCTCGTTTTAAGAAGCATTTGAACTCTATTGCTACGATACCTAGACATCTGCAGACGCTATTTCCTAGCAAGGAAGTGTCCCATTTACATTCATTTGAAGTGTAGACGAGGAATACATAACACTTCGCAAATCGTGTTATATCTTACCATGAAACATAGAAATGAGATGCGATATCGCGTTTTAAGAATCATATGAACTCTATTGCTACGATACGTAGACATCTATAAACGCTATTTCCTTGCAAGGAAGTGTCGCATTTACTTTCATTTGAATCGTAGACGAGGAATGCATAACACCTCGCAAAGAATATTATATCTTACCATGAAACATAGAAATGAGATGCCATTTCGCGTTTTTAGAAGCATTAGAAAGCTATTGCTACGATACGTAGACATCTGCAAACGCTATTTCCTAGCGAGGAAGTATCGCATTCACATTCATTTGAAGTGTAGACGAGGAATACATAACACTTCGCAAATCATGTTATATCTTACCATGAAACATAGAAATGAGATACGATATCGCGTTTTAAGAATCATATGACCTCTACTGCTACGATACGTAGACATCTGCAATCGTTATTTCCTTGCAAGGATGTGTCGCATTCACATTAATTTGAAGTGTAGACGAGGAATACATGACACTTCGCAAATCATATAATATCTTACCATGAAACATAGAAATGAGATGCGATATCGCGTTTTAAGAATCATATGACCTCTACTGCTACGATACGTAGACATCTGCAATCGTTATTTCCTTGCAAGGATGTGTCGCATTCACATTCATTTGAAGTGTAGACGAGGAATACATAACACTTCGCAAATCATGTTATATCTTACCATGAAACATAGAAATGTGATGCGATATCGCGTTTTAAGGATCATATGAGCTCTATTGCTACGATACGTAGACATCTGTAAACGCTATTTCCTTGCAAGGAAGTGTCGCATTTACTTTCATTTGAATCGTAGACGAGGAATGCATAGCACTTCGCAAAGTATATTATATCTTACCATGAAACATAGAAATGAGATGCGATTTCGCGTTTTAAGAAGCATTAGAAAGCTATTGCTACGATACGTAGACATCTGCAAACGCTATTTCCTAGCGAGCAAGTATCGCATTCACATTCATTTGAAGTGTAGACGAGGAATACATAACACTTCGCAAATCATGTTATATCTCACCATGAAACATAGAAATGAGATGCGATATCGCGTTTTCAGAATCATATGAACTCTATTGCTACGATACGTAGACATCTGCAAACGCTATTTCCTTGCAAGGAAGTGTCGCATTTACATTCATTTGAAGTGCAGACGAGGAATACATAACACTTCGCAAATCATGTTATATCTTACCATGGAACATAGAAATGAGATGCAATATCGCGTTTTAAGAAGCATTAGAACTCTATCGCTACGATAGCTAGACATCTGCAGACGCTATTTCCTAGCAAGGAAGTATCGCATTTACATTAATTTGAAGTGTAGACGAGGAATACATAACACTTCGCAAATCATATTATATCTTACCATGAAAAATAGAAATGAGATGCGATATCGCGTTTTAAGTATCATAAGAACTCTATTGCTACGATAGGTAAACATCTGCAAACGCTATTTCCTTGCAAGGAAGTGTCGCATTTACATTCATTTGAAGTGTAGACGAGGAATACATGACACTTCGCAAATCATATTATATCTTACCATGAAATATAGAAATGAGATGCGATATCGTGTTTTAAGGAGCATTAGAAATCTATTGCTACTATACGTAGACATCTGCAAACGCTATTTCCTAGCGAGGAAGTGTCGCATTCACATTCATTTGAAATGCAGACGAGGAATACATAACACTTCGCAAATCATATTATATCTTACCATGAAACATAGAAATGAGATTCAATATCGCGTTTTAAGAAGCATTAGAACTCTACTGCTACGATACGTAGACATCTGCAAACGCTATTTCCTAGCGAGGAAGTATCGCATTCACATTCATTTGAAGTGTAGACGAGGAATACATAACACTTCGCAAATCGTGTTATATCTTACCATGAAACATAGAAATGAGATGCGATATCGCGTTTTAAGAATCATATGAACTCTATTGCTACGATACGTAGACATCTATAAACGCTATTTCCTTGCAAGGAAGTGTCGCATTTACTTTCATTTGAGTCGTAGACGAGGAATGCATAACACCTCGCAAAGAATATTATATCTTACCATGAAACATAGAAATGAGATGCCATTTCGCGTTTTTAGAAGCATTAGAAAGCTATTGCTACGATACGTAGACATCTGCAAACGCTATTTCCTAGCGAGGAAGTATCGCATTCACATTCATTTGAAGTGTAGACGAGGAATACATAACACTTCGCAAATCATGTTATATCTTACCATGAAACATAGAAATGAGATACGATATCGCGTTTTAAGAATCATATGAACTCTATTGCTACGATACGTAGACATCTGCAAACGCTATTTCCTTGCAAGCAAGTGTCGCATTTACATTCATTTGAAGTGCAGACGAGGAATACATAACACTTCGCAAATCATGTTATATCTTACCATGAAACATAGAAATGAGATGCGATTTCGCGTTTTAGGAAGCATTAGAAAGCTATTGCTACGATACGTAGACATCTGCAAACGCTATTTCCTAGCGAGGAAGTATCGCATTCACATTCATTTGAAGTGTAGACGAGGAATACATAACACTTCGCAAATCATGTGTTATCTTACCATGAAACATAGAAGTGAGATGCGATATCACGTTTTATGAATAATATGAACTCTATTGCTACGATACGTAGACATCTGTAAACGCTATTTCCTTGCAAGGAAGTGTCGCAATTACTTTCATTTGAATCGTAGACGAGGAATGCATAACACTTCGCAAAGAATTTTATATCTTACCATGAAACATAGAAATGAGATGCGATTTCGCGGTTTAAGAAGCATTAGAACTCTATTGCTACGATACCTAGACATCTGCAGACGCTATTTCCTAGCAAGGAAGTGTCCCATTTACATTCATTTGAAGTGTAGACGAGGAATACATAACACTTCGCAAATCATATTATATCTTACCATGAAATATAGAAATGAGATGCGATATCGCGTTTTAAGAATCATATGAACTCTATTGCTACGATACGTAGACATCTGCAAATGCTATTTCCTTGCAAGGAAGTGTCGCATTTACATTCATTTGGAGTGCAGACGAGGATTACATAACACTTCGCAAATCATGTTATATCTTACCATGAAACATAGAAATGAGATGCGATATCGCGTTTTAAGAATCATATGAACGCTATTGCTACGATACGTAGACATCTGCAAACGCTATTTCCTTGCAAGGAAGTGTCGCATTTACATTCATTTGAAGTGCAGACGAGGAATACATAACACTTCGCAAATCATATTATATCTTACCATGAAACATAGAAATGAGGTGCGATATCGCGTTTTAAGAAGCATTAGAACTCTATGGCTACGATACCTAGACATCTGCAGACGCTATTTCCTAGCAAGGAAGTGTCGCATTCACATTCATTTGAAGTGTAGACGAGGAATACATAACACATCGCAAATCATATTATATCTTACCATGAAGCATAGAAATGAGATGCGATATCGCGTTTTAAGAATCATATGAACTCTATTGCTACGATACGTAGACATCTGTAAACGCTAGTTCCTTGCAAGGAAGTGTCGCATTTACTTCCATTTGAATCGTAGACGAGGAATGCATCACACTTCGCAAAGAATTTTATATCATACCATGAAACATAGAAATGAGATGCGATTTCGCGGTTTAAGAAGCAATAGAAAGCTATTGCTACGATACGTAGACATCTGCAAACGCTATTTCCTAGCGAGGAAATATCGCATTCACATTCATTTGAAGTGTAGACGAGGAATACATAACACTTCGCAAATCATGTTATATCTTACCATGAAATATAGAAGTGAGATGCGATATCGCGTTTTAAGAATCATATGAACTCTATTGCTACGATACGTAGACATCTGCAAATGCTATTTCCTTGCAAGGAAGTGTCGCATTTACATTCATTTGAAGTGCAGACGAGGATTACATAACACTTCGCAAATCATGTTATATCTTACCATGAAACATAGAAATGAGATGCGATATCGCGTTTTAAGAATCATATGAACGCTATTGCTACGATACGTAGACATCTGCAAACGCTATTTCCAAGCGAGGAAGTGTCGCATTTACATTAATTTGAAGTGTAGACGAGGAATACATAACACTTCGCAAATCATATTATATCTTACCATGAAACATAGAAATGAGATGCGATATCCCGTTTTAAGAATCATAAGAACTCTATTGCTACGATACGTAGACATTTGCAAACGCTATTTCCTTGCAAGGAAGTGTCGCATTTACATTCATTTGAAGTGCAGACGAGGAATACATAACACTTCGCAAATCATATTATATCTTACCATGAAACATAGAAATGAGATGCGATATCGCGTTTTAAGAAGCATTAGAACTCTATGGCTACGATACCTAGACATCTGCAGACGCTATTTCCTAGCAAGGAAGTGTCGCATTCACATTCATTTGAAGTGTAGACGAGGAATACATAACACATCGCAAATCATATTATATCTTACCATGAAGCATAGAAATGAGATGCGATATCGCGTTTTAAGAATCATATGAACTCTATTGCTACGATACGTAGACATCTGTAAACGCTAGTTCCTTGCAAGGAAGTGTCGCATTTACTTCCATTTGAATCGTAGACGAGGAATACATAACACTTCGCAAATCGTGTTATATCTTACCATGAAACATAGAAATGAGATGCGATATCGCGTTTTAAGGATCATATGAACTCTATTGCTACGATACGTAGACATCTGTAAACGCTATTTCCTTGCAAGGAAGTGTCGCATTTACTTTCATTTGAATCGTAGACGAGGAATGCATAACACCTCGCAAAGAATATTATATCTTACCATGAAACATAGAAATGAGATGCGATTTCGCGTTTTTAGAAGTATTAGAAAGCTATTGCTACGATACGTAGACATCTGCAAACGCTATTTCCTAGCGAGGAAGTATCGCATTCACATTCATTTGAAGTGTAGACGGGGAATACATAACACTTCGCAAATCATGTTATATCTTACCATGAAACATAGAAATGAGATGCGATATCGCGTTTTAAGAATCATATGAACTCTATTGGTACGATACGTAGACATCTGCAAATGCTATTTCCTTGCAAGGAAGTGTCGCATTTACATTCATTTGAAGTGCAGACGAGGATTACATAACACTTCGCAAATCATGTTATATCCAAACATAGAAATGAGATGCGATATCGCGTTTTAAGAATCATATGAACGCTATTGCTACGATACGTAGACATCTGCAAACGCTATTTCCAAGCGAGGAAGTGTCGCATTTACATTAATTTGAAGTGTAGACGAGGAATACATAACACTTCGCAAATCATATTATATCTTACCATGAAACATAGAAATGAGATGCGATATCGCGTTTTAAGAATCATAAGAACTCTATTGCTACGATACGTAGACATTTGCAAACGCTATTTCCTTGCAAGGAAGTGTCGCATTTACATTCATTTGAAGTGCAGACGAGGAATACATAACACTTCGCAAATCATATTATATCTTACCATGAAACATAGAAATGAGATGCGATATCGCGTTTTAAGAAGCATTAGAACTCTATGGCTACGATACCTAGACATCTGCAGACGCTATTTCCTAGCAAGGAAGTGTCGCATTCACATTCATTTGAAGTGTAGACGAGGAATACATAACACATCGCAAATCATATTATATCTTACCATGAAGCATAGAAATGAGATGCGATATCGCGTTTTAAGAATCATATGAACTCTATTGCTACGATACGTAGACATCTGTAAACGCTAGTTCCTTGCAAGGAAGTGTCGCATTTACTTCCATTTGAATCGTAGACGAGGAATACATAACACTTCGCAAATCGTGTTATATCTTACCATGAAACATAGAAATGAGATGCGATATCGCGTTTTAACAATCATATGAACTCTATTGCTACGATACGTAGACATCTGTAAACGCTATTTCCTTGCAAGGAAGTGTCGCATTTACTTTCATTTGAATCGTAGACGAGGAATGCATAACACCTCGCAAAGAATATTATATCTTACCATGAAACATAGAAATGAGATGCGATTTCGCGTTCTTAGAAGTATTAGAAAGCTATTGCTACGATACGTAGACATCTGCAAACGCTATTTCCTAGCGAGGAAGTATCGCATTCACATTCATTTGAAGTGTAGACGGGGAATACATAACACTTCGCAAATCATGTTATATGTTACCATGAAACATAGAAATGAGATGCGATATCGCGTTTTAAGAAGCATTAGAAAGCTATCACTACGATACCTAGACATCTGCAGACGCTACTTCCTAGCAAGGAAGTGTCGCATTTACATTCATTTGAAGTGTAGACGAGGAATACATAACACTTCGCAAATCGTATTATATCTTACCATGAACCATAGAAATGAGATGCGATATCGCGTTTTAAGAATCATAAGAACTCTATTGCTACGATACGTAGACATCTGCAAACGCTATTTCCTTGCAAGGAAGTGTCGCATTTACATTCATTTGAGTCGTAGACGAGGAATGCATAACACTTCGCAATGAATATTATAACTTATCATGAAACATAGATATGAGATGCAATATCTCGTTTTAAGAAGCATTTGAACACTCTTGCTTCGATACGTAGACATCTGCAAACGCTATTTCCTAGCGAGGATGTGTCGCATTCACATTCATTTGAAGTGTAGGCGAGGAATACAGAACACTTCGCAAATCATATTATATCTTACCATGAAACATAGAAATGAGATGCGATATCGCGTTTTATGAATCATATGAAATCTATTGCTACGATACGTAGACATCTGTAAACGCTATTTCCTAGCGAGGAAGTGTCGCAGTTACATTCATTTGAAGTGTAGACTAGGAATACATAACACTTCGCAAATCATATCATATCTTACCATGAAATATAGAAATGAGATGCGACATCGCGTTTTAAGAATCATAAGAACTCTATTGCTACGATACGTAGACATCTGCAAACGCTATTTCCTTGCAAGGAAGTGTCGCATTTACATTCATCTGAAGTGCAGACGAGGAATACATAACACTTCGCAAATCATATTATATCTTACCATGAAACATAGAAATGAGATGCGATATCGCGTTTTAAGAAGCATTAGAACACTATCACTACGATACCTAGACATCTGCAGACGCTATTTCCTAGCAAGGAAGTGTCGCATTTACATTCGTTTGAATCGTAGACGAGGAATGCATAACACCTCGCAAAGAATATTATATCTTACCATGAAACATAGAAATGAGATGCGATTTCGCGTTTTTAGAAGCATTAGAAAGCTATTGCTACGATACGTAGACATCTGCAAACGCTATTTCCTAGCGAGGAAGTATCGCATTCACATTCATTTGAAGTGTAGACGAGGAATACATGACACTTCGCAAATCATATTACATCTTACCATGAAACATAGTAATGAGATGCGATATCGCGTTTTAAGAATCATATGAACTCTATTGCTACGATACGTAGACATCTGCAAACGCTATGTCCTAGCAAGGAAGTGTCGCATTTACATCCTTTTGAATCGTAGACGAGGAATGCATAACACTTCGCAATGAATATTATATCTTATCTTGAAACATAGATATGAGATGCGATATCACGTTTTAAGAAGCATTAGAACTCCATCCCTACGATAAGTAGACACCTGCAAACGCTATTTCCTTGCAAGGAAGTGTCGCATTTTCATTCATTTGAAGTGTAGACGAGGAATACGTAACACTTCGCAAATCATATTATATCTTACCATGAATCATAGATATGAGATGCGATATCGCGTTTTAAGAAGCATTAGAACTCTATTGCTACGATACCTAGACATCTGCAGACGCTATTTCCTAGCAAGGAAGTGTCCCATTTACATTCATTTGAAGTGTAGACGAGGAATACATAACACTTCGCAAATCATATTATATCTTAACATGAAACATAGAAATGAGATGCGATATCGCGTTTTGAGAAGCATTTGAACTCAATTGCTACGATACCTAGACATCTGCAGACGCTATTTCCTAGCAAGGAAGTGTCCCATTTACATTCATTTGAAGTGTAGACGAGGAATACATAACACTTCGCAAATCATATTATATCTTAACATGAAACATAGAAATGAGATGCGATATCGCGTTTTGAGAAGCATCTGAACTCAATTGCTACGATAGGTAGATATTTGCAAACGCTATTTCCTAGCAAGGAAGTGTCGCATTTACATTCATTTGAAGTGTAGACGAGGAATGCATGACACGTCGCAAATCATATTATGTCTTACCATGAAACATAGAAATGAGATGCGATATCGCGTTTTAAGAAGCATTAGAAGTCCTTTGCTACGATACGTAGACATCTGCAAACGCTATTTCCTTGCAAGGACGTGTCGCATTTACATTCATTTGAAGTGTAGACGAGGAATACATGACACTTCGCAAATCATATAATATCTTACCATGAAACATAGAAATGAGATGCGATATCGCGTTTTAAGAATCATATGACCTCTACTGCTACGATACGTAGACATCTGCAATCGTTATTTCCTTGCAAGGATGTGTCGCATTCACATTCATTTGAAGTGTAGACGAGGAATACATGACACTTCGCAAATCATATTATATCTTACCATGAAACATAGAAATGAGGTGCGATATCGCGTTGTAAGAAGCATTAGAACACTATTGCTACGATAGGTAGACATTTGCAAACGCTATTTCCTGGCAAGGAAGTGTCGCATTTACATTCATTTGAAGTGTAGAGGAGGAATACATAACACATCGCAAAACATATTACATCTTACCATGAAACATAGAAATGAGATGCGATATCGCGTTTTAAGAAGCATTAGAACACCATTGCTGCGATAGGTAGACATTTGCAAACGCTATTTCCTTGCAAGGAAGTGTCGCATTTACATTCACTTGAAGTGTAGACGAGGAATACATATCACTTCGCAAATCATATTATATCTTACCATGAAACATAGAAATGAGATGCGATATCACGTTTTAAGAAGCATTAGAACTCTATTGCTACGATACCTAGACATCTGCAGACGCTATTTCCTAGCAAGGAAGTGTCGCATTTACATTCATTTGAAGTGTAGACGAGGAATACATGACACTTCGCAAATCATATTATATCTTACCATGAAACATAGAAATGAGATGCGATATCGCGTTTTAAGAAGCATTAGAACTCCATTGCTACGATACCTAGACATCTGCAGACGCTATTTCCTAGCAAGGAAGTGTCGCATTTACATTCATTAGAAGTGTAGACGAGGAATACATGACTCTTCGCAAATCATATTATATCTTACCATGACACATAGAAATGAGATGCGATATCGCGTTTTAAGAAGGAAGAAGATTGGAAAGCTATTGCTACGATACCTAGACATCTGCAGACGCTATTTCCTAGCAAGGAAGTGTCGCATTTACATTCGTTTGAAGTGTAGACGAGGAATACATAACACTTAGCAAATCATGTTGTATCTTACCATGAAACATACAAATGAGATTCGATATCGCGTTTTAAGAATCATATGAACTCTATTTCTACGATACGTAGACATCTGCAATCGTTATTTCCTTACAAGGAAGTGTCGCATTTACTTTCATTTGAATCGTAGTCGAGGAATGCATAACACTTCGCAATGAATATTATATCTTATCATGAAACATAGATATGAGATGCAATATCTCGTTTTAAGAAGCATTTGAACTCTATTGCTACGATACCTAGACATCTGCAGACGCTGTTTCCTAGCAAGGAAGTGTCGCATTTACATTCAGTTGAAGTGTAGACGAGGAATACATGGAACTTCGCAAATCATATTATATCTTACCATGAAACAGAAATGAGATGAGATATCGCGCTTTAAGAAGCATTAGAAATCTATTGCTTCGATACGTAGACATTTGCAAACGCTATTTCCTTGCAAGGAAGTGTCGCATTTACATTCATATGAAGTGTAGAGGAGGAATACATAACACTTCGCAAGTCATATTATATCTTAACATGAAACATAGAAATGAAATGCGATATCGCGTTTTGAGAAGCATTTGAACTCAATTGCTACGATACCTAGACATCTGCAGACGCTATTTCCTAGCAACGAAGTGTCCCATTTACATTCATTTGAAGTGTAGACGAGGAATACATAACACTTCGCAAATCATATTATATCTTAACATGAAACATAGAAATGAGATGCGATATCGCGTTTTGAGAAGCATCTGAACTCAATTGCTACGATAGGTAGATATTTGCAAACGCTATTTCCTAGCAAGGAAGTGTCGCATTTACATTCATTTGAAGTGTAGACGAGGAATGCATGACACGTCGCAAATCATATTATGTCTTACCATGAAACATAGAAATGAGATGCGATATCGCGTTTTAAGAAGCATTAGAAGTCCTTTGCTACGATACGTAGACATCTGCAAACGCTATTTCCTTGCAAGGACGTGTCGCATTTACATTCATTTGAAGTGTAGACGAGGAATACATGACACTTCGCAAATCATATAATATCTTACCATGAAACATAGAAATGAGATGCGATATCGCGTTTTAAGAATCATATGACCTCTACTGCTACGATACGTAGACATCTGCAATCGTTATTTCCTTGCAAGGATGTGTCGCATTCACATTCATTTGAAGTGTAGACGAGGAATACATGACACTTCGCAAATCATATTATATCTTACCATGAAACATAGAAATGAGGTGCGATATCGCGTTGTAAGAAGCATTAGAACACTATTGCTACGATAGGTAGACATTTGCAAACGCTATTTCCTGGCAAGGAAGTGTCGCATTTACATTCATTTGAAGTGTAGAGGAGGAATACATAACACATCGCAAAACATATTACATCTTACCATGAAACATAGAAATGAGATGCGATATCGCGTTTTAAGAAGCATTAGAACACCATTGCTGCGATAGGTAGACATTTGCAAACGCTATTTCCTTGCAAGGAAGTGTCGCATTTACATTCACTTGAAGTGTAGACGAGGAATACATATCACTTCGCAAATCATATTATATCTTACCATGAAACATAGAAATGAGATGCGATATCACGTTTTAAGAAGCATTAGAACTCTATTGCTACGATACCTAGACATCTGCAGACGCTATTTCCTAGCAAGGAAGTGTCGCATTTACATTCATTTGAAGTGTAGACGAGGAATACATGACACTTCGCAAATCATATTATATCTTACCATGAAACATAGAAATGAGATGCGATATCGCGTTTTAAGAAGCATTAGAACTCCATTGCTACGATACCTAGACATCTGCAGACGCTATTTCCTAGCAAGGAAGTGTCGCATTTACATTCATTTGAAGTGTAGACGAGGAATACATGACTCTTCGCAAATCATATTATATCTTACCATGACACATAGAAATGAGATGCGATATCGCGTTTTAAGAAGGAAGAAGATTGGAAAGCTATTGCTACGATACCTAGACATCTGCAGACGCTATTTCCTAGCAAGGAAGTGTCGCATTTACATTCGTTTGAAGTGTAGACGAGGAATACATAACACTTAGCAAATCATGTTGTATCTTACCATGAAACATACAAATGAGATTCGATATCGCGTTTTAAGAATCATATGAACTCTATTTCTACGATACGTAGACATCTGCAATCGTTATTTCCTTACAAGGAAGTGTCGCATTTACTTTCATTTGAATCGTAGACGAGGAATGCATAACACTTCGCAATGAATATTATATCTTATCATGAAACATAGATATGAGATGCAATATCTCGTTTTAAGAAGCATTTGAACTCTATTGCTACGATACCTAGACATCTGCAGACGCTGTTTCCTAGCAAGGAAGTGTCGCATTTACATTCAGTTGAAGTGTAGACGAGGAATACATGGAACTTCGCAAATCATATTATATCTTACCATGAAACAGAAATGAGATGAGATATCGCGTTTTAAGAAGCATTAGAAATCTATTGCTTCGATACGTAGACATTTGCAAACGCTATTTCCTTGCAAGGAAGTGTCGCATTTACATTCATGTGAAGTGTAGAGGAGGAATACATAACACTTCGCAAATCATATTATATCTTAACATGAAACATAGAAATGAGATGCGATATCGCGTTTTGAGAAGCATTTGAACTCAATTGCTACGATACCTAGACATCTGCAGACGCTATTTCCTAGCAAGGAAGTGTCCCATTTACATTCATTTGAAGTGTAGACGAGGAATACATAACACTTCGCAAATCGTGTTATATCTTACCATGAAACATAGAAATGAGATGCGATATCGCGTTTTAAGAATCATATGAACTCTATTGCTACGATACGTAGACATCTATAAACGCTATTTCCTTGCAAGGAAGTGTCGCATTTACATTAATTTGAAGTGTAGACGAGGAATACATAACACTTCGCAAATCATATTATATCTTACCATGAAACATAGAAATGAGATGCGATATCGCGTTTTTAGAAGCATTAGAAAGCTATTGCTACGATACGTAGACATCTGCAAACGCTATTTCCTAGCGAGGAAGTATCGCATTCACATTCATTTGAAGTGTAGACGAGGAATACATAACACTTCGCAAATCATGTTATATCTTACCATGAAACATAGAAATGAGATACGATATCGCGTTTTAAGAATCATATGAACTCTATTGCTACGATACGTAGACATCTATAAACGCTATTTCCTTGCAAGGAAGTGTCGCATTTACATTAATTTGAAGTGTAGACGAGGAATACATAACACTTCGCAAATCATATTATATCTTACCATGAAACATAGAAATGAGATGCGATATCGCGTTTTAAGTATCATAAGAACTCTATTGCTACGATAGGTAAACATCTGCAAACGCTATTTCCTTGCAAGGAAGTGTCGCATTTACATTCATTTGAAGTGTAGACGAGGAATACATGACACTTCGCAAATCATATTATATCTTACCATGAAATATAGAAATGAGATGCGATATCGTGTTTTAAGGAGCATTAGAAATCTATTGCTACTATACGTAGACATCTGCAAACGCTATTTCCTAGCGAGGAAGTGTCGCATTCACATTCATTTGAAATGCAGACGAGGAATACATAACACTTCGCAAATCATATTATATCTTACCATGAAACATAGAAATGAGATTCAATATCGCGTTTTAAGAAGCATTAGAACTCTACTGCTACGATACGTAGACATCTGCAAACGCTATTTCCTAGCGAGGAAGTATCGCATTCACATTCATTTGAAGTGTAGACGAGGAATACATAACACTTCGCAAATCGTGTTATATCTTACCATGAAACATAGAAATGAGATGCGATATCGCGTTTTAAGAATCATATGAACTCTATTGCTACGATACGTAGACATCTATAAACGCTATTTCCTTGCAAGGAAGTGTCGCATTTACTTTCATTTGAGTCGTAGATGAGGAATGCATAACACCTCGCAAAGAATATTATATCTTACCATGAAACATAGAAATGAGATGCCATTTCGCGTTTTTAGAAGCATTAGAAAGCTATTGCTACGATACGTAGACATCTGCAAACGCTATTTCCTAGCGAGGAAGTATCGCATTCACATTCATTTGAAGTGTAGACGAGGAATACATAACACTTCGCAAATCATGTTATATCTTACCATGAAACATAGAAATGAGATACGATATCGCGTTTTAAGAATCATATGAACTCTATTGCTACGATACGTAGACATCTGCAAACGCTATTTCCTTGCAAGCAAGTGTCGCATTTACATTCATTTGAAGTGCAGACGAGGAATACATAACACTTCGCAAATCATGTTATATCTTACCATGAAACATAGAAATGAGATGCGATTTCGCGTTTTAGGAAGCATTGGAAAGCTATTGCTACGATACGTAGACATCTGCAAACGCTATTTCCTAGCGAGGAAGTATCGCATTCACATTCATTTGAAGTGTAGACGAGGAATACATAACACTTCGCAAATCATGTGTTATCTTACCATGAAACATAGAAGTGAGATGCGATATCGCGTTTTAAGAATCATAAGAACTCTATTGCTACGATACGTAGACATCTGCAAACGCTATTTCCTAGCGAGGAAGTATCGCATTCACATTCATTTGAAGTGTAGACGGGGAATACATAACACTTCGCAAATCATGTTATATCTTACCATGAAACATAGAAATGAGATGCGATATCGCGTTTTAAGAATCATATGAACTCTATTGCTACGATACGTAGACATCTGCAAATGCTATTTCCTTGCAAGGAAGTGTCGCATTTACATTCATTTGAAGTGCAGACGAGGATTACATAACACTTCGCAAATCATGTTATATCCTACCATGAAACATAGAAATGAGATGCGATATCGCGTTTTAAGAATCATATGAACTCTATTGCTACGATACGTAGACATCTATAAACGCTATTTCCTTGCAAGGAAGTGTCGCATTTACTTTCATTTGAGTCGTAGACGAGGAATGCATAACACCTCGCAAAGAATATTATATCTTACCATGAAACATAGAAATGAGATGCCATTTCGCGTTTTTAGAAGCATTAGAAAGCTATTGCTACGATACGTAGACATCTGCAAACGCTATTTCCTAGCGAGGAAGTATCGCATTCACATTCATTTGAAGTGTAGACGAGGAATACATAACACTTCGCAAATCATGTTATATCTTACCATGAAACATAGAAATGAGATGCGATATCGCGTTTTAAGAATCATATGAACTCTATTGCTACGATACGTAGACATCTATAAACGCTATTTCCTTGCAAGGAAGTGTCGCATTTACATTAATTTGAAGTGTAGACGAGGAATACATAACACTTCGCAAATCATATTATATCTTACCATGAAACATAGAAATGAGATGCGATATCGCGTTTTAAGTATCATAAGAACTCTATTGCTACGATAGGTAAACATCTGCAAACGCTATTTCCTTGCAAGGAAGTGTCGCATTTACATTCATTTGAAGTGTAGACGAGGAATACATGACACTTCGCAAATCATATTATATCTTACCATGAAATATAGAAATGAGATGCGATATCGTGTTTTAAGGAGCATTAGAAATCTATTGCTACTATACGTAGACATCTGCAAACGCTATTTCCTAGCGAGGAAGTGTCGCATTCACATTCATTTGAAATGCAGACGAGGAATACATAACACTTCGCAAATCATATTATATCTTACCATGAAACATAGAAATGAGATTCAATATCGCGTTTTAAGAAGCATTAGAACTCTACTGCTACGATACGTAGACATCTGCAAACGCTATTTCCTAGCGAGGAAGTATCGCATTCACATTCATTTGAAGTGTAGACGAGGAATACATAACACTTCGCAAATCGTGTTATATCTTACCATGAAACATAGAAATGAGATGCGATATCGCGTTTTAAGAATCATATGAACTCTATTGCTACGATACGTAGACATCTATAAACGCTATTTCCTTGCAAGGAAGTGTCGCATTTACTTTCATTTGAGTCGTAGATGAGGAATGCATAACACCTCGCAAAGAATATTATATCTTACCATGAAACATAGAAATGAGATGCCATTTCGCGTTTTTAGAAGCATTAGAAAGCTATTGCTACGATACGTAGACATCTGCAAACGCTATTTCCTAGCGAGGAAGTATCGCATTCACATTCATTTGAAGTGTAGACGAGGAATACATAACACTTCGCAAATCATGTTATATCTTACCATGAAACATAGAAATGAGATACGATATCGCGTTTTAAGAATCATATGAACTCTATTGCTACGATACGTAGACATCTGCAAACGCTATTTCCTTGCAAGCAAGTGTCGCATTTACATTCATTTGAAGTGCAGACGAGGAATACATAACACTTCGCAAATCATGTTATATCTTACCATGAAACATAGAAATGAGATGCGATTTCGCGTTTTAGGAAGCATTGGAAAGCTATTGCTACGATACGTAGACATCTGCAAACGCTATTTCCTAGCGAGGAAGTATCGCATTCACATTCATTTGAAGTGTAGACGAGGAATACATAACACTTCGCAAATCATGTGTTATCTTACCATGAAACATAGAAGTGAGATGCGATATCGCGTTTTAAGAATCATAAGAACTCTATTGCTACGATACGTAGACATCTGCAAACGCTATTTCCTAGCGAGGAAGTATCGCATTCACATTCATTTGAAGTGTAGACGGGGAATACATAACACTTCGCAAATCATGTTATATCTTACCATGAAACATAGAAATGAGATGCGATATCGCGTTTTAAGAATCATATGAACTCTATTGCTACGATACGTAGACATCTGCAAATGCTATTTCCTTGCAAGGAAGTGTCGCATTTACATTCATTTGAAGTGCAGACGAGGATTACATAACACTTCGCAAATCATGTTATATCCTACCATGAAACATAGAAATGAGATGCGATATCGCGTTTTAAGAATCATATGAACTCTATTGCTACGATACGTAGACATCTATAAACGCTATTTCCTTGCAAGGAAGTGTCGCATTTACTTTCATTTGAGTCGTAGACGAGGAATGCATAACACCTCGCAAAGAATATTATATCTTACCATGAAACATAGAAATGAGATGCCATTTCGCGTTTTTAGAAGCATTAGAAAGCTATTGCTACGATACGTAGACATCTGCAAACGCTATTTCCTAGCGAGGAAGTATCGCATTCACATTCATTTGAAGTGTAGACGAGGAATACATAACACTTCGCAAATCATGTTATATCTTACCATGAAACATAGAAATGAGATACGATATCGCGTTTTAAGAATCATATGAACTCTATTGCTACGATACGTAGACATCTGCAAACGCTATTTCCTTGCAAGCAAGTGTCGCATTTACATTCATTTGAAGTGCAGACGAGGAATACATAACACTTCGCAAATCATGTTATATCTTACCATGAAACATAGAAATGAGATGCGATTTCGCGTTTTAGGAAGCATTGGAAAGCTATTGCTACGATACGTAGACATCTGCAAACGCTATTTCCTAGCGAGGAAGTATCGCATTCACATTCATTTGAAGTGTAGACGAGGAATACATAACACTTCGCAAATCATGTGTTATCTTACCATGAAACATAGAAGTGAGATGCGATATCGCGTTTTATGAATAATATGAACTCTATTGCTACGATACGTAGACATCTGTAAACGCTATTTCCTTGCAAGGAAGTGTCGCAATTACTTTCATTTGAATCGTAGACGAGGAATGCATAACACTTCGCAAAGAATTTTATATCTTACCATGAAACATAGAAATGAGATGCGATTTCGCGGTTTAAGAAGCATTAGAACTCTATTGCTACGATACCTAGACATCTGCAGACGCTATTTCCTAGCAAGGAAGTGTCCCATTTACATTCATTTGAAGTGTAGACGAGGAATACATAACACTTCGCAAATCATATTATATCTTACCATGAAATATAGAAATGAGATGCGATATCGCGTTTTAAGAATCATATGAACTCTATTGCTACGATACGTAGACATCTGCAAATGCTATTTCCTTGCAAGGAAGTGTCGCATTTACATTCATTTGGAGTGCAGACGAGGATTACATAACACTTCGCAAATCATGTTATATCTTACCATGAAACATAGAAATGAGATGCGATATCGCGTTTTAAGAATCATATGAACGCTATTGCTACGATACGTAGACATCTGTAAACGCTATTTCCTTGCATGGAAGTGTCGCATTTACATTCATTTGAAGTGCAGACGAGGAATACATAACACTTCGCAAATCATATTATATCTTACCATGAAACATAGAAATGAGATGCGATATCGCGTTTTAAGAAGCATTAGAACTCTATGGCTACGATACCTAGACATCTGCAGACGCTATTTCCTAGCAAGGAAGTGTCGCATTCACATTCATTTGAAGTGTAGACGAGGAATACATAACACATCGCAAATCATATTATATCTTACCATGAAGCATAGAAATGAGATGCGATATCGCGTTTTAAGAATCATATGAACTCTATTGCTACGATACGTAGACATCTGTAAACGCTAGTTCCTTGCAAGGAAGTGTCGCATTTACTTCCATTTGAATCGTAGACGAGGAATGCATAACACTTCGCAAAGAATTTTATATCATACCATGAAACATAGAAATGAGATGCGATTTCGCAGTTTAAGAAGCAATAGAAAGCTATTGCTACGATACGTAGACATCTGCAAACGCTATTTCCTAGCGAGGAAATATCGCATTCACATTCATTTGAAGTGTAGACGAGGAATACATAACACTTCGCAAATCATGTTATATCTTACCATGAAATATAGAAATGAGATGCGATATCGCGTTTTAAGAATCATATGAACTCTATTGCTACGATACGTAGACATCTGCAAATGCTATTTCCTTGCAAGGAAGTGTCGCATTTACATTCATTTGAAGTGCAGACGAGGATTACATAACACTTCGCAAATCATGTTATATCTTACCATGAAACATAGAAATGAGATGCGATATCGCGTTTTAAGAATCATATGAACGCTATTGCTACGATACGTAGACATCTGCAAACGCTATTTCCAAGCGAGGAAGTGTCGCATTTACATTAATTTGAAGTGTAGACGAGGAATACATAACACTTCGCAAATCATATTATATCTTACCATGAAACATAGAAATGAGATGCGATATCCCGTTTTAAGAATCATAAGAACTCTATTGCTACGATACGTAGACATTTGCAAACGCTATTTCCTTGCAAGGAAGTGTCGCATTTACATTCATTTGAAGTGCAGACGAGGAATACATAACACTTCGCAAATCATATTATATCTTACCATGAAACATAGAAATGAGATGCGATATCGCGTTTTAAGAAGCATTAGAACTCTATGGCTACGATACCTAGACATCTGCAGACGCTATTTCCTAGCAAGGAAGTGTCGCATTCACATTCATTTGAAGTGTAGACGAGGAATACATAACACATCGCAAATCATATTATATCTTACCATGAAGCATAGAAATGAGATGCGATATCGCGTTTTAAGAATCATATGAACTCTATTGCTACGATACGTAGACATCTGTAAACGCTATTTCCTTGCAAGGAAGTGTCGCATTTACTTTCATTTGAATCGTAGACGAGGAATGCATAACACCTCGCAAAGAATATTATATCTTACCATGAAACATAGAAATGAGATGCGATTTCGCGTTTTTAGAAGTATTAGAAAGCTATTGCTACGATACGTAGACATCTGCAAACGCTATTTCCTAGCGAGGAAGTATCGCATTCACATTCATTTGAAGTGTAGACGGGGAATACATAACACTTCGCAAATCATGTTATATCTTACCATGAAACATAGAAATGAGATGCGATATCGCGTTTTAAGAATCATATGAACTCTATTGCTACGATACGTAGACATCTGCAAATGCTATTTCCTTGCAAGGAAGTGTCGCATTTACATTCATTTGAAGTGCAGACGAGGATTACATAACACTTCGCAAATCATGTTATATCCTACCATGAAACATAGAAATGAGATGCGATATCGCGTTTTAAGAATCATATGAACGCTATTGCTACGATACGTAGACATCTGCAAACGCTATTTCCAAGCGAGGAAGTGTCGCATTTACATTAATTTGAAGTGTAGACGAGGAATACATAACACTTCGCAAATCATATTATATCTTACCATGAAACATAGAAATGAGATGCGATATCGCGTTTTAAGAATCATAAGAACTCTATTGCTACGATACGTAGACATTTGCAAACGCTATTTCCTTGCAAGGAAGTGTCGCATTTACATTCATTTGAAGTGCAGACGAGGAATACATAACACTTCGCAAATCACATTATATCTTACCATGAAACATAGAAATGAGATGCGATATCGCGTTTTAAGAAGCATTAGAACTCTATGGCTACGATACCTAGACATCTGCAGACGCTATTTCCTAGCAAGGAAGTGTCGCATTCACATTCACTTGAAGTGTAGACGAGGAATACATAACACATCGTAAATCATATTATATCTTACCATGAAGCATAGAAATGAGATGCGATATCGCGTTTTAAGAATCATATGAACTCTATTGCTACGATACGTAGACATCTGTAAACGCTAGTTCCTTGCAAGGAAGTGTCGCATTTACTTCCATTTGAATCGTAGACGAGGAATACATAACACTTCGCAAATCGTGTTATATCTTACCATGAAACATAGAAATGAGATGCGATATCGCGTTTTAACAATCATATGAACTCTATTGCTACGATACGTAGACATCTGTAAACGCTATTTCCTTGCAAGGAAGTGTCGCATTTACTTTCATTTGAATCGTAGACGAGGAATGCATAACACCTCGCAAAGAATATTATATCTTACCATGAAACATAGAAATGAGATGCGATTTCGCGTTCTTAGAAGTATTAGAAAGCTATTGCTACGATACGTAGACATCTGCAAACGCTATTTCCTAGCGAGGAAGTATCGCATTCACATTCATTTGAAGTGTAGACGGGGAATACATAACACTTCGCAAATCATGTTATATCTTACCATGAAACATAGAAATGAGATGCGATATCGCGTTTTAAGAAGCATTAGAAAGCTATCACTACGATACCTAGACATCTGCAGACGCTACTTCCTAGCAAGGAAGTGTCGCATTTACATTCATTTGAAGTGTAGACGAGGAATACATAACACTTCGCAAATCGTATTATATCTTACCATGAACCATAGAAATGAGATGCGATATCGCGTTTTAAGAATCATAAGAACTCTATTGCTACGATACGTAGACATCTGCAAACGATATTTCCTTGCAAGGAAGTGTCGCATTTACATTCATTTGAGTCGTAGACGAGGAATGCATAACACTTCGCAATGAATATTATATCTTATCATGAAACATAGATATGAGATGCAATATCTCGTTTTAAGAAGCATTTGAACACTCTTGCTTCGATACGTAGACATCTGCAAACGCTATTTCCTAGCGAGGATGTGTCGCATTCACATTCATTTGAAGTGTAGGCGAGGAATACAGAACACTTCGCAAATCATATTATATCTTACCATGAAACATAGAAATGAGATGCGATATCGCGTTTTAAGAAGCATTAGAACACTATCACTACGATACCTAGACATCTGCAGACGCTATTTCCTAGCAAGGAAGTGTCGCATTTACATTCATTTGAATCGTAGACGAGGAATGCATAACACCTCGCAAAGAATATTATATCTTACCATGAAACATAGAAATGAGATGCGATTTCGCGTTTTTAGAAGCATTAGAAAGCTATTGCTACGATACGTAGACATCTGCAAACGCTATTTCCTAGCGAGGAAGTATCGCATTCACATTCATTTGAAGTGTAGACGAGGAATACATGACACTTCGCAAATCATATTACATCTTACCATGAAACATAGTAATGAGATGCGATATCGCGTTTTAAGAATCATATGAACTCTATTGCTACGATACGTAGACATCTGCAAACGCTATTTCCTTGCAAGGAAGTGTCGCATTTACTTTCATTTGAATCGTAGACGAGGAATGCATAACACTTCGCAATGAATATTATATCTTATCATGAAACATAGATATGAGATGCGATATCGCGTTTTAAGAAGCATTAGAAATCTATTGCTTCGATACGTAGACATTTGCAAACGCTATTTCCTTGCAAGGAAGTGTCGCATTTACCTTCATGTGAAGTGTAGAGGAGGAATACATAACACTTCGCAAATCATATTACATCTTACCATGAAACATAGAAATGAGATGCGATATTGCGTTTTAAGAATCATATGAACTCTACTG
Source organism: Xylocopa sonorina (assembly GCF_050948175.1). Classification (NCBI taxonomy): domain Eukaryota; kingdom Metazoa; phylum Arthropoda; class Insecta; order Hymenoptera; family Apidae; genus Xylocopa; species Xylocopa sonorina. The sequence continues at coordinate 166,664 of NW_027490415.1, read as the reverse complement.
CTACGATACGTAGACATCTGCAATCGTTATTTCCTTGCATGGATGTGTCGCATTCACATTAATTTGAAGTGTAGACGAGGAATACATGAGACTTCGCAAATCATATTATATCTTACCATGAAACATAGAAATGAGATGCGATATCGCGTTTTGAGAAGCATTTGAACTCAATTGCTACGATACCTAGACATCTGCAGACGCTATTTCCTAGCAAGGAAGTGTCCCATTTACATTCATTTGAAGTGTAGACGAGGAATACATAACACTTCGCAAATCATATTATATCTTAACATGAAACATAGAAATGAGATGCGATATCGCGTTTTGAGAAGCATCTGAACTCAATTGCTACGATAGGTAGATATTTGCAAACGCTATTTCCTAGCAAGGAAGTGTCGCATTTACATTCATTTGAAGTGTAGACGAGGAATGCATGACACGTCGCAAATCATATTATGTCTTACCATGAAACATAGAAATGAGATGCGATATCGCGTTTTAAGAAGCATTAGAAGTCCTTTGCTACGATACGTAGACATCTGCAAACGCTATTTCCTTGCAAGGACGTGTCGCATTTACATTCATTTGAAGTGTAGACGAGGAATACATGACACTTCGCAAATCATATAATATCTTACCATGAAACATAGAAATGAGATGCGATATCGCGTTTTAAGAATCATATGACCTCTACTGCTACGATACGTAGACATCTGCAATCGTTATTTCCTTGCAAGGATGTGTCGCATTCACATTAATTTGAAGTGTAGACGAGGAATACATGACACTTCGCAAATCATATTATATCTTACCATGAAACATAGAAATGAGGTGCGATATCGCGTTGTAAGAAGCATTAGAACACTATTGCTACGATAGGTAGACATTTGCAAACGCTATTTCCTGGCAAGGAAGTGTCGCATTTACATTCATTTGAAGTGTAGAGGAGGAATACATAACACATCGCAAACCATATTACATCTTACCATGAAACATAGAAATGAGATGCGATATCGCGTTTTAAGAAGCATTAGAACACCATTGCTGCGATAGGTAGACATTTGCAAACGCAATTTCCTTGCAAGGAAGTGTCGCATTTACATTCACTTGAAGTGTAGACGAGGAATACATATCACTTCGCAAATCATATTATATCTTACCATGAAACATAGAAATGAGATGCGATATCACGTTTTAAGAAGCATTAGAACTCTATTGCTACGATACCTAGACATCTGCAGACGCTATTTCCTAGCAAGGAAGTGTCGCATTTACATTCATTTGAAGTGTAGACGAGGAATACATGACACTTCGCAAATCATATTATATCTTACCACGAAACATAGAAATGAGATGCGATATCGCGTTTTAAGAAGCATTAGAACTCTATTGCTACGATACCTAGACATCTGCAGACGCTATTTCCTAGCAAGGAAGTGTCGCATTTACATTCATTTGAAGTGTAGACGAGGAATACATGACTCTTCGCAAATCATATTATATCTTACCATGACACATAGAAATGAAATGCGATATCGCGTTTTAAGAAGGAAGAAGATTGGAAATCTATTGCTACGATACCTAGACATCTGCAGACGCTATTTCCTAGCAAGGAAGTGTCGCATTTACATTCGTTTGAAGTGTAGACGAGGAATACATAACACTTAGCAAATCATGTTGTATCTTACCATGAAACATACAAATGAGATTCGATATCGCGTTTTAAGAATCATATGAACTCTATTTCTACGATACGTAGACATCTGCAATCGTTATTTCCTTACAAGGAAGTGTCGCATTTACTTTCATTTGAATCGTAGACGAGGAATGCATAACACTTCGCAATGAATATTATATCTTATCATGAAACATAGATATGAGATGCAATATCTCGTTTTAAGAAGCATTTGAACTCTATTGCTACGATACCTAGACATCTGCAGACGCTGTTTCCTAGCAAGGAAGTGTCGCATTTACATTCAGTTGAAGTGTAGACGAGGAATACATGGAACTTCGCAAATCATATTATATCTTACCATGAAACAGAAATGAGATGAGATATCGCGTTTTAAGTAGCATTAGAAATCTATTGCTTCGATACGTAGACATTTGCAAACGCTATTTCCTTGCAAGGAAGTGTCGCATTTACATTCATGTGAAGTGTAGAGGAGGAATACATAACACTTCGCAAATCATATTACATCTTACCATGAAACATAGAAATGAGATGCGATATTGCGTTTTAAGAATCATATGAACTCTACTGCTACGATACGTAGACATCTGCAATCGTTATTTCCTTGCATGGATGTGTCGCATTCACATTAATTTGAAGTGTAGACGAGGAATACATGAGACTTCGCAAATCATATTATATCTTACCATGAAACATAGAAATGAGATGCGATATCGCGTTGTAAGAAGCATTAGAACTCTATTGCTACGATAACTAGACATCTGCAGACGCTATTTCCTAGCAAGGAAGTGTCGCATTTACATTCATTTGAAGTGTAGACGAGGAATACATGACACTTCGCAAATCATATTATATCTTACCATGAAACATAGAAATGAGATGCGATATCGCGTTTTAAGAAGCATTAGAACTCTATTGCTACGATACGTAGACATCTGCAAACGCTATTTCCTAGCAAGGATGTGTCGCATTTACATTCATTTGAAGTGTAGGCGAGGAATTCATAACACTTCGCAATGAATATTACATCCTATCATGAAACTTGGAAATGAGATGCGATATCTCGTTTTAAGAAGCATTTGAACTCCATTGCTTCGATACGTAGACATCTGCAAACGCTATGTCCTAGCAAGGAAGTGTCGCATTTACATCCTTTTGAATCGTAGACGAGGAATGCATAACACTTCGCAATGAATATTATATCTTATCTTGAAACATAGATATGAGATGCGATATCACGTTTTAAGAAGCATTAGAACTCCATCCCTACGATAAGTAGACACCTGCAAACGCTATTTCCTTGCAAGGAAGTGTCGCATTTTCATTCATTTGAAGTGTAGACGAGGAATACGTAGCACTTCGCAAATCATATTATATCTTACCATGAATCATAGAAATGAGATGCGATATCGCGTTTTAATTAGCATTAGAACTCTATTGCTACGATACCTAGACATCTGCAGACGCTATTTCCTAGCAAGGAAGTGTCCCATTTACATTCATTTGAAGTGTAGACGAGGAATACATAACACTTCGCAAATCATATTATATCTTAACATGAAACATAGAAATGAGATGCGATATCGCGTTTTGAGAATCATATGAACTCTACTGCTACGATACGTAGACATCTGCAATCGTTATTTCCTTGCAAGGATGTGCCGCATTCACATTAATTTGAAGTGTAGACGAGGAATACATGACACTTCGCAATGAATATTATATCTTATCATGAAACATAGATATGAGATGCGATATCTCGTTTTAAGAAGCATTTGAACTCAATTGCTACGATACCTTGACATCTGCAGACGCTATTTCCTAGCAAGGAAGTGTCGCATTTACATTCATTTGAAGTGTAGACGAGGAATACATAACACTTAGCAAATCATGTTGTATCTTACCATGAAACATACAAATGAGATTCGATATCGCGTTTTAAGAATCATATGAACTCTATTTCTACGATACGTAGACATCTGCAATCGTTATTTCCTTACAAGGAAGTGTCGCATTTACTTTCATTTGAATCGTAGACGAGGAATGCATAACACTTCGCAATGAATATTATATCTTATCATGAATCATAGATATGAGATGCAATATCTCGTTTTAAGAAGCATTTGAACTCTATTGCTACGATACCTAGACATCTGCAGACGCTGTTTCCTAGCAAGGAAGTGTCGCATTTACATTCAGTTGAAGTGTAGACGAGGAATACATGGAACTTCGCAAATCATATTATATCTTACCATGAAACAGAAATGAGATGCGATATCGCGTTTTAAGAAGCATTAGAAATCTATTGCTTCGATACGTAGACATCTGCAAACGCTATTTCCTTGCAAGGAAGTGTCGCATTTACATTCATTTGAAGTGTAGACGAGGAATACATGACACTTCGCAAATCATATTATATCTTACCATGAAACATAGAAATGAGATGCGATATCGCGTTTTAAGAAGCATTAGAACACTATTGCTACGATAGGTAGACATTTGCAAACGCTATTTCCTTGCAAGGAAGTGTCGCATTTACATTCATGTGAAGTGTAGAGGAGGAATACATGAGACTTCGCAAATCATATTATATCTTACCATGAAACATAGAAATGAGATGCGATATCGCGTTGTAAGAAGCATTAGAACACTATTGCTACGATAGGTAGACATTTGCAAACGCTATTTCCTCGCAAGGAAGTGTCGCATTTACATTCACTTGAAGTGTAGACGAGGAATACATAACACTTCGCAAATCATATTATATCTTACCATGAAACATAGAAATGAGATGCGATATCACGTTTTAAGAAGCATTAGAACTCTATTGCTACGATACCTAGACATCTGCAGACGTTATTTCCTAGCAAGGAAGTGTCGCATTTACATTCATTTGAAGTGTAGACGAGGAATACATGACACTTCGCAAATCATATTATATCTTACCATGAAACATAGAAATGAGATGCGATATCGCGTTTTAAGAAGCACTAGAACTCTATTGCTACGATACCTAGACATCTGCAGACGCTATTTCCTAGGAAGGAAGTGTCGCATTTACATTCATTTGAAGTGTAGACGAGGAATACATGACTCTTCGCAAATCATATTATATCTTACCATGACACATAGAAATGAGATGCGATATCGCGTTTTAAGAAGCATTGGAAAGCTATTGCTACGATACCTAGACATCTGCAGACGCTATTTCCTAGCAAGGAAGTGTCGCATTTACATTCATTTGAAGTGTAGACGAGGAATACATAACACTTAGCAAATCATGTTGTATCTTACCATGAAACATACAAATGAGATTCGATATCGCGTTTTAAGAATCATATGAACTCTATTTCTACGATACGTAGACATCTGCAATCGTTATTTCCTTACAAGGAAGTGTCGCATTTACTTTCATTTGAATCGTAGACGAGGAATGCATAACACTTCGCAATGAATATTATATCTTATCATGAAACATAGATATGAGATGCAATATCTCGTTTTAAGAAGCATTTGAACTCTATTGCTACGATACCTAGACATCTGCAGACGCTGCTTCCTAGCAAGGAAGTGTCGCATTTACATTCAGTTGAAGTGTAGACGAGGAATACATGGAACTTCGCAAATCATATTATATCTTACCATGAAACATAGAAATGAGATGCGATATTGCGTTTTAAGAATCATATGAACTCTACTGCTACGATACGTAGACATCTGCAATCGTTATTTCCTTGCATGGATGTGCCGGATTCACATTAATTTGAAGTGTAGACGAGGAATACATGAGACTTCGCAAATCATAGTATATCTTACCATGAAACATAGAAATGAGATGCGATATCGCGTTGTAAGAAGCATTAGAACACTATTGCTACGATAGGTACACATTTGCAAACGCTATTTCCTGGCAAGGAAGTGACGCATTTACATTCATTTGAAGTGTACAGGAGGAATACATAACACATCGCAAAACATATTATATCTTACCATGAATCATAGAAATGAGATGCGATATCGCGTTTTAAGAAGCATTAGAACTCTATTGCTACGATACCTAGACATCTGCAGACGCTATTTCCTAGCAAGGAAGTGTCCCATTTACATTCATTTGAAGTGTAGACGAGGAATACATAACACTTCGCAAATCATATTATATCTTAACATGAAACATAGAAATGAGATGCGATATCGCGTATTGAGAATCATATGAACTCTACTGCTACGATACGTAGACATCTGCAATCGTTATTTCCTTGCAAGGATGTGTCGCATTCACATTAATTTGAAGTGTAGACGAGGACTACATGACACTTCGCAATGAATATTATATCTTATCATGAAACATAGGTATGAGATGCGATATCTCGTTTTAAGAAGCATTTGAACTCAATTGCTACGATACCTAGACATCTGCAGACGCTATTTCCTAGCAAGGAAGTGTCGCATTTACATTCATTTGAAGTGTAGACGAGGAATACATGACACTTCGCAAATCATATTATATCTTACCATGAAACATAGAAGTGAGATGCGATATCGCGTTTTAAGAAGCATTAGAACACTATTGCTACGATAGGTAGATATTTGCAAACGCTATTTCCTAGCAAGGAAGTGTCGCATTTACATTCATTTGAAGTGTAGACGAGGAATGCATGACACTTCGCAAGTCATATTATATCTTACCATGAAACATAGAAATGAGATGCGATATCGCGTTTTAAGAAGCATTAGAAAGCTAGTGCTGCGATACGTAGACATCTGCAAACGCTATTTCCTAGCGAGGAAGTATCGCACTCACATTCATTTGAAGTGTAGACGAGGAATACATAACACTTCGCAAATCATGTTATATCTTACCATGAAACATAGAAATGAGATGCTATATCAAGTTTTAAGAATCATATGAACTCTATTGCTACGATACGTAGACATCTGCAATCGTTATTTCCTTGCAAGGAAGTGTCGCATTTACTTTCATTTGAATTGTAGACGAGGAATGCATAACACTTCGCAATGAATATTATATCTTATCATGAAACATAGATATGAGATGCAATATCTCGTTTTAAGAAGCACTTGAACGCTATTGCTTCGATACGTAGACATCTGCAAACGCTATTTCCTTGCAAGGATGTGTCGCATTTACATTCATTTGAAGTGTTGACGAGGAATACATGACACTTCGCAAATCATATTATATCTTACCATGAAACATAGAAATGAGATGCGATATCGCGTTTTAAGAAGCATTAGAACACTATTGCTACGATAGGTAGATATTTGCAAACGCTATTTCCTAGCAAGGAAGTGTCGCATTTACATTCATTTGGAGTGTAGACGAGGAATGCATGACACTTCGCAAATCATATTATATCTTACCATGAAACATAGAAATGAGATGCGATATCGCGTTTTAAGAAGCATTAGAAAGCTAGTGCTGCGATACGTAGACATCTGCAAACGCTATTTCCTAGCGAGGAAGTATCGCACTCACATTCATTTGAAGTGTAGACGAGGAATACATAACACTTCGCAAATCATGTTATATCTTACCATGAAACATAGAAATGAGATGCGATATCAAGTTTTAAGAATCATATGAACTCTATTGCTACGATACGTAGATATCTGCAATCGTTATTTCCTTGCAAGGAAGTGTCGCATTTACTTTCATTTGAATTGTAGACGAGGAATGCATAACACTTCGCAATGAATATTATATCTTATCATGAAACATAGATATGAGATGCAATATCTCGTTTTAAGAAGCACTTGAACGCTATTGCTTCGATACGTAGACATCTGCAAACGCTATTTCCTTGCAAGGATGTGTCGCATTTACATTCATTTGAAGTGTTGACGAGGAATACATGACACTTCGCAAATCATATTATATCTTACCATGAAACAGAAATGAGTGCGATATCGCGTTGTAAGAAGCATTAGAACACTATTGCTACGATAGGTAGACATTTGCAAACGCTATTTCCTGGCAAGGAAGTGTCGCATTTACATTCATTTGAAGTGTAGAGGAGGAATACATAACACTTTGCAAATCATACTACATCTTACCATGAAACATAGAAATGAGATGCGATATCGCGTTTTAAGAAGCATTAGAAAGCTAGTGCTACGATACGTAGACATCTGCAAACGTTTTTTCCTAGCGAGGAAGTATCGCACTCACATTCATTTGAAGTGTAGACGAGGAATACATAAGACTTCGCAAATCATGCTATATCTTACCATGAAACATAGAAATGAGATGCGATATCGAGTTTTAAGAATCAAATGAACTCTATTGCTACGATACGTAGACATCTGCAATCGTTATTTCCTTGCAAGGAAGTGTCGCATTTACTTTCATTTGAATTGTAGACGAGGAATGCATAACACTTCGCAATGAATATTATATCTTATCATGAATCATAGATATGAGATGCAATATCTCGTTTTAAGAAGCACTTGAACTCTATTGCTTCGATACGTAGACATCTGCAAACGCTATTTCCTTGCAAGGATGTGTCGCATTTACATTCATTTGAAGTGTAGACGAGGAATACATGACACTTCGCAAATCATATTATATCTTACCATGAAACAGAAATGAGTGCGATATCGCGTTGTAAGAAGCATTAGAACACTATTGCTACGATAGGTAGACATTTGCAAACGCTATTTCCTGGCAAGGAAGTGTCGCATTTACATTCATTTGAAGTGTAGAGGAGGAATACATAACACTTCGCAAATCATACTACATCTTACCATGAAACATAGAAATGAGATGCGATATCGCGTTTTAAGAAGCATTAGAAAGCTAGTGCTACGATACGTAGACATCTGCAAACGTTTTTTCCTAGCGAGGAAGTATCGCACTCACATTCATTTGAAGTGTAGAGGAGGAATACATAACACTTCGCAAATCATACTACATCTTACCATGAAACATAGAAATGAGATGCGATATCGCGTTTTAAGAAGCATTTGAACTCTATTGCTTCGATACGTAGACATCTGCAAACGCTATTTCCTTGCAAGGAAGTGTCGCATTTACATTCATTTGAAGTGTAGACGAGGAATACATGACACTTCGCAAATCATATTATATCTTACCATGAAACATAGAAACGAGATGCGATATCGCGTTGTAAGAAGCATTAAAGCTCTATTGCTACGATAACTAGACATCTGCAGACGCTATTTCCTAGCAAGGAAGTGTCGCATTTACATTCATTTGAAGTGTAGACGAGGAATACATGACACTTCGCAAATCATATTATATCTTACCATGAAACAGAAATGAGATGCGATATCGCGTTTTAAGAAGCATTAGAAATCTATTGCTTCGATACGTAGACATCTGCAAACGCTATTTCCTTGCAAGGAAGTGTCGCATTTACATTCATTTGAAGTGTAGACGAGGAATACATGACACTTCGCAAATCATATTATATCTTACCATGAAACATAGAAATGAGATGCGATATCGCGTTGTAAGAAGCATTAGAACTCTATTGCTACGATAACTAGACATCTGCAGACGCTATTTCCTAGCAAGGAAGTGTCGCATTTACATTCATTTGAAGTGTAGACGAGGAATACATGACACTTCGCAAATCATATTATATCTTACCATGAAACATAGAAATGGGATGCGATATCGCGTTGTAAGAAGCATTACAACTCTATTGCTACGATAACTAGACATCTGCAAACGCTATTTCCTTGCAAGGAAGTGTCGCATTTTCATTCATTTGAAGTGTAGACGAGGAATACGTAACACTTCGCAAATCATATTATATCTTACCATGAATCATAGAAATGAGATGCGATATCGCGTTTTAAGAAGCATTAGAACTCTATTGCTACGATACCTAGACATCTGCAGACGCTATTTCCTAGCAAGGAAGTGTCCCATTTACATTCATTTGAAGTGTAGACGAGGAATACATAACACTTCGCAATGAATATTATATCTTATCATGAAACATAGATATGAGATGCAATATCTCGTTTTAAGAAGCACTTGAACTCTATTGCTTCGATACGTAGACATCTGCAAACGCTATTTCCTTGCAAGGATGTGTCGCATTTACATTCATTTGAAGTGTAGACGAGGATTACATGACACTTCGCAAATCATATTATATCTTACCATGAAACAGAAATGAGTGCGATATCGCGTTGTAAGAAGCATTAGAACACTATTGCTACGATAGGTAGACATCTGCAAACGCTATTTCCTTGCAAGGAAGTATCGCACTCACATTCATTTGAAGTGTAGACGAGGAATACATAAGACTTCGCAAATCATGTTATATCTTACCATGAAACATAGAAATGAGATGCGATATCGAGTTTTAAGAATCAAATGAACTCTATTGCTACGATACGTAGACATCTGCAATCGTTATTTCCTTGCAAGGAAGTGTCGCATTTACTTTCATTTGAATTGTAGACGAGGAATGCATAACACTTCGCAATGAATATTATATCTTATCATGAAACATAGATATGAGATGCAATATCTCGTTTTAAGAAGCATTTGAACTCTATTGCTTCGATACGTAGACATCTGCAAACGCTATTTCCTTGCAAGGAAGTGTCGCATTTACATTCATTTGAATTGTAGACGAGGAATACATGACACTTCGCAAATCATATTATATCTTACCATGAAACAGAAATGAGATGCGATATCGCGTTTTAAGAAGCATTAGAAATCTATTGCTTCGATACGTAGACATCTGCAAACGCTATTTCCTTGCAAGGAAGTGTCGCATTCACATTCATTTGAAGTGTAGACGAGGAATACATGACACTTCGCAAATCATATTATATCTTACCATGAAACATAGAAATGAGATGCGATATCGCATTTAAGAAGCATTAGAACACTATTGCTACGATAGGTAGACATTTGCAAACGCTATTTCCTTGCAAGGAAGTGTCGCATTTACTTTCATTTGAATTGTAGACGAGGAATGCATAACACTTCGCAATGAATATTATATCTTATCATGAAACATAGATGTGAAATGCGATATCACGTTTTATGAACCATTAGAACTCTGTTGCTACGATACGTAGACACCTGCAAGCGCTATTTCCTTGCAAGGAACTGTCGCATTTACACACTTTTGAAGTGAATACGAGGTATACATGACACTTCGCAATGAATGTTATATCTTATCATGAAACATAGAAGTGAAATGCGATATCGCGTTTTAAGGAGCATTAGGACTCTATTGCTACGATACGTAGACATCTGCAAACGCTATTTCCTTGCAAGGAAGTGTCGCATTTACACTATTTTGAAGTGAATACGAGGTTTACATGACACTTCGCAATGAATGTTATATCTTATCATGAAACATAGAAAATAGATGCGATATCGCGTTTCAAGAAGCATTAGAGCTCTATTGCTACGATACGTAGACATCTGCAAACGCTATTTCCTTGCAAGGAACTGTCGCATTTACACTCTTTTGAAGTGAATACGAGGTTTACATGACACTTCGCAATGAATATTATATCTTATCATGAAACTCAGAAAAGGGATGCGATATCGCGTTTCAAGAAGGATTGGAACTCTATTGCTACGATACGTAGACATCTATAAGCGCTATTTCCTTGAAAGGAAGTGTCGCATTTACATTCATTCGAAGTAAATACGAGGTTTAAATGACACTTCGCAATGAATGTTATATCTTATCATGAAACATAGAAGTGAAATGCGATATCGCGTTTTAAGAAGCATTAGAACTCTATTGCTACGATACGTAGACATCTGCAAACGCTATTTCCTTGCAAGGAAGTGTCGCATTTACACTCTTTTGAAGTGAATACGAGGTTTACATGACACTTCGCAATGAATGTTATATCTTATCATGAAACTCAGAAAATAGATGCGATATCGCGTTTCAAGTAGCATTAGAGCTCTATTGCTACGATACGTAGACATCTGCAAACGCTATTTCCTTGCAAGGAACTGTCGCATTTACACTCTTTTGAAGTGAATACGAGGTTTACATGACACTTCGCAATGAATATTATATCTTATCATGAAACTCAGAAAAGGGATGCGATATCGCGTTTCAAGATGGATTGGAACTCTATTGCTACGATACGTAGACATCTATAAGCGTTATTTCCTTGAAAGGAAGTGTCGCATTTACATTCATTCGAAGTAAATACGAGGATTACATGACACTTCGCAATGAATGTTATATCTTATCATGAAACATAGAAGTGAAATTCGATATCGCGTTTTAAGAAGCATTAGAACTCTATTGCTACGATACGTACACATCTGCAAACGCTATTTCCTTGCAAGGAAGTGTCGCATTTACACTCTTTTGAAGTGAATACGAGGTTTACATGACACTTCGCAGTGAATATTATATCTTATCATGAAACTCAGAAAAGAGATGCGATATCGCGTTTCAAGAAGCATTAGAACTCTATTGCTACGATACGTAGACAACTGCAAACGCTATTTCCTTGAAAGGAAGTGTCGCATTTACATTCATTTGAAGTAAATACGAGGTTTACATGACACTTCGCAATGAATGTTATATCTTATCATGAAACATAGATGTGAAATGCGATATCGCATTTCAAGGAGCATTAGAACTCTATTGCTACGATACGTAGACATCTGCAAACGCTATTTCCTTGCAAGGAACTGTCGCATTTACACTCTTTTGAAGTGAATACGAGGTTTACATGACACTTCGCAATGAATGTTATATCTTATCATGAAACATAGAAGTGAAATGCGATATCGCGTTTTAAGAAGCATTAGGACTCTATTGCTACGATACGTAGACATCTGCAAACGCTATTTCCTTGCAAGGAAGTGTCTCATTTACACTCTTTTGAAGTGAATACGAGGTGTACATAACACTTCGCAATGAATGTTATATCTTATCATAAAACATAGAAGTGAAATGCGATATCGCGTTTTAAGAAGCATTAGAACTCTATTGCTACGATACGTAAACATCTGCAAACGCTATTTCCTTGCAGGGAAGTGTCGCATTTACATTCATTCGAAGTAAATACGAGGTTTAAATGACACTTCGCAATGAATGTTATATCTTATCATGAAACATAGAAGTGAAATGCGATATCGCGTTTTAAGAAGCATTAGAACACTATTGCTACGATAGGTAGACATCTGCAAACGCTATTTCCTTGCAAGGAAGTATCGCACTCACATTCATTTGAAGTGTAGACGAGGAATACATAAGACTTCGCAAATCATGTTATATCTTACCATGAAACATAGAAATGAGATGCGATATCGAGTTTTAAGAATCAAATGAACTCTATTGCTACGATACGTAGACATCTGCAATCGTTATTTCCTTGCAAGGATGTGTCGCATTTACATTCATTTGAAGTGTAGACGAGGAATACATGACACTTCGCAAATCATATTATATCTTACCATGAAACAGAAATGAGTGCGATATCGCGTTGTAAGAAGCATTAGAACACTATTGCTACGATAGGTAGACATCTGCAAACGCTATTTCCTTGCAAGGAAGTATCGCACTCACATTCATTTGAAGTGTAGACGAGGAATACATAAGACTTCGCAAATCATGTTATATCTTACCATGAAACATAGAAATGAGATGCGATATCGAGTTTTAAGAATCAAATAAACTCTATTGCTACGATACGTAGACATCTGCAATCGTTATTTCCTTGCAAGGAAGTGTCGCATTTACTTTCATTTGAATTGTAGACGAGGAATGCATAACACTTCGCAATGAATATTATATCTTATCATGAAACATAGATATGAGATGCAATATCTCGTTTTAAGAAGCATTTGAACTCTATTGCTTCGATACGTAGACATCTGCAAACGCTATTTCCTTGCAAGGAAGTGTCGCATTTACATTCATTTGAATTGTAGACGAGGAATACATGACACTTCGCAAATCATATTATATCTTACCATGAAACAGAAATGAGATGCGATATCGCGTTTTAAGAAGCATTAGAAATCTATTGCTTCGATACGTAGACATCTGCAAACGCTATTTCCTTGCAAGGAAGTGTCGCATTCACATTCATTTGAAGTGTAGACGAGGAATACATGACACTTCGCAAATCATATTATATCTTACCATGAAACATAGAAATGAGATGCGATATCGCATTTAAGAAGCATTAGAACACTATTGCTACGATAGGTAGACATTTGCAAACGCTATTTCCTTGCAAGGAAGTGTCGCATTTACTTTCATTTGAATTGTAGACGAGGAATGCATAACACTTCGCAATGAATATTATATCTTATCATGAAACATAGATGTGAAATGCGATATCACGTTTTATGAACCATTAGAACTCTGTTGCTACGATACGTAGACACCTGCAAGCGCTATTTCCTTGCAAGGAACTGTCGCATTTACACACTTTTGAAGTGAATACGAGGTATACATGACACTTCGCAATGAATGTTATATCTTATCATGAAACATAGAAGTGAAATGCGATATCGCGTTTTAAGGAGCATTAGGACTCTATTGCTACGATACGTAGACATCTGCAAACGCTATTTCCTTGCAAGGAAGTGTCGCATTTACACTATTTTGAAGTGAATACGAGGTTTACATGACACTTCGCAATGAATGTTATATCTTATCATGAAACATAGAAAATAGATGCGATATCGCGTTTCAAGAAGCATTAGAGCTCTATTGCTACGATACGTAGACATCTGCAAACGCTATTTCCTTGCAAGGAACTGTCGCATTTACACTCTTTTGAAGTGAATACGAGGTTTACATGACACTTCGCAATGAATATTATATCTTATCATGAAACTCAGAAAAGGGATGCGATATCGCGTTTCATGAAGGATTGGAACTCTATTGCTACGATACGTAGACATCTATAAGCGCTATTTCCTTGAAAGGAAGTGTCGCATTTACATTCATTCGAAGTAAATACGAGGTTTAAATGACACTTCGCAATGAATGTTATATCTTATCATGAAACATAGAAGTGAAATGCGATATCGCGTTTTAAGAAGCATTAGAACTCTATTGCTACGATACGTAGACATCTGCAAACGCTATTTCCTTGCAAGGAAGTGTCGCATTTACACTCTTTTGAAGTGAATACGAGGTTTACATGACACTTCGCAATGAATGTTATATCTTATCATGAAACTCAGAAAATAGATGCGATATCGCGTTTCAAGTAGCATTAGAGCTCTATTGCTACGATACGTAGACATCTGCAAACGCTATTTCCTTGCAAGGAACTGTCGCATTTACACTCTTTTGAAGTGAATACGAGGTTTACATGACACTTCGCAATGAATATTATATCTTATCATGAAACTCAGAAAAGGGATGCGATATCGCGTTTCAAGATGGATTGGAACTCTATTGCTACGATACGTAGACATCTATAAGCGTTATTTCCTTGAAAGGAAGTGTCGCATTTACATTCATTCGAAGTAAATACGAGGATTACATGACACTTCGCAATGAATGTTATATCTTATCATGAAACATAGAAGTGAAATTCGATATCGCGTTTTAAGAAGCATTAGAACTCTATTGCTACGATACGTACACATCTGCAAACGCTATTTCCTTGCAAGGAAGTGTCGCATTTACACTCTTTTGAAGTGAATACGAGGTTTACATGACACTTCGCAGTGAATATTATATCTTATCATGAAACTCAGAAAAGAGATGCGATATCGCGTTTCAAGAAGCATTAGAACTCTATTGCTACGATACGTAGACAACTGCAAACGCTATTTCCTTGAAAGGAAGTGTCGCATTTACATTCATTTGAAGTAAATACGAGGTTTACATGACACTTCGCAATGAATGTTATATCTTATCATGAAACATAGATGTGAAATGCGATATCGCATTTCAAGGAGCATTAGAACTCTATTGCTACGATACGTAGACATCTGCAAACGCTATTTCCTTGCAAGGAACTGTCGCATTTACACTCTTTTGAAGTGAATACGAGGTTTACATGACACTTCGCTATGAATGTTATATCTTATCATGAAACATAGAAGTGAAATGCGATATCGCGTTTTAAGAAGCATTAGGACTCTATTGCTACGATACGTAGACATCTGCAAACGCTATTTCCTTGCAAGGAAGTGTCTCATTTACACTCTTTTGAAGTGAATACGAGGTGTACATAACACTTCGCAATGAATGTTATATCTTATCATAAAACATAGAAGTGAAATGCGATATCGCGTTTTAAGAAGCATTAGAACTCTATTGCTACGATACGTAAACATCTGCAAACGCTATTTCCTTGCAGGGAAGTGTCGCATTTACATTCATTCGAAGTAAATACGAGGTTTAAATGACACTTCGCAATGAATGTTATATCTTATCATGAAACATAGAAGTGAAATGCGATATCGCGTTTTAAGAAGCATTATAACTCTAATGCTACGATACGTACACATCTGCAAGCGCTATTTCCTTGCAAGGAAGTGTCGCATTTACACTCTTTTGAAGTGAATACGAGGTTTACATGACACTTCGCAGTGAATATTATATCTTATCATGAAACTCAGAAAAGAGATGCGATATCGCGTTTCAAGAAGCATTAGAACTCTATTGCTACGATACGTAGACAACTGCAAACGCTATTTCCTTGCAAGGAAGTGTCGCATTTACACTATTTTGAAGTGAATACGAGGTTTACATGACACTTCGCAATGAATATTATATCTTATCATGAAACTCAGAAAAGAGATGCGATATCGCGTTTCAAGAAGCATTAGAACTCTATTGCTACGATACGTAGACAACTGCAAACGCTATTTCCTTGAAAGGAAGTGTCGCATTTACATTCATTTAAAGTAAATACGAGGTTTACATGACACTTCGCAATGAATGTTATTTGTTATCATGAAACATAGATGTGCAATGCGATATCGCGTTTCAAGAAGCATTAGAACTCTATTGCTACGATACGTAGACATCTGCAAACGCTATTTCCTTGCAAGGAACTGTCGCATTTACACTCTTTTGAAGTGAATACGAGGTTTACATGACACTTCGCAATGAATGTTATATCTTATCATGAAACA
Source organism: Xylocopa sonorina (assembly GCF_050948175.1). Lineage (NCBI taxonomy): Eukaryota > Metazoa > Arthropoda > Insecta > Hymenoptera > Apidae > Xylocopa > Xylocopa sonorina. The sequence continues at coordinate 149,853 of NW_027490415.1, read as the reverse complement.
TAGAAGTGAAATGCGATATCGCGTTTTAAGGAGCATTAGGACTCTATTGCTACGATACGTAAATATCTGCAAACGCTATTTCCTTGCAGGGAAGTGTCGCATTTACACCCTTTTGAAGTGAATACGAGGTTTACATGACACTTCGCAGTGAATGTTATATCTTATCATGAAACTCAGAAAAGAGATGCGATATCGCGTTTCAAGAAGCACTAGAACTCTATTGCTACGATACGTAGACAACTACAATCGCTATTTCCTTGAAAGGAAGTGTCGCATTTACATTCATTTGAAGTAAATACGAGGTTTACATGACACTTCGCAATGAATGTTATATCTTATCATGAAACTCTGAAAAGAGATGCGATATCGCGTTTCAAGAAGCATTAGAACTCTATTGCTACGATACGTAGACATCTGCAAACGCTATTTCCTTGAAAGGAAGTGTCGCATTTACATTCATTTGAAGTAAATACGAGGTTTACATGACACTTCGCAATGAATGTTATATCTTATCATGAAACATAGAAGTGAAATGCGATATCGCGTTTTAAGAAGCATTAGAACTCTATTGCTACGATACGTAGACATCTGCAAACGCTATTTCCTTGCAAGGAAGTGTCGCATTTACACTCTTTTGAAGTGAATACGAGGTTTACATGACACTTCGCAATGAATGTTATATCTTATCATGAAACTCAGAAAATAGATGCGATATCGCGTTTCAAGTAGCATTAGAGCTCTATTGCTACGATACGTAGACATCTGCAAACGCTATTTCCTTGAAAGGAAGTGTCGCATTTACATTCATTTGAAGTAAATACGAGGTTTACATGACACTTCGCAATGAATGTTATATCTTATCATGAAACATAGATGTGAAATGCGATATCGCATTTCAAGGAGCATTAGAACTCTATTGCTACGATACGTAGACATCTGCAAACGCTATTTCCTTGCAAGGAACTGTCGCATTTACACTCTTTTGAAGTGAATACGAGGTTTACATGACACTTCGCTATGAATGTTATATCTTATCATGAAACATAGAAGTGAAATGCGATATCGCGTTTTAAGAAGCATTAGGACTCTATTGCTACGATACGTAGACATCTGCAAACGCTATTTCCTTGCAAGGAAGTGTCTCATTTACACTCTTTTGAAGTGAATACGAGGTGTACATAACACTTCGCAATGAATGTTATATCTTATCATAAAACATAGAAGTGAAATGCGATATCGCGTTTTAAGAAGCATTAGAACTCTATTGCTACGATACGTAAACATCTGCAAACGCTATTTCCTTGCAGGGAAGTGTCGCATTTACATTCATTCGAAGTAAATACGAGGTTTAAATGACACTTCGCAATGAATGTTATATCTTATCATGAAACATAGAAGTGAAATGCGATATCGCGTTTTAAGAAGCATTATAACTCTAATGCTACGATACGTACACATCTGCAAGCGCTATTTCCTTGCAAGGAAGTGTCGCATTTACACTCTTTTGAAGTGAATACGAGGTTTACATGACACTTCGCAGTGAATATTATATCTTATCATGAAACTCAGAAAAGAGATGCGATATCGCGTTTCAAGAAGCATTAGAACTCTATTGCTACGATACGTAGACAACTGCAAACGCTATTTCCTTGCAAGGAAGTGTCGCATTTACACTATTTTGAAGTGAATACGAGGTTTACATGACACTTCGCAATGAATATTATATCTTATCATGAAACTCAGAAAAGAGATGCGATATCGCGTTTCAAGAAGCATTAGAACTCTATTGCTACGATACGTAGACAACTGCAAACGCTATTTCCTTGAAAGGAAGTGTCGCATTTACATTCATTTAAAGTAAATACGAGGTTTACATGACACTTCGCAATGAATGTTATTTGTTATCATGAAACATAGATGTGCAATGCGATATCGCGTTTCAAGAAGCATTAGAACTCTATTGCTACGATACGTAGACATCTGCAAACGCTATTTCCTTGCAAGGAACTGTCGCATTTACACTCTTTTGAAGTGAATACGAGGTTTACATGACACTTCGCAATGAATGTTATATCTTATCATGAAACATAGAAGTGAAATGCGATATCGCGTTTTAAGGAGCATTAGGACTCTATTGCTACGATACGTAAATATCTGCAAACGCTATTTCCTTGCAGGGAAGTGTCGCATTTACACCCTTTTGAAGTGAATACGAGGTTTACATGACACTTCGCAGTGAATGTTATATCTTATCATGAAACTCAGAAAAGAGATGCGATATCGCGTTTCAAGAAGCACTAGAACTCTATTGCTACGATACGTAGACAACTACAATCGCTATTTCCTTGAAAGGAAGTGTCGCATTTACATTCATTTGAAGTAAATACGAGGTTTACATGACACTTCGCAATGAATGTTATATCTTATCATGAAACTCTGAAAAGAGATGCGATATCGCGTTTCAAGAAGCATTAGAACTCTATTGCTACGATACGTAGACATCTGCAAACGCTATTTCCTTGAAAGGAAGTGTCGCATTTACATTCATTTGAAGTAAATACGAGGTTTACATGACACTTCGCAATGAATGTTATATCTTATCATGAAACATAGAAGTGAAATGCGATATCGCGTTTTAAGAAGAATTAGAAGTCTATTGCTACGATACGTAGACATCTGCAAACGCTATTTCCTTGCAAGGAAGTGTCGCATTTACACTCTTTTGAAGGGAATACGAGGTATACATGACACTTCGCAATGAATATTATATCTTATCATGAAACATAGAAGTGAAATGCGAAATCGCGTTTTAAGAAGCATTAGAACTCTATTGCTACGATACGTAGACATCTGCAAACGCTATTTCCTTGCAAGGAACTGTCGCATTTACACTCTTTTGAAGTGAATACGAGGTTTACATGACACTTCGCAATGAATGTTATATCTTATCATGAAACATAGAAGTGAAATGCGATATCGCATTTTAAGGAGCATTAGGACTCTATTGCTACGATACGTAAATATCTGCAAACGCTATTTCCTTGCAGGGAAGTGTCGCATTTACACCCTTTTGAAGTGAATACGAGGTTTACATGACACTTCGCAGTGAATGTTATATCTTATCATGAAACTCAGAAAAGGGATGCGATTTCGCGTTTTAAGAAGCTTTAGAACTCTATTGCTACGATACGTAGACATCTGCAAACGCTATTTCCTTGCAAGGAAGTGTCGCATTTACACTCTTTTGAAGTGAATACGAGGTTTACATGTCACTTCGCAATGAATATTATATCTTATCATGAAACATAGATGTGAAATTCGATATCGCGTTTTATGAAGCATTAGAACTCTATTGCTACGATACGTAGACATCTGCAAACGCTATTTCCTTGCAAGGAAGTATCGCATTTACACTCTTTTGAAGTGAATACGAAGTATACATGACACTTCGCAGTGAATATTATATCTTATCATGAAACTCAGAAAAGAGATGCGATGTCGCGTTTCAAGAAGCATTAGAGCTCTATTGCTACGATACGTAGACAACTGCAAACGCTATTTCCTTAAAAGGAAGTGTCGCATTTACATTCATTTGAAGTAAATACGAGGTTTACATGACACTTCGCAATGAATGTTATATCTTATCATGAAACATAGATGTGAAATTCGACATCGCGTTTTATGAAGCATTAGAACTCTATTGCTACGATACGTAGACATCTGCAAACGCTATTTCCTTGCAAGGAACTGTCGCATTTACACTCTTTTGAAGTGAATACGAGGTTTACATGACACTTCGCAATGAATGTTATATCTTATCATGAGACATAGAAGTGAAATGCGATATCGCGTTTCAAGAAGCATTAGAACTCTATTGCTACGATACGTAGACATCTGCAAACGCTGTTTCCTAGCAAGGAAGTGTCGCATTTACATTCAGTTGAAGTGTAGACGAGGAATACATGGAACTTCGCAAATCATATTATATCTTACCATGAAACAGAAATGAGATGCGATATCGCGTTTTAAGAAGCATTCGAAATCTATTGCTTCGATACGTAGACATCTGCAAACGCTATTTCCTTGCAAGGAAGTGTCGCATTTACATTCATTTGAAGTGTAGACGAGGAATACATGACACTTCGCAAATCATATTATATCTTACCATGAAACATAGAAATGAGATGCGATATCGAGTTTTAAGAAGCATTAGAACACTATTGCTACGATAGGTAGACATTTGCAAACGCTATTTCCTTGCAAGGAAGTGTCGCATTTACATTCATGTGAAGTGTAGAGGAGGAATACATAACACTTCGCAAATCATATTACATCTTACCAAGAAACATAGAAATGAGATGCGATATTGCGTTTTAAGAATCATATGAACTCTACTGCTACGATACGTAGACATCTGCAATCGTTATTTCCTTGCATGGATGTGTCGCATTCACATTAATTTGAAGTGTAGACGAGGAATACATGAGACTTCGCAAATCATATTATATCTTACCATGAAACATAGAAATGAGATGCGATATCGCGTTGTAAGAAGCATTAGAACACTATTGCTACGATAGGTAGACATTTGCAAACGCTATTTCCTGGCAAGGAAGTGGCGCATTTACATTCATTTGAAGTGTACAGGAGGAATACATAACACATCGCAAAACATATTACATCTTACCATGGAACATAGAAATGAGATGCGATATCGCGTTTTAAGAAGCATTAGAACTCTATTGCTACGATACCTAGACATCTGCAGACGCTATTTCCTAGCAAGGAAGTGTCGCATTTACATTCATTTGAAGTGTAGACGAGGAATGCATGACACTTCGCAAATCATATTATATCTTACCATGAAACATAGAAATGAGATACGATATCGCGTTTCAAGAAGCATTAGAAAGCTAGTGCTACGATACGTAGACATCTGCAGACGCTATTTCCTAGCAAGGAAGTGTCGCATTTACATTCATTTGAAGTGTAGACGAGGAATACATGACACTTCGCAAATCATATTATATCTTACCATGAAACATAGAAATGAGATGCGATATCGCGTTGTAAGAAGCATTAGAACTCTATTGCTACGATAACTAGACATCTGCAGACGCTATTTCCTAGCAAGGAAGTGTCGCATTTACATTCATTTGAAGTGTAGACGAGGAATACATGACACTTCGCAAATCATATTATATCTTACCATGAAACATAGAAATGAGATGCGATATCGCGTTGTAAGAAGCATTAGAACTCTATTGCTACGATAACTAGACATCTGCAAACGCTATTTCCTTGCAAGGAAGTGTCGCATTTTCATTCATTTGAAGTGTAGACGAGGAATACGTAACACTTCGCAAATCATATTATATCTTACCATGAATCATAGAAATGAGATGCGATATCGCGTTTTAAGAAGCATTAGAACTCTATTGCTACGATACCTAGATATCTGCAGACGCTATTTCCTAGCAAGGAAGTGTCCCATTTACATTCATTTGAAGTGTAGACGAGGAATACATAACACTTCGCAAATCATATTATATCTTAACATGAAACATAGAAATGAGATGCGATATCGCGTTTTGAGAATCATATGAACTCTACTGCTACGATACGTAGACATCTGCAATCGTTATTTCCTTGCAAGCATGTGTCGCATTCACATTAATTTGAAGTGTAGACGAGGAATACATGACACTTCGCAATGAATATTATATCTTATCATGAAACATAGATATGAGATGCGATATCTCGTTTTAAGAAGCATTTGAACTCAATTGCTACGATACCTAGACATCTGCAGACGCTATTTCCTAGCAAGGAAGTGTCGCATTTACATTCATTTGAAGTGTAGACGAGGAATACATGACACTTCGCAAATCATATTATATCTTACCATGAAACATAGAAATGAGATGCGATATCGCGTTTTAAGAAGCATTAGAACACTATTGCTACGATAGGTAGATATTTGCAAACGCTATTTCCTAGCAAGGAAGTGTCGCATTTACATTCATTTGAAGTGTAGACGAGGAATGCATGACACTTCGCAAATCATATTATATCTTACCATGAAACATAGAAATGAGATGCGATATCGCGTTTTAAGAAGCATTAGAAAGCTAGTGCTGCGATACGTAGACATCTGCAAACGCTATTTCCTAGCGAGGAAGTATCGCACTCACATTCATTTGAAGTGTAGACGAGGAATACATAACACTTCGCAAATCATGTTATATCTTACCATGAAACATAGAACGAAGAGGCGATATCAAGTTCTAAGAATCATATGAACTCTATTGCTACGATAGGTAGACATCTGCAATCGTTATTTCCTTGCAAGGAAGTGTCGCATTTACTTTCATTTGAATTGTAGACGAGGAATGCAAAACACTTCGCAATGAATATTATATCTTATCATGAAACATAGATATGAGATGCAATATCTCGTTTTAAGAAGCACTTGAACTCTATTGCTTCGATACGTAGACATCTGCAAACGCTATTTCCTTGCAAGGATGTGTCGCATTTACATTCATTTGAAGTGTAGACGAGGAATACATGACACTTCGCAAATCATATTATATCTTACCATGAAACAGAAATGAGTGCGATATCGCGGTGTAAGAAGCATTAGAACACTATTGCTACGATAGGTAGACATTTGCAAACGCTATTTCCTGGCAAGGAAGTGTGGCATTTGCATTCATTTGAAGTGTAGAGGAGGAATACATAACACTTCGCAAATCATACTACATCTTACCATGAAACATAGAAATGAGATGCGATATCGCGTTTTAAGAAGCATTAGAAAGCTAGTGCTACGATACGTAGACATCTGCAAACGTTTTTTCCTAGCGAGGAAGTATCGCACTCACATTCATTTGAAGTGTAGAGGAGGAATACATAACACTTCGCAAATCATACTACATCTTACCATGAAACATAGAAATGAGATGCGATATCGCGTTTTAAGAAGCATTTGAACTCTATTGCTTCGATACCTAGACATCTGCAAACGCTATTTCCTTGCAAGGAAGTGTCGCATTTACATTCATTTGAAGTGTAGACGAGGAATACATGACACTTCGCAAATCATATTATATCTTACCATGAAACATAGAAATGAGATGCGATATCGCTTTGTAAGAAGCATTAAAGCTCTATTGCTACGATAACTAGACATCTGCAGACGCTATTTCCTAGCAAGGAAGTGTCGCATTTACATTCATTTGAAGTGTAGACGAGGAATACATGACACTTCGCAAATCATATTATATCTTACCATGAAACAGAAATGAGATGCGATATCGCGTTTTAAGAAGCATTAGAAATCTATTGCTTCGATACGTAGACATCTGCAAACGCTATTTCCTTGCAAGGAAGTGTCGCATTCACATTCATTTGAAGTGTAGACGAGGAATACATGACACTTCGCAAATCATATTATATCTTACCATGAAACATAGAAATGAGATGCGATATCGCATTTAAGAAGCATTAGAACACTATTGCTACGATAGGTAGACATTTGCAAACGCTATTTCCTTGCAAGGAAGTGTCGCATTTACATTCATTTGAAGTGTAGAGGAGGAATACATAACACTTCGCAAATCATATTACATCTTACCATGAAACATAGATATGAGATGCTATATCTCGTCTTAAGAAGCATTTGAACAATATTGCTTCGATACGTAGACATCTGCAAACGCTATTTCCTTGCAAGGAAGTGTCGCATTTACATTCATTTGAAGTGTAGACGAGGAATACATGACACTTCGCAAATCATATTATATCTTACCATGAAACATAGAAATGAGATGCGATATCGCGTTGTAAGAAGCATTAGAACTCTATTGCTACGATAACTAGACATCTGCGAACGCTATTTCCTTGCAAGGAAGTGTCGCATTCACATTCATTTGAAGTGTAGACGAGGAATACATGACACTTCGCAAATCATATTATATCTTACCATGAAACATAGAAATGAGATGCGATATCGCGTTGTAAGAAGCATTAGAACTCTATTGCTACGATAACTAGACATCTGCAAACGCTATTTCCTTGCAAGGAAGTGTCGCATTTTCATTCATTTGAAGTGTAGACGAGGAATACGTAACACTTCGCAAATCATATTATATCTTACCATGAATCATAGAAATGAGATGCGATATCGCGTTTTAAGAAGCATTAGAACTCTATTGCTACGATACCTAGACATCTGCAGACGCTATTTCCTAGCAAGGAAGTGTCCCATTTACATTCATTTGAAGTGTAGACGAGGAATACATAACACTTCGCAATGAATATTATATCTTATCATGAAACATAGATATGAGATGCAATATCTCGTTTTAAGAAGCACTTGAACTCTATTGCTTCGATACGTAGACATCTGCAAACGTTTTTTCCTAGCGAGGAAGTATCGCACTCACATTCATTTGAAGTGTAGACGAGGAATACATAAGACTTCGCAAATCATGTTATATCTTACCATGAAACATAGAAATGAGATGCGATATCGAGTTTTAAGAATCAAATGAACTCTATTGCTACGATACGTAGACATCTGCAATCGTTATTTCCTTGCAAGGAAGCGTCGCATTTACTTTCATTTGAATTGTAGACGAGGAATGCATAACACTTCGCAATGAATATTATATCTTATCATGAAACATAGATATGAGATGCAATATCTCGTTTTAAGAAGCATTTGAACTCTATTGCTTCGATACGTAGACATCTGCAAACGCTATTTCCTTGCAAGGAAGTGTCGCATTTACATTCATTTGAATTGTAGACGAGGAATACATGACACTTCGCAAATCATATTATATCTTACCATGAAACATAGAAATGAGATGCGATATCGCGTTGTAAGAAGCATTAAAGCTCTATTGCTACGATAACTAGACATCTGCAGACGCTATTTCCTAGCAAGGAAGTGTCGCATTTACATTCATTTGAATTGTAGACGAGGAATGCATAACACTTCGCAATGAATATTATATCTTATCATGAAACATAGATGTGAAATGCGATATCACGTTTTATGAACCATTAGAACTCTGTTGCTACGATACGTAGACACCTGCAAACGCTATTTCCTTGCAAGGAACTGTCGCATTTACACATTTTTGAAGTGAATACGAGGTATACATGACACTTCGCAATGAATGTTATATCTTATCATGAAACATAGAAGTGAAATGCGATATCGCGTTTTAAGGAGCATTAGGACTCTATTGCTACGATACGTAGACATCTGCAAACGCTATTTCCTTGCAAGGAAGTGTCGCATTTACACTATTTTGAAGTGAATACGAGGTTTACATGACACTTCGCAATGAATGTTATATCTTATCATGAAACATAGAAGTGAAATGCAATATCGCGTTTTAAGAAGCATTAGAACTCTATTGCTACGATACGTAGACATCTGCAAACGCTATTTCCTTGAAAGGAAGTGTCGCATTTACATTCATTTGAAGTAAATACGAGGTTTACATGACACTTCGCAATGAATGTTATATCTTATCATGAAACATAGATGTGAAATGCGATATCGCGTTTCAAGAAGCATTAGAACTCTATTGCTACGATACGTAGACATCTGCAAACGCTATTTCCTTGCAAGGAACTGTCGCATTTACACTCTTTTGAAGTGAATACGAGGTTTACATGACACTTCGCAATGAATGTTATATCTTATCATGAAACTCTGAAAAGAGATGCGATATCGCGTTTCAAGAAGCATTAGAACACTATTGCTACGATACGTAGACATCTGCAAACGCTATTTCCTTGAAAGGAAGTGTCGCATTTACATTCATTTGAAGTAAATACGAGGTTTACATGACACTTCGCAATGAATGTTATATCTTATCATGAAACATAGAAGTGAAATGCGATATCGCGTTTTAAGAAGAATTAGAAGTCTATTGCTACGATACGTAGACATCTGCAAACGCTATTTCCTTGCAAGGAAGTGTCGCATTTACACTCTTTTGAAGGGAATACGAGGTATACATGACACTTCGCAATGAATATTATATCTTATCATGAAACTCAGAAAAGAGATGCGATATCGCGTTTCAAGAAGCATTAGAACTGTATTGCTACGATACGTAGACATTTGCAAACCCTATTTCCTTGAAAGGAAGTGTCGCATTTACATTCCTTTGAAGTAAATACGAGGTTTACATGACACTTCGCAATGAATGTTATATCTTATCATGAAACATATATGTGAAATTCGATATCGCGTTTTATGAAGCATTAGAACTCTATTGCTACGGTACGTAGACATCTGCAAACGCTATTTCCTTGCAAGGAAGTGTCGCATTTACACTCTTTTGATGTGAATACGAGGTTTACATGTCTCTTCGCAATGAATATTATATCTTATCATGAAACTCAGAAAAGGGATGCGATTTCGCGTTTTAAGAAGCTTTAGAACTCTATTGCTACGATACGTAGACATCTGCAAACGCTATTTCCTTGCAAGGAAGTGTCGCATTTACACTCTTTTGAAGTGAATACGAGGTTTACATGACACTTCGCAATGAATATTATATCTTATCATGAAACATAGATGTGAAATTCGATATCGCGTTTTATGATGCATTAGAACTCTATTGCTACGATACGTAGACATCTGCAAACGCTATTTCCTTGCAAGGAAGTATCGCATTTACACTCTTTTGAAGTGAATACGAAGTTTACATGACACTTCGCAATGAATGTTATATCTTATCATGAAACATAGAAGTGAAATGCGATATCGCGTATTAAGAAGAATTAGAACTCTATTGCTACGATACGTAGACATCTGCAAACGCTATTTCCTTGCAAGGAAGTGTCGCGTTTACACTCTGTTGAAGTGAATACGAGGTTTACATGACACTTCGCAATGAATATTATATCTTATCATGAAACACAGAAAAGAGATGCGATATCGCGTTTCAAGAAGCATTAGAACTCTATTGCTACGATACGTAGACATCTGCAAACGCTATTTCCTTGAAAGGAAGTGTCGCATTTACATTCATTCGATGTAAATACGAGGTACATGACACTTCGCAATGAATGTTATATCTTATCATGAAACATAGAAGTGAAATGCGATATCGCGTTTTAAGAAGCATTAGAACTCTATTGCTACGATACGTACACATCTGCAAACGCTATTTCCTTGCAAGGAAGTGTCGCATTTACACTCTTTTGAAGTGAATACGAGGTTTACATGACACTTCGCAGTGAATATTATATCTTATCATGAAACTCAGAAAAGAGATGCGATATCGCGTTTCAAGAAGCATTAGAACTCTATTGCTGCGATACGTAGACATCTGCAAACACTATTTCCTTGAAAGGAAGTGTCGCATTTACATTCATTCGAAGTAAATACGAGGTTTACATGACACTTCGCAATGAATGTTATATCTTATCATGAAACATAGATGTGAAATTCGACACCGCGTTTTATGAAGCATTAGAACTCTATTGCTACGATACGTAGACATCTGCAAACGCTATTTCCTTGCAAGGAACTGTCGCATTTACACTCTTTTGAAGTGAATACGAGGTTTACATGACACTTCGCAATGAATGTTATATCTTATCATGAGACATAGAAGTGAAATGCGATATCGCGTTTTAAGAAGCATTAGAACTCTATTGCTACGATACGTAAACATCTGCAAACGCTATTTCCTTGCAAGGAAGTGTCGCATTTACACTCTTTTGAAGTGAATACGAGGTTTACATGACCCTTCGCAATGAATATTATATCTTATCATGAAACTCAGAAAAGAGATGCGATATCGCGTTTCAAGAAGCATTAGAACTCTATTGCTACGATACGTAGACATCTGCAAACGCTATTTCCTTGAAAGGAAGTGTCGCATTTACATTCATTTGAAGTAAATACGAGGTTTACATGACATTTCGCAATGAATGTTATATCTTATCGTGAAACATAGATGTGAAATGCGATATCGGTATTTATGAAGCATTAGAACTCTATTGCTACGATACGTAGACATCTGCAAACGCTATTTCCATGCAAGGAAGTGTCGCATTTACACTCTTTTGAAGTGAATACGAGGTTTACATGACCCTTCGCAATGAATGTTATATCTTATCATCAAACTCAGAAAAGAGATGCGATATCGCGTTTCAGGAAGCATTAGAACTCTATTGCTACGATACGTAGACATCTGCAAACGCTATTTCCTTGCAAGGAACTGCCGCATTTACACTCTTATGATGTGAATACGAGGTTTACATGACACTTCGCAATGAATATTATATCTTATCATGAAACTCAGAAAAGGGATGCGATATCGCGTTTCAAGAAGGATTGGAACTCTATTGCTACGATACGTAGACATCTATAAGCGCTATTTCCTTGAAAGGAAGTGTCGCATTTACATTCATTCGAAGTAAATACGAGGTTTACATGACACTTCGCAATGAATGTTATATCTTATCATGAAACATAGAAGTGAAATGCGATATCGCGTTCTAAGAAGCATTAGAACTCTATTGCTACGATACGTACACATCTGCAAACGCTATTTCCTTGCAAGGTAGTGTCGCATTTACACTCTTTTGAAGTGAATACGAGGTTTACATGACACTTCGCAGTGAATATTATATCTTATCATGAAACTCAGAAAAGAGATGCGATATCGCGTTTCAAGAAGCATTAGAACACAATTGCTACGATAGGTAGACATTTGCAAACGCTATTTCCTTGCAAGGAAGTGTCGCATTTACACTCTTTTGAAGTGAATACGAGGTTTACATGACACTTCGCAGTGAATATTATATCTTATCATGAAACTCAGAAAAGGGATGCGATATCGCGTTTCAAGAAGCATTAGAACACAATTGCTACGATAGGTAGACATTTGCAAACGCTATTTCCTTGCAAGGAAGTGTCGCATTCACATTCATTTGAAGTGTAGACGAGGAATACATGACACTTCGCAAATCATATTATATCTTACCATGAAACATAGAAATGAGATGCGATATCGCATTTAAGAAGCATTAGAACACTATTGCTACGATAGGTAGACATTTGCAAACGCTATTTCCTTGCAAGGAAAAGTCGCATTTACATTCATTTGAAGTGTAGAGGAGGAATACATAACACTTCGCAAATCATATTACATCTTACCATGAAACATAGATATGAGATGCTATATCTCGTTTTAAGAAGCATTTGAACTCTATTGCTTCGATACGTAGACATCTGCAAACGCTATTTCCTTGCAAGGAAGTGTCGCATTTACATTCATTTGAAGTGTAGACGAGGAATACATGACACTTCGCAAATCATATTATATCTTACCATGAAACATAGAAATGAGATGCGATATCGCGTTGTATGAAGCATTAGAACTCTATTGCTACGATAACTAGACATCTGCAGACGCTATTTCCTAGCAAGGAAGTGTCGCATTTACATTCATTTGAAGTGTAGACGAGGAATACATGACACTTCGCAAATCATATTATATCTTACCATGAGACATAGAAATGAGATGCGATATCGCGTTGTAAGAAGCATTAGAACTCTATTGCTACGATAACTAGACATCTGCAGACGCTATTTCCTAGCAAGGAAGTGTCGCATTTACATTCATTTGAAGTGTAGATGAGGAATACATAACACTTCGCAAATCATATTATATCTTACCATGAAACATAGAAATGAGATGCGATATCACGTTTTAAGATGCATTAGAACTCTATTGCTACGATACCTAGACATCTGCAGACGCTATTTCCAAGCAAGGAAGTGTCGCATTTACATTCATTTGAAGTGTAGACGAGGAACACATGACACTTCGCAAATCATATTATATCTTACCATGAGACATAGAAATGAGATCCGATATCTCGTTTTAAGAAGCATTAGAACTCTATTGCTACGATACCTAGACATCTGCAGACGCTATTTCCTAGCAAGGAAGTGTCGCATTTACATTCATTTGATGTGTAGACGTGGAATACATGACACTTCGCAAATCATAATATATCTTACCATGACACATAGAAATGAGATGCGATATCGCGTTTTAACAAGCATTGGAAAGCTATTGCTACGATACCTAGACATCTGCAGACGCTATTTCCTAGCAAGGAAGTGTCGCATTTACACTATTTTGAAGTGAATACGAGGTTTACATGACACTTCGCAATGAATGTTATATCTTATCATGAAACATAGAAGTGAAATGCGATATCGCGTTTTAAGAAGCATTAGAACTCTATTGCTACGATACGTAGACATCTGCAAACGCTATTTCCTTGCAAGGAAGTGTCGCGTTTACACTCTGTTGAAGTGAATACGAGGTTTACATGACACTTCGCAATGAATATTATATCTTATCATGAAACTCAGAAAAGAGATGCGATATCGCGTTTCAAGAAGCATTAGAACTCTATTGCTACGATACGTAGACATCTGCAAACGCTATTTCCTTGAAAGGAAGTGTCGCATTTACATTCATTCGATGTAAATACGAGGTTTACATGACATTTCGCAATGAATGTTATATCTTATCGTGAAACATAGATGTGAAATGCGATATCGGTATTTATGAAGCATTAGAACTCTATTGCTACGTTACGTAGACATCTGCAAACGCTATTTCCATGCAAGGAAGTGTCGCATTTACACTCTTTTGAAGTGAATACGAGGTTTACATAACACTTCGCAATGAATGTTATATCTTATCATCAAACTCAGAAAAGAGATGCGATATCGCGTTTCAGGAAGCATTAGAACTCTATTGCTACGATACGTAGACATCTGCAAACGCTATTTCCTTGCAAGGAACTGCCGCATTTACACTCTTATGATGTGAATACGAGGTTTACATGACACTTCGCAATGAATATTATATCTTATCATGAAACTCAGAAAAGGGATGCGATATCGCGTTTCAAGAAGGATTGGAACTCTATTGCTACGATACGTAGACATCTATAAGCGCTATTTCCTTGAAAGGAAGTGTCGCATTTACATTCATTCGAAGTAAATACGAGGTTTACATGACACTTCGCAATGAATGTTATATCTTATCATGAAACATAGAAGTGAAATGCGATATCGCGTTCTAAGAAGCATTAGAACTCTATTGCTACGATACGTACACATCTGCAAACGCTATTTCCTTGCAAGGAAGTGTCGCATTTACACTCTTTTGAAGTGAATACGAGGTTTACATGACACTTCGCAGTGAATATTATATCTTATCATGAAACTCAGAAAAGAGATGCGATATCGCGTTTCAAGAAGCATTAGAACACAATTGCTACGATAGGTAGACATTTGCAAACGCTATTTCCTTGCAAGGAAGTGTCGCATTTACACTCTTTTGAAGTGAATACGAGGTTTACATGACACTTCGCAGTGAATATTATATCTTATCATGAAACTCAGAAAAGAGATGCGATATCGCGTTTCAAGAAGCATTAGAACACAATTGCTACGATAGGTAGACATTTGCAAACGCTATTTCCTTGCAAGGAAGTGTCGCATTCACATTCATTTGAAGTGTAGACGAGGAATACATGACACTTCGCAAATCATATTATATCTTACCATGAAACATAGAAATGAGATGCGATATCGCATTTAAGAAGCATTAGAACACTATTGCTACGATAGGTAGACATTTGCAAACGCTATTTCCTTGCAAGGAAAAGTCGCATTTACATTCATTTGAAGTGTAGAGGAGGAATACATAACACTTCGCAAATCATATTACATCTTACCATGAAACATAGATATGAGATGCTATATCTCGTTTTAAGAAGCATTTGAACTCTATTGCTTCGATACGTAGACATCTGCAAACGCTATTTCCTTGCAAGGAAGTGTCGCATTTACATTCATTTGAAGTGTAGACGAGGAATACATGACACTTCGCAAATCATACTATATCTTACCATGAAACATAGAAATGAGATGCGATATCGCGTTGTATGAAGCATTAGAACTCTATTGCTACGATAACTAGACATCTGCAGACGCTATTTCCTAGCAAGGAAGTGTCGCATTTACATTCATTTGAAGTGTAGACGAGGAATACATGACACTTCGCAAATCATATTATATCTTACCATGAGACATAGAAATGAGATGCGATATCGCGTTGTAAGAAGCATTAGAACACTATTGCTACGATAACTAGACATCTGCAGACGCTATTTCCTAGCAAGGAAGTGTCGCATTTACATTCATTTGAAGTGTAGATGAGGAATACATAACACTTCGCAAATCATATTATATCTTACCATGAAACATAGAAATGAGATGCGATATCACGTTTTAAGAAGCATTAGAACTCTATTGCTACGATACCTAGACATCTGCAGACGCTATTTCCAAGCAAGGAAGTGTCGCATTTACATTCATTTGAAGTGTAGACGAGGAACACATGACACTTCGCAAATCATATTATATCTTACCATGAGACATAGAAATGAGATCCGATATCGCGTTTTAAGAAGCATTAGAACTCTATTGCTACGATACCTAGACATCTGCAGACGCTATTTCCTAGCAAGGAAGTGTCGCATTTACATTCATTTGAAGTGTAGACGTGGAATACATGACACTTCGCAAATCATAATATATCTTACCATGACACATAGAAATGAGATGCGATATCGCGTTTTAACAAGCATTGGAAAGCTATTGCTACGATACCTAGACATCTGCAGACGCTATTTCCTAGCAAGGAAGTGTCGCATTTACATTCATTTGAAGTGTAGACGAGGAATACATGACACTTCGCAAATCATATTATATCTTACCATGAAACATAGAAATGAGATGCGATATCGCGTTGTAAGAAGCATTAGAACTCTATTGCTACGATAACTAGACATCTGCAGACGCTATTTCCTAGCAAGGAAGTGTCGCATTTACATTCATTTGAAGTGTAGATGAGGAATACATAACACTTCGCAAATCATATTATATCTTACCATGAAACATAGAAATGAGATGCGATATCACGTTTTAAGAAGCATTAGAACTCTATTGCTACGATACCTAGACATCTGCAGACGCTATTTCCAAGCAAGGAAGTGTCGCATTTACATTCATTTGAAGTGTAGGCGAGGAATACATGACACTTCGCAAATCATATTATATCTTACCATGAGACATAGAAATGAGATGCGATATCGCGTTTTAAGAAGCATTAGAACTCTATTGCTACGATACCTAGACATCTGCAGACGCTATTTCCTAGCAAGGAAGTGTCGCATTTACACTATTTTGAAGTGAATACGAGGTTTACATGACACTTCGCAAATCATAATATATCTTACCATGACACATAGAAATGAGATGCGATATCGCGTTTTAACAAGCATTGGAAAGATATTGCTACGATACCTAGACATCTGCAGACGCTATTTCCTAGCAAGGAAGTGTCGCATTTACATTCATTTGAAGTGTAGACGAGGAATACATGACACTTCGCCAATCATATTATATCTTACCATGAAACATAGAAATGAGATGCGATATCGCGTTGTAAGAAGCATTAGAACTCTATTGCTACGATAACTAGACATCTGCAGACGCTATTTCCTAGCAAGGAAGTGTCGCATTTACATTCATTTGAAGTGTAGACGAGGAATACATGACACTTCGCAAATCATATTATATCTTACCATGAAACATAGAAATGAGATGCGATATCGCGTTTTAAGAAGCATTAGAACTCTATTGCTACGATACGTAGACATCTGCAAACGCTATTTCCTAGCAAGGAAGTGTCGCATTTACATTCATTTGAAGTGTAGGAGAGGAATTCATAACACTTCGCAATGAATATTACATCCTATCATGAAACATGGAAATGAGATGCGATATCTCGTTTTAAGAAGCATTTGAACTCTATTGCTTCGATACCTAGACATCTGCAAACGCTATGTCCTAGCAAGGAAGTGTCGCATTTACATCCTTTTGAATCGTAGACGAGGAATGCATAACACTTCGCAATGAATATTATATCTTATCTTGAAACATAGATATGAGATGCGATATCACGTTTTAAGAAGCATTAGAACTCCATCCCTACGATAAGTAGACATCTGCAAACGCTATTTCCTTGCAAGGAAGTGTCGCATTTTCATTCATTTGAAGTGTAGACGAGGAATACGTAACACTTCGCAAATCATATTATATCTTACCATGAATCATAGAAATGAGATGCAATATCGCGTTTTAAGAAGCATTAGAACTCTATTGCTACGATACCTAGACATCTGCAGACGCTATTTCCTAGCAAGGAAGTGTCGCATTTACATTCATTTGAAGTGTAGAGGAGGAATACATAACACTTCGCAAATCATATTACATCTTACCATGAAACATAGATATGAGATGCTATATCTCGTTTTAAGAAGCATTTGAACTCTATTGCTTCGATACGTAGACATCTGCAAACGCTATTTCCTTGCAAGGAAGTGTCGCATTTACATTCATTTGAAGTGTAGACGAGGAATACATGACACTTCGCAAATCATATTATATCTTACCATGAAACATAGAAATGAGATGCGATATCGCGTTGTATGAAGCATTAGAACTCTATTGCTACGATAACTAGACATCTGCAGACGCTATTTCCTAGCAAGGAAGTGTCGCATTTACATTCATTTGAAGTGTAGACGAGGAATACATGACACTTCGCAAATCATATTATATCTTACCATGAGACATAGAAATGAGATGCGATATCGCGTTGTAAGAAGCATTAGAACTCTATTGCTACGATAACTAGACATCTGCAGACGCTATTTCCTAGCAAGGAAGTGTCGCATTTACATTCATTTGAAGTGTAGATGAGGAATACATAACACTTCGCAAATCATATTATATCTTACCATGAAACATAGAAATGAGATGCGATATCACGTTTTAAGAAGCATTAGAACTCTATTGCTACGATACCTAGACATCTGCAGACGCTATTTCCAAGCAAGGAAGTGTCGCATTTACATTCATTTGAAGTGTAGACGAGGAACACATGACACTTCGCAAATCATATTATATCTTACCATGAGACATAGAAATGAGATCCGATATCGCGTTTTAAGAAGCATTAGAACTCTATTGCTACGATACCTAGACATCTGCAGACGCTATTTCCTAGCAAGGAAGTGTCGCATTTACATTCATTTGAAGTGTAGACGTGGAATACATGACACTTCGCAAATCATATTATATCTTACCATGAAACATAGAAATGAGATGCGATATCGCGTTGTAAGAAGCATTAGAACTCTATTGCTACGATAACTAGACATCTGCAGACGCTATTTCCTAGCAAGGAAGTGTCGCATTTACATTCATTTGAAATGTAGACGAGGAATACATGACACTTCGCAAATCATATTATATCTTACCATGAGACATAGAAATGAGATGCGATATCGCGTTGTAAGAAGCATTAGAACTCTATTGCTACGATAACTAGACATCTGCAGACGCTATTTCCTAGCAAGGAAGTGTCGCATTTACATTCATTTGAAGTGTAGATGAGGAATACATAACACTTCGCAAATCATATTATATCTTACCATGAAACATAGAAATGAGATGCGATATCACGTTTTAAGAAGCATTAGAACTCTATTGCTACGATACCTAGACATCTGCAGACGCTATTTCCAAGCAAGGAAGTGTCGCATTTACATTCATTTGAAGTGTAGACGAGGAATACATGACACTTCGCAAATCATATTATATCTTACCATGAGACATAGAAATGAGATGCGATATCGCGTTTTAAGAAGCATTAGAAATCTATTGCTACGATACCTAGACATCTGCAGACGCTATTTCCTAGCAAGGAAGTGTCGCATTTACATTCATTTGAAGTGTAGACGTGGAATACATGACACTTCGCAAATCATAATATATCTTACCATGACACATAGAAATGAGATGCGATATCGCGTTTTAACAAGCATTGGAAAGATATTGCTACGATACCTAGACATCTGCAGACGCTATTTCCTAGCAAGGAAGTGTCGCATTTACATTCATTTGAAGTGTAGACGAGGAATACATGACACTTCGCCAATCATATTATATCTTACCATGAAACATAGAAATGAGATGCGATATCGCGTTGTAAGAAGCATTAGAACTCTATTGCTACGATAACTAGACATCTGCAGACGCTATTTCCTAGCAAGGAAGTGTCGCATTTACATTCATTTGAAGTGTAGACGAGGAATACATGACACTTCGCAAATCATATTATATCTTACCATGAAACATAGAAATGAGATGCGATATCGCGTTTTAAGAAGCATTAGAACTCTATTGCTACGATACGTAGACATCTGCAAACGCTATTTCCTAGCAAGGAAGTGTCGCATTTACATTCATTTGAAGTGTAGGAGAGGAATTCATAACACTTCGCAATGAATATTACATCCTATCATGAAACATGGAAATGAGATGCGATATCTCGTTTTAAGAAGCATTTGAACTCTATTGCTTCGATACCTAGACATCTGCAAACGCTATGTCCTAGCAAGGAAGTGTCGCATTTACATCCTTTTGAATCGTAGACGAGGAATGCATAACACTTCGCAATGAATATTATATCTTATCTTGAAACATAGATATGAGATGCGATATCACGTTTTAAGAAGCATTAGAACTCCATCCCTACGATAAGTAGACATCTGCAAACGCTATTTCCTTGCAAGGAAGTGTCGCATTTTCATTCATTTGAAGTGTAGACGAGGAATACGTAACACTTCGCAAATCATATTATATCTTACCATGAATCATAGAAATGAGATGCAATATCGCGTTTTAAGAAGCATTAGAACTCTATTGCTACGATACCTAGACATCTGCAGACGCTATTTCCTAGCAAGGAAGTGTCGCATTTACATTTATTTGAAGTGTAGACGAGGAATACATAACACTTCGCAAATCATATTATATCTTAACATGAAACATAGAAATGAGATGAGATATCGCGTTTTGAGAATCATATGAACTCTACTGCTACGACACGTAGACATCTGCAATCATTATTTCCTTGCAAGGATGTGTCGCATTCACATTAATTTGAAGTGTAAACGAGGAATACATGACACTTCGCAATGAATATTATATCTTATCATGAAACATAGATGTGAGATGCGATATCTCGTTTTAAGAAGCATTTGAACTCAATTGCTACGATACCTAGACATCTGCAGACGCTATTACCTAGCAGGGAAGTGTCGCATTTACATTCATTTGAGGTGTAGACGAGGAATACATGACACTTCGCAAATCATATTATATCTTACCATGAAACATAGAAATGAGATGCGATATCGCGTTTTAAGAAGCATTAGAACACTATTGCTACGATAGGTAGATATTTACAAAACGCTATATCCTAGCAAGGAAGTGTCGCATTTACATTCATTTGAAGTGTAGACGAGGAATGCATGACACTTCGCAAATCATATTATATCTTACCATGAAACATAGAAATGAGATGCGATATCGCGTTTTAAGAAGCATTAGAAAGCTAGTGCTGCGATACGTAGACATCTGCAAACGCTATTTCCTAGCGAGGAAGTATCGCACTCACATTCATTTGAAGTGTAGACGAGGAATACATAACACTTCGCAAATCATGTTATATCTTACCATGAAACATAGAAATGAGATGCGAAATCAAGTTTTAAGAATCATATGAACTCTATTGCTACGATACGTAGACATCTGCAATCGTTATTTCCTTGCAAGGAAGTGTCGCATTTACTTTCATTTGAATTGTAGACGAGGAATCCATAACACTTCGCAATGAATATTACATCCTATCATGAAACATGGAAATGAGATGCGATATCTCGTTTTAAGAAGCATTTGAACTCTATTGCTTCGATACGTAGACATCTGCAAACGCTATGTCCTAGCAAGGAAGTGTCGCATTTACATCCTTTTGAATCGTAGACGAGGAATGCATAACACTTCGCAATGAATATTATATCTTATCATGAAACATAGATATGAGATGCAATATCTCGTTTTAAGAAGCACTTGAACTCTATTGCTTCGATACGTAGACATCTGCAAACGCTATTTCCTTGCAAGGATGTGTCGCATTTACATTCATTTGAAGTGTAGACGAGGAATACATGACACTTCGCAAATCATATTACATCTTACCATGAAACATAGATATGAGATGCTATATCTCGTTTTAAGAAGCATTTGAACTCTATTGCTTCGATACGTAGACATCTGCAAACGCTATTTCCTTGCAAGGAAGTGTCGCATTTACATTCATTTGAAGTGTAGACGAGGAATACATGACACTTCGCAAATCATATTATATCTTACCATGAAACATAGAAATGAGATGCGATATCGCGTTGTATGAAGCATTAGAACTCTATTGCTACGATAACTAGACATCTGCAGACGCTATTTCCTAGCAAGGAAGTGTCGCATTTACATTCATTTGAAGTGTAGACGAGGAATACATGACACTTCGCAAATCATATTATATCTTACCATGAGACATAGAAATGAGATGCGATATCGCGTTTTAAGAAGCATTAGAACTCTATTGCTACGATTCCTAGACATCTGCAGACGCGATTTCCTAGCAAGGAAGTGTCGCATTTACATTCATTTGAAGTGTAGACGAGGAATACATGACACTTCGCAAATCATATTATATCTTACCATGAAACATAGAAATGAGATGCGATATCGCGTTATAAGAATCATATGAACTCTATTGCTACGATACGTAGACATCTGCAATCGTTATTTCCTTGCAAGGAAGTGTCGCATTTACTTTCATTTGAATCGTAGACGAGGAATGCATAACACTTCGCAATGAATACTATATCTTACCATGAAACATAGAAATGAGATGCGATATCGCGTTTTAAGAATCATTAGAAATCTATTGCTACGATACGTAGACATCTGCAAACGCTATTTCCTTGCAAGGAAGTGTCGCATTTACTTTCATTTGAATCGTAGACGGGGAACACATGACACTTCGCAATGAATATTATATCTTACCATGAAACATAGAAATGAGATGCGATATCGCGTTTTAAGAAGCATTAGAACGCTATTGCTACGATACCTAGACATCTGCAGACGCTATTTCCTAGCAAGGAAGTGTCGCATTTACACTCATTTGAAGTGTAGACGAGGAATACATAACACTTCACAAATCATATTATATCTTACCATGAAACATAGAAATGAGATGCGATATCGCGTTTTAAGAAGCATTAGGACTCTATTGCTACGATACCTAGACATCTGCAGACGCTATTTCCTAGCAAGGAAGTGTCGCATTTACATTCATTTGAAGTGTAGACGAGGAATACATAACACTTCGCAAATCATATTATATCTTACCATGAAACATAGAAATGAGATGCGATATCGCGTTATAAGAATCATATGAACTCTATTGCTACGATACGTAGACATCTGCAATCGTTATTTCCTTGCAAGGATGTGTAGCATTCACATACATTTGAAGTGTAGACGAGGAATACATGACACTTCGCAAATCATATTATATCCTAGCATGAAACATAGATATGAGATGCAATATCTCGTTTTAAGAAGCATTCGAACTCTATTGCTTCGATACGTAGACATCTGCAATCGCTATTTCCTTGCAAGGAAGTGTCGCATTTACATTCATTTGAAGTGTAGACGAGGAATACATAACACTTCGCAAATCATATTATATCTTACCATGAAACATAGAAATGAGATGCGATATCGCGTTTTAAGAAGCATTAGAACTCTGTTGCTACGATACCTAGACATCTGCAGACGCTATTTCCTAGCAAGGAAGTGTCGCATTTACATTCATTTGAAGTGTGGACGAGGAATACATGACACTTCGCAAATCATATTATATCTTACCATGAAACATAGAAATGAGATGCGATATCGCGTTGTAAGAAGCATTAGAACACTATTGCTACGATAACTAGACATCTGCAGACGCTATTTCCTAGCAAGGAAGAGTCGCATTTACATTCATTTGAAGTGTAGACGAGGAATACATGACACTTCGCAAATCATATTATATCTTACCATGAAACATAGAAATGAGATGCGATATCGCGTTTTAAGAAGCATTAGAACTCTATTGCTACGATACGTAGACATCTGCAATCGTTATTTCCTTGCAAGGAAGTGTCGCATTTACTTTCATTTGAATCGTAGACGAGGAATGCATAACACTTCGCAATGAATACTATATCTTACCATGAAACATAGAAATGAGATGCGATATCGCGTTTTAAGAATCATTAGAAATCTATTGCTACGATACGTAGACATCTGCAAACGCTATTTCCTTGCAAGGAAGTGTCGCATTTACTTTCATTTGAATCGTAGACGGGGAACACATGACACTTCGCAATGAATATTATATCTTACCATGAAACATAGAAATGAGATGCGATATCGCGTTTTAAGAAGCATTAGAACGCTATTGCTACGATACCTAGACATCTGCAGACGCTATTTCCTAGCAAGGAAGTGTCGCATTTACACTCATTTGAAGTGTAGAGGAGGAATACATAACACTTCACAAATCATATTATATCTTACCATGAAACATAGAAATGAGATGCGATATCGCGTTTTAAGAAGCATTAGGACTCTATTGCTACGATACCTAGACATCTGCAGACGCTATTTCCTAGCAAGGAAGTGTCGCATTTACATTCATTTGAAGTGTAGACGAGGAATACATAACACTTCGCAAATCATATTATATCTTACCATGAAACATAGAAATGAGATGCGGTATCGCGTTATAAGAATCATATGAACTCTATTGCTACGATACGTAGACATCTGCAATCGTTATTTCCTTGCAAGGATGTGTAGCATTCACATACATTTGAAGTGTAGACGAGGAATACATGACACTTCGCAAATCATATTATATCCTAGCATGAAACATAGATATGAGATGCAATATCTCGTTTTAAGAAGCATTCGAACTCTATTGCTTCGATACGTAGACATCTGCAATCGCTATTTCCTTGCAAGGAAGTGTCGCATTTACATTCATTTGAAGTGTAGACGAGGAATACATAACACTTCGCAAATCATATTATATCTTACCATGAAACATAGAAATGAGATGCGATATCGCGTTTTAAGAAGCATTAGAACTCTGTTGCTACGATACCTAGACATCTGCAGACGCTATTTCCTAGCAAGGAAGTGTCGCATTTACATTCATTTGAAGTGTGGACGAGGAATACATGACACTTCGCAAATCATATTATATCTTACCATGAAACATAGAAATGAGATGCGATATCGCGTTGTAAGAAGCATTAGAACTCTATTGCTACGATAACTAGACATCTGCAGACGCTATTTCCTAGCAAGGAAGAGTCGCATTTACATTCATTTGAAGTGTAGACGAGGAATACATGACACTTCGCAAATCATATTATATCTTACCATGAAACATAGAAATGAGATGCGATATCGCGTTTTAAGAAGCATTAGAACTCTATTGCTACGATACGTAGACATCTGCAAACGCTATTTCCTTGCAAGGAAGTGTCGCATTTACTTTCATTTGAATCGTAGACGGGGAACACATGACACTTCGCAATGAATATTATATCTTACCATGAAACATAGAAATGAGATGCGATATCGCGTTTTAAGAAGCATTAGAACGCTATTGCTACGATACCTAGACATCTGCAGACGCTATTTCCTAGCAAGGAAGTGTCGCATTTACACTCATTTGAAGTGTAGACGAGGAATACATAACACTTCACAAATCATATTATATCTTACCATGAAACATAGAAATGAGATGCGATATCGCGTTTTAAGAAGCATTAGGACTCTATTGCTACGATACCTAGACATCTGCAGACGCTATTTCCTAGCAAGGAAGTGTCGCATTTACATTCATTTGAAGTGTAGACGAGGAATACATAACACTTCGCAAATCATATTATATCTTACCATGAAACATAGAAATGAGATGCGGTATCGCGTTATAAGAATCATATGAACTCTATTGCTACGATACGTAGACATCTGCAATCGTTATTTCCTTGCAAGGATGTGTAGCATTCACATACATTTGAAGTGTAGACGAGGAATACATGACACTTCGCAAATCATATTATATCCTAGCATGAAACATAGATATGAGATGCAATATCTCGTTTTAAGAAGCATTCGAACTCTATTGCTTCGATACGTAGACATCTGCAATCGCTATTTCCTTGCAAGGAAGTGTCGCATTTACATTCATTTGAAGTGTAGACGAGGAATACATAACACTTCGCAAATCATATTATATCTTACCATGAAACATAGAAATGAGATGCGATATCGCGTTTTAAGAAGCATTAGAACTCTATTGCTACGATACGTAGACATCTGCAATCGTTATTTCCTTACAAGGAAGTGTCGCATTTACTTTCATTTGAATCGTAGACGAGGAATGCATAACACTTCGCAATGAATATTATATCTTATCATGAAACATAGATATGAGATGCAATATCTCGTTTTAAGAAGCATTTGAACTCTATTGCTACGATACCTAGACATCTGCAGACGCTATTTCCTAGCAAGGAAGTGTCGAATTTACATTCATTTGAAGTGTAGACGAGGAATACATGACACTTCGCAAATCATATTATATCTTACCATGAAACAGAAATGAGATGCGAT
The DNA here is from genome assembly GCF_050948175.1 of Xylocopa sonorina. Taxonomy (NCBI): domain Eukaryota; kingdom Metazoa; phylum Arthropoda; class Insecta; order Hymenoptera; family Apidae; genus Xylocopa; species Xylocopa sonorina. Next base: position 123,053 of record NW_027490415.1, on the reverse strand, counting down.
ATGGCGTTTTAAGAAGCATTAGAAATCTATTGCTACGATACGTAGACATCTGCAAACGCTATTTCCTTGCAAGGAAGTGTCGCATTTACATTCATTTGAAGTGTAGACGAGGAATACATGACACTTCGCAAATCATATTATATCTTATCATGAAACATAGATATGAGATGCAATATCTCGTTTTAAGAAGCATTAGAACTCTATTGCTACGATACCTAGACATCTGCAGACGCTATTTCCTAGCAAGGAAGTGTCGCATTTACATTCATTTGAAGTGTGGACGAGGAATACATGACACTTCGCAAATCATATTACATCTTACCATGAAACATAGAAATGAGATACGATATCGCGTTGTAAGAAGCATTAGAACTCTATTGCTACGATACGTAGACATCTGCAGACACTATTTCCTAGCAAGGAAGTGTCGCATTTACATTCATTTGAAGTGTAGACGAGGAATACATGACACTTCACAAATCATATTATATCTTACCATGAAACATAGAAATGAGATGCGATATCGCGTTTTAAGAAGCATTAGAACTCTATTGCTACGATACGTAGACATCTGCAAACGCTATGTCCTAGCATGGAAGTGTCGCGTTTACATCCATTTGAATCGTAGACGAGGAATGCATAACACTTCGCAATGAATATTATATCTTATCATGAAACATAGATATGAGATGCAATATCTCGTTTTAAGAAGCATTTGAACTCTATTGCTACGATACCTAGACATCTGCAGACGTTATTTCCTAGCAAGGAAGTGTCGAATTTACATTCATTTGAAGTGTAGACGAGGAATACATAACACTTCGCAAATCATATTATATCTTACCATGAAACATAGAAATGAGATGCGATATCGCGTTTTAAGAAGCATTAGAACTCTGTTGCTACGATACCTAGACATCTGCAGACGCTATTTCCTAGCAAGGAAGTGTCGCATTTACATTCATTTGAAGTGTGGACGAGGAATACATGACACTTCGCAAATCATATTATATCTTACCATGAAACATAGAAATGAGATGCGATATCGCGTTGTAAGAAGCATTAGAACTCTATTGCTACGATAACTAGACATCTGCAGACGCTATTTCCTAGCAAGGAAGAGTCGCATTTACATTCATTTGAAGTGTGGACGAGGAATACATGACACTTCGCAAATCATATTACATCTTACCATGAAACATAGAAATGAGATACGATATCGCGTTGTAAGAAGCATTAGAACTCTATTGCTACGATACGTAGACATCTGCAGACACTATTTCCTAGCAAGGAAGTGTCGCATTTACATTCATTTGAAGTGTTGACGAGGAATACATGGCACTTCACAAATCATATTATATCTTACCATGAAACATAGAAATGAGATGCGATATCGCGTTTTAAGAAGCATTAGAACTCTATTGCTACGATACGTAGACATCTGCAAACGCTATGTCCTAGCATGGAAGTGTCGCGTTTACATCCATTTGAATCGTAGACGAGGAATGCATAACACTTCGCAATGAATATTATATCTTATCTTGAAACATAGATATGAGATGCGATATCACGTTTTAAGAAGCATTAGAACTCCATCCCTACGATAAGTAGACATCTGCAAACGCTATTTCCTTGCAAGGAAGTGTCGCATTTACATTCATTTGAAGTGTAGACGAGGAATACATGATACTTCGCAAATCAATGTTATATCTTACCATGAAACATAGAAATGAGATGCGATATCGCATTTTAAGAATCATATGAACTCTATTGCTACGATACGTAGACATCTGCAATCGTTATTTCCTTGCAAGGAAGTGTCGCATTTACTTTCACTTGAATCGTAGACGAGGAATGCATAACACTTCGCAATGAATATTACATCTTACCATGAAACATAGAAATGAGATACGATATCGCGTTGGTAAGAAGCATTAGAACTCTATTGCTACGATACGTAGACATCTGCAGACACTATTTCCTAGCAAGAAGTGTCGCATTTACATTCATTTGAAGTGTAGACGAGGAATACATGACACTTCACAAATCATATTATATCTTACCATGAAACATAGAAATGAGATGCGATATCGCGTTTTAAGAAGCATTAGAACTCTATTGCTACGATACGTAGACATCTGCAAACGCTATGTCCTAGCATGGAAGTGTCGCGTTTACATCCATTTGAATCGTAGACGAGGAATGCATAACACTTCGCATGAATATTATATCTTATCATGAAACATAGATATGGAGATGCAATATCTCGTTTTAAGAAGCAGTTGAACTCTATTGCTACGATACCTAGACATCTGCAGACGTTATTTCCTAGCAAGGAAGTGTCGAATTTACATTCATTTGAAGTGTAGACGAGGAATACATAACACTTCGCAAATCATATTATATCTTACCATGAAACATAGAAATGAGATGCGATATCGCGTTTTAAGAAGCATTAGAACTCTGTTGCTACGATACCTAGACATCTGCAGACGCTATTTCCTAGCAAGGAAGTGTCGCATTTACATTCATTGAAGGTGTGGACGAGGAATACATGACACTTCGCAAATCATATTATATCTTACCATGAAACATAGAAATGAGATGCGATATCGCGTTGTAAGAAGCATTAGAACTCTATTGCTACGATAACTAGACATCTGCAGACGCTATTTCCTAGCAAGGAAGAGTCGCATTTACATTCATTTGAAGTGTGGACGAGGAATACATGACACTTCGCAAATCATATTACATCTTACCATGAAACATAGAAATGAGATACGATATCGCGTTGTAAGAAGCATTAGAACTCTATTGCTACGATACGTAGACATCTGCAGACACTATTTCCTAGCAAGGAAGTGTCGCATTTACATTCATTTGAAGTGTTTGACGAGGAATACATGGCACTTCACGAAATCATATTATATCTTACCATGAAACATAGAAATGAGATGCGATATCGCGTTTTAAGAAGCATTAGAACTCTATTGCTACGATACGTAGACATCTGCAAACGCTATGTCCTAGCATGGAAGTGTCGCGTTTACATCCATTTGAATCGTAGACGAGGAATGCATAACACTTCGCAATGAATATTATATCTTATCTTGAAACATAGATATGAGATGCGATATCACGTTTTAAGAAGCATTAGAACTCCATCCCTACGATAAGTAGACATCTGCAAACGCTATTTCCTTGCAAGGAAGTGTCGCATTTACATTCATTTGAAGTGTAGACGAGGAATACATGATACTTCGCAAATCATGTTATATCTTACCATGAAACATAGAAATGAGATGCGATATCGCATTTTAAGAATCATATGAACTCTATTGCTACGATACGTAGACATCTGCAATCGTTATTTCCTTGCAAGGAAGTGTCGCATTTACTTTCACTTGAATCGTAGACGAGGAATGCATAACACTTCGCAATGAATATTACATCTTACCCATGAAACTTAGAAATGAGATACGATATCGCGTTGTAAGAAGCATTAGAACTCTATTGCTACGATACCTAGACATCTGCAGACACTATTTCCTAGCAAGGAAGTGTCGCATTTACATTCATTTGAAGTGTAGACGAGGAATACATGACACTTCGCAAATCATATTATATCTTATCATGAAACATAGATATGAGATTGCAATATCTCGTTTTAAGAAGCATTTGAACTCCATTGCTTCGATACGTAGACATCTGCAAACGCTATTTCCTAGCAAGGAATTGTCGCATTTACATTCATTTGAAGTGTAGGCGAGGAATACATAACACTTCGCAATGAATATTACATCTTATCATGAAACATGGAAATGAGATGCGATATCTCGTTTTAAGAAGCATTTGAACTCTATTGCTTCGATACGTAGACATCTGCAAACGCTATGTCCTAGCAAGGAAGTGTCGCATTTACATCCATTTGAATCGTAGACGAGGAATGCATAACACTTCGCAATGGAATATTATATCTTATCTTGAAACATAGATATGAGATGCGATATCACGTTTAAGAAGCATTAGAACTCCATCCCTACGATAAGTAGACATCTGCAAACGCTATTCCTTGCAAGGAAGTGTCGCATTTACATTCATTTGTAGTGTAGACGAGGAATACATGACACTTCGCAAATCATATTATATCTTACCATGAAACATAGAAATGAGATGCGACATCGCGTTTTAAGGAGCATTAGAACACTATTGCTACGATAGGTAGACATTTGCAAACGCTATTTCCATGCAAGGAAGTGTCGCATTTACATTCATTTGAAGTGTAGAGGAGGAATACATAACACTTCGCAAATCATATTACATCTCACCATGAAACATAGAAATGTGATGCGATATCGCGTTTTAAGAAGCATTAGAAAGCTAGTGCTACGATACGTAGACATTTGCAAACGCCATTCCTAGCGAGGAAGTATCGCACTCACATTCATTTGAAGTGTAGACGAGGAATACATAACACTTCGCAAATCATGTTACATCTAACCATGAAACATAGAAATGAGATGCGATATCGCGTTTTAAGTATCATATGAACTCTATTGCTTCGATACGTAGACATCTGCAAACGCTATTTCCTTGCAAGGATGTGTCGCATTTACATTCATTTGAAGTGTAGACGAGGAATACATGACACTTCGCAAATCATATTATATCTTACCATGAAACAGAAATGAGTGCGATATCGCGTTGTAAGAAGCATTAGAACTCTATTGCTACGATTCCTAGACATCTGCAGACGCGATTTCCTAGCAAGGAAGTGTCGCATTTACATTCATTTGAAGTGTAGACGAGGAATACATGACACTTCGCAAATCATATTATATCTTACCATGAAACATAGAAATGAGATGCGATATCGCGTTATAAGAATCATATTGAACTCTATTGCTACGATACGTAGACATCTGCAATCGTTACTTCCTTGCAAGGAAGTGTCGCATTTACTTTCATTTGAATCGTAGACGAGGAATGCATAACACTTCGCAATGAATACTATATCTTATCATGAAACATAGATATGAGATGCAATATCTCGTTTTAAGAAGCATTTGAACTCTATTGCTTCGATACGTAGACATCTGCCCACGCTATTTCCTTGCAAGGAAGTGTCGCATTTACATTCATTTGAAGTGTAGACGAGGAATACATAACACTTCGCAAATCATATTACATCTTACCATGAAACATAGAAATGAGATGCGATATCGCGTTTTAAGAATCATTAGAAATCTATTGCTACGATACGTAGACATCTGCAAACGCTATTTCCTTGCAAGGAAGTGTCGCATTTACTTTCATTTGAATCGTAGACGAGGAACACATGACACTTCGCAATGAATATTATATCTTACCATGAAACATAGAAATGAGTTGCGATATCGCGTTTTAAGAAGCATTAGAACGCTATTGCTACGATACCTAGACATCTGCAGACGCTATTTCCTAGCAAGGAAGTGTCGCATTTACACTCATTTGAAGTGTAGACGAGGAATACATAACACTTCCCAAATCATATTATATCTTACCATGAAACATAGAAATGAGATGCGATATCGCGTTTTAAGAAGCATTAGGACTCTATTGCTACGATACCTAGACATCTGCAGACGCTATTTCCTAGCAAGGAAGTGTCGCATTTACATTCATTTGAAGTGTAGACGAGGAATACATAACACTTCGCAAATCATATTATATCTTACCATGAAACATAGAAATGAGATGCGATATCGCGTTATAAGAATCATATGAACTCTATTGCTACGATACGTAGACATCTGCAATCGTTATTTCCTTGCAAGGATGTGTAGCATTCACATACATTTGAAGTGTAGACGAGGAATACATGACACTTCACAAATCATATTATATCTTACCATGAAACATAGAAATGAGATGCGATATCGCGTTTTAAGAAGCATTAGAACTCTATTGCTACGATACGTAGACATCTGCAAACGCTATGTCCTAGCATGGAAGTGTCGCGTTTACATCCATTTGAATCGTAGACGAGGAATGCATAACACTTCGCAAAGCATATTATATCTTATCATGAAACATATATATGAGATGCAATATCTCGTTTTAAGAAGCATTTGAACTCTATTGCTACGATACCTAGACATCTGCAGACGCTATTTCCTAGCAAGGAAGTGTCGCATTTACATTCATTTGAAGTGTAGACGAGGAATACATGACACTTCGCAAATCATATTATATCTTACCATGAAACATACAAATGAGATTCGATATCGCGTTTTAAGAAGCATTAGAAATCTATTGCTACGATACGTAGACATCTGCAAACGCTATTTCCTTGCAAGGAAGTGTCGCATTTACATTCATTTGAAGTGTAGACGAGGAATACATGACACTTCGCAAATCATATTATATCTTATCATGAAACATAGATATGAGATGCAATATCTCGTTTTAAGAAGCATTAGAACTCTATTGCTACGATACCTAGACATCTGCAGACGCTATTTCCTAGCAAGGAAGTGTCGCATTTACATTCATTTGAAGTGTGGACGAGGAATACATGACACTTCGCAAATCATATTACATCTTACCATGAAACATAGAAATGAGATACGATATCGCGTTGTAAGAAGCATTAGAACTCTATTGCTACGATACGTAGACATCTGCAGACACTATTTCCTAGCAAGGAAGTGTCGCATTTACATTCATTTGAAGTGTTGACGAGGAATACATGACACTTCACAAATCATATTATATCTTACCATGAACCATAGAAATGAGATGCGATATCGCGTTTTAAGAAGCATTAGAACTCTATTGCTACGATACGTAGACATCTGCAAACGCTATGTCCTAGCATGGAAGTGTCGCGTTTACATCCATTTGAATCGTAGACGAGGAATGCATAACACTTCGCAATGAATATTATATCTTATCTTGAAACATAGATATGAGATGCGATATCACGTTTTAAGAAGCATTAGAACTCCATCCCTACGATAAGTAGACATCTGCAAACGCTATTTCCTTGCAAGGAAGTGTCGCATTTACATTCATTTGAAGTGTAGACGAGGAATACATGACACTTCGCAAATCATGTTATATCTTACCATGAAACATAGAAATGAGATGCGATATCGCATTTTAAGAATCATATGAACTCTATTGCTACGATACGTAGACATCTGCAATCGTTATTTCCTTGCAAGGAAGTGTCGCATTTACTTTCATTTGAAGTGTAGGCGAGGAATACATAACACTTCGCAATGAATATTACATCTTATCATGAAACATGGAAATGAGATGCTATATCTCGTTTTAAGAAGCATTTGAACTCTATTGCTTCGATTCGTAGACATCTGCAAACGCTATGTCCTAGCAAGGAAGTGTCGCATTTACATCCATTTGAATCGTAGACGAGGAATGCATAACACTTCGCAATGAATATTATATCTTATCTTGAAACGTAGATATGAGATGCGATATCACGTTTTAAGAAGCATTAGAACTCCATCCCTACGATAAGTAGACATCTGCAAACGCTATTTCCTTGCAAGGAAGTGTCGCATTTACATTCATTTGAAGTGTAGACGAGGAATACATGACACTTCGCAAATCATGTTATATCTTACCATGAAACATAGAAATGAGATGCGATATCGCGTTTTAAGAATCATATGAACTCTATTGCTACGATACGTAGACATCTGCAATCGTTATTTCCTTGCAAGGAAGTGTCGCATTTACTTTCACTTGAATCGTAGACGAGGAATGCATAACACTTCGCAATGAATATTACATCTTATCATGAAACATGGAAATGAGATGCGATATCGCGTTTTAAGAAGCATTTGAACTCTATTGCTTCGATACGTAGACATCTGCAAACGCCATGTCCTAGCAAGGAAGTGTCGCGTTTACATCCATTTGAATCGTAGACGAGGAATGCATAACACTTCGCAATGAATATTATATCTTATCTTGAAACATAGATATGAGATGCGATATCACGTTTTAAGAAGCATTAGAACTCCATCCCTACGATAAGTAGACATCTGCAAACGCTATTTCCTTGCAAGGAAGTGTCGCATTTACATTCATTTGTAGTGTAGACGAGGAATACATGACACTTCGCAAATCATATTATATCTTACCATGAAACATAGAAATGAGATGCGACATCGCGTTTTAAGGAGCATTAGAACACTATTGCTACGATAGGTAGACATTTGCAAACGCTATTTCCATGCAAGGAAGTGTCGCATTTACATTCATTTGAAGTGTAGAGGAGGAATACATAACACTTCGCAAATCATATTACATCTCACCATGAAACATAGAAATGTGATGCGATATCGCGTTTTAAGAAGCATTAGAAAGCTAGTGCTACGATACGTAGACATTTGCAAACGCCATTTCCTAGCGAGGAAGTATCGCACTCACATTCATTTGAAGTGTAGACGAGGAATACATAACACTTCGCAAATCATGTTACATCTAACCATGAAACATAGAAATGAGATGCGATATCGCGTTTTAAGTATCATATGAACTCTATTGCTTCGATACGTAGACATCTGCAAACGCTATTTCCTTGCAAGGATGTGTCGCATTTACATTCATTTGAAGTGTAGACGAGGAATACATGACACTTCGCAAATCATATTATATCTTACCATGAAACAGAAATGAGTGCGATATCGCGTTGTAAGAAGCATTAGAACTCTATTGCTACGATTCCTAGACATCTGCAGACGCGATTTCCTAGCAAGGAAGTGTCGCATTTACATTCATTTGAAGTGTAGACGAGGAATACATGACACTTCGCAAATCATATTATATCTTACCATGAAACATAGAAATGAGATGCGATATCGCGTTATAAGAATCATATGAACTCTATTGCTACGATACGTAGACATCTGCAATCGTTACTTCCTTGCAAGGAAGTGTCGCATTTACTTTCATTTGAATCGTAGACGAGGAATGCATAACACTTCGCAATGAATACTATATCTTATCATGAAACATAGATATGAGATGCAATATCTCGTTTTAAGAAGCATTTGAACTCTATTGCTTCGATACGTAGACATCTGCCCACGCTATTTCCTTGCAAGGAAGTGTCGCATTTACATTCATTTGAAGTGTAGACGAGGAATACATAACACTTCGCAAATCATATTACATCTTACCATGAAACATAGAAATGAGATGCGATATCGCGTTTTAAGAATCATTAGAAATCTATTGCTACGATACGTAGACATCTGCAAACGCTATTTCCTTGCAAGGAAGTGTCGCATTTACTTTCATTTGAATCGTAGACGAGGAACACATGACACTTCGCAATGAATATTATATCTTACCATGAAACATAGAAATGAGTTGCGATATCGCGTTTTAAGAAGCATTAGAACGCTATTGCTACGATACCTAGACATCTGCAGACGCTATTTCCTAGCAAGGAAGTGTCGCATTTACACTCATTTGAAGTGTAGACGAGGAATACATAACACTTCCCAAATCATATTATATCTTACCATGAAACATAGAAATGAGATGCGATATCGCGTTTTAAGAAGCATTAGGACTCTATTGCTACGATACCTAGACATCTGCAGACGCTATTTCCTAGCAAGGAAGTGTCGCATTTACATTCATTTGAAGTGTAGACGAGGAATACATAACACTTCGCAAATCATATTATATCTTACCATGAAACATAGAAATGAGATGCGATATCGCGTTATAAGAATCATATGAACTCTATTGCTACGATACGTAGACATCTGCAATCGTTATTTCCTTGCAAGGATGTGTAGCATTCACATACATTTGAAGTGTAGACGAGGAATACATGACACTTCACAAATCATATTATATCTTACCATGAAACATAGAAATGAGATGCGATATCGCGTTTTAAGAAGCATTAGAACTCTATTGCTACGATACGTAGACATCTGCAAACGCTATGTCCTAGCATGGAAGTGTCGCGTTTACATCCATTTGAATCGTAGACGAGGAATGCATAACACTTCGCAAAGCATATTATATCTTATCATGAAACATATATATGAGATGCAATATCTCGTTTTAAGAAGCATTTGAACTCTATTGCTACGATACCTAGACATCTGCAGACGCTATTTCCTAGCAAGGAAGTGTCGCATTTACATTCATTTGAAGTGTAGACGAGGAATACATGACACTTCGCAAATCATATTATATCTTACCATGAAACATACAAATGAGATTCGATATCGCGTTTTAAGAAGCATTAGAAATCTATTGCTACGATACGTAGACATCTGCAAACGCTATTTCCTTGCAAGGAAGTGTCGCATTTACATTCATTTGAAGTGTAGACGAGGAATACATGACACTTCGCAAATCATATTATATCTTATCATGAAACATAGATATGAGATGCAATATCTCGTTTTAAGAAGCATTAGAACTCTATTGCTACGATACCTAGACATCTGCAGACGCTATTTCCTAGCAAGGAAGTGTCGCATTTACATTCATTTGAAGTGTGGACGAGGAATACATGACACTTCGCAAATCATATTACATCTTACCATGAAACATAGAAATGAGATACGATATCGCGTTGTAAGAAGCATTAGAACTCTATTGCTACGATACGTAGACATCTGCAGACACTATTTCCTAGCAAGGAAGTGTCGCATTTACATTCATTTGAAGTGTTGACGAGGAATACATGACACTTCACAAATCATATTATATCTTACCATGAACCATAGAAATGAGATGCGATATCGCGTTTTAAGAAGCATTAGAACTCTATTGCTACGATACGTAGACATCTGCAAACGCTATGTCCTAGCATGGAAGTGTCGCGTTTACATCCATTTGAATCGTAGACGAGGAATGCATAACACTTCGCAATGAATATTATATCTTATCTTGAAACATAGATATGAGATGCGATATCACGTTTTAAGAAGCATTAGAACTCCATCCCTACGATAAGTAGACATCTGCAAACGCTATTTCCTTGCAAGGAAGTGTCGCATTTACATTCATTTGAAGTGTAGACGAGGAATACATGACACTTCGCAAATCATGTTATATCTTACCATGAAACATAGAAATGAGATGCGATATCGCATTTTAAGAATCATATGAACTCTATTGCTACGATACGTAGACATCTGCAATCGTTATTTCCTTGCAAGGAAGTGTCGCATTTACTTTCATTTGAAGTGTAGGCGAGGAATACATAACACTTCGCAATGAATATTACATCTTATCATGAAACATGGAAATGAGATGCTATATCTCGTTTTAAGAAGCATTTGAACTCTATTGCTTCGATTCGTAGACATCTGCAAACGCTATGTCCTAGCAAGGAAGTGTCGCATTTACATCCATTTGAATCGTAGACGAGGAATGCATAACACTTCGCAATGAATATTATATCTTATCTTGAAACGTAGATATGAGATGCGATATCACGTTTTAAGAAGCATTAGAACTCCATCCCTACGATAAGTAGACATCTGCAAACGCTATTTCCTTGCAAGGAAGTGTCGCATTTACATTCATTTGAAGTGTAGACGAGGAATACATGACACTTCGCAAATCATGTTATATCTTACCATGAAACATAGAAATGAGATGCGATATCGCGTTTTAAGAATCATATGAACTCTATTGCTACGATACGTAGACATCTGCAATCGTTATTTCCTTGCAAGGAAGTGTCGCATTTACTTTCACTTGAATCGTAGACGAGGAATGCATAACACTTCGCAATGAATATTACATCTTATCATGAAACATGGAAATGAGATGCGATATCGCGTTTTAAGAAGCATTTGAACTCTATTGCTTCGATACGTAGACATCTGCAAACGCTATGTCCTAGCAAGGAAGTGTCGCGTTTACATCCATTTGAATCGTAGACGAGGAATGCATAACACTTCGCAATGAATATTATATCTTATCTTGAAACATAGATATGAGATGCGATATCACGTTTTAAGAAGCATTAGAACTCCATCCCTACGATAAGTAGACATCTGCAAACGCTATTTCCTTGCAAGGAAGTGTCGCATTTACATTCATTTGTAGTGTAGACGAGGAATACATGACACTTCGCAAATCATATTATATCTTACCATGAAACATAGAAATGAGATGCGACATCGCGTTTTAAGGAGCATTAGAACACTATTGCTACGATAGGTAGACATTTGCAAACGCTATTTCCATGCAAGGAAGTGTCGCATTTACATTCATTTGAAGTGTAGAGGAGGAATACATAACACTTCGCAAATCATATTACATCTCACCATGAAACATAGAAATGGGATTCGATATCGCGTTTTAAGAAGCATTAGAAAGCTAGTGCTACGATACGTAGACATTTGCAAACGCCATTTCCTAGCGAGGAAGTATCGCACTCACATTCATTTGAAGTGTAGACGAGGAATGCATAACACTTCGCAATGAATATTATATCTTATCTTGAAACATAGAAATGAGATGCGATATCGCGTTTTAAGAATCATATGAACTCTATTGCTACGATACGTAGACATCTGCAATCGTTATTTCCTTGCAAGGAAGTGTCGCATTTACTTTCATTTGAATCGTAGACGAGGAATGCATAACACTTCGCAATGAATATTATATCTTATCATGAAACACAGATATGAGATGCAAAATCTCGTATTAAGAAGCATTTGAACTCTATTGCTTCGATACGTAGACATCTGCAAACGATATTTCCTTGCAAGGAAGTGTCGCATTTACATTCATTTGAAGTGTAGACGAGGAATACACGACACTTCGCAAATCATATTATATCTTATCATGAAACATAGATATGAGATGCAATATCTCGTTTTAAGAAGCATTTGAACTCTATTGCTTCGATACGTAGACATCTGCAAACGATATTTCCTTGCAAGGAAGTGTCGCATTTACATTCATTTGAAGTGTAGGCGAGGAATACATAACACTTCGCAATGAATATTACATCTTATCATGAAACATGGAAATGAGATGCGATATCTCGTTTTAAGAAGCATTTGAACTCTATTGCTTCGATACGTAGACATCTGCAAACGCTATGTCCTAGCAAGGAAGTGTCGCGTTTACATCCATTTGAATCGTAGACGAGGAATGCATAACACTTCGCAATGAATATTATATCTTATCTTGAAACATAGATATGAGATGCGATATCACGTTTTAAGAAGCATTAGAACTCCATCCCTACGATAAGTAGACATCTGCAAACGCTATTTCCTTGCAAGGAAGTGTCGCATTTACATTCATTTGTAGTGTAGACGAGGAATACATGACACTTCGCAAATCATATTATATCTTACCATGAAACATAGAAATGAGATGCGACATCGCGTTTTAAGGAGCATTAGAACACTATTGCTACGATAGGTAGACATTTGCAAACGCTATTTCCATGCAAGGAAGTGTCGCATTTACATTCATTTGAAGTGTAGAGGAGGAATACATAACACTTCGCAAATCATATTACATCTCACCATGAAACATAGAAATGGGATGCGATATCGCGTTTTAAGAAGCATTAGAAAGCTAGTGCTACGATACGTAGACATTTGCAAACGCCATTTCCTAGCGAGGAAGTATCGCACTCACATTCATTTGAAGTGTAGACGAGGAATACATAACACTTCGCAAATCATGTTACATCTTACCATGAAACATAGAAATGAGATGCGATATCGCGTTTTAAGAATCATATGAACTCTATTGCTACGATACGTAGACATCTGCAATCGTTATTTCCTTGCAAGGAAGTGTCGCATTTACTTTCATTTGAATCGTAGACGAGGAATGCATAACACTTCGCAATGAATATTATATCTTATCATGAAACACAGATATGAGATGCAATATCTCGTATTAAGAAGCATTTGAACTCTATTGCTTCAATACGTAGACATCTGCAAACGATATTTCCTTGCAAGGAAGTGTCGCATTTACATTCATTTGTAGTGTAGACGAGGAATACATGACACTTCGCAAATCATATTATATCTTACCATGAAACATAGAAATGAGATGCGACATCGCGTTTTAAGGAGCATTAGAACACTATTGCTACGATAGGTAGACATTTGCAAACGCTATTTCCATGCAAGGAAGTGTCGCATTTACATTCATTTGAAGTGTAGAGGAGGAATACATAACACTTCGCAAATCATATTACATCTCACCATGAAACATAGAAATGGGATGCGATATCGCGTTTTAAGAAGCATTAGAAAGCTAGTGCTACGATACGTAGACATTTGCAAACGCCATTTCCTAGCGAGGAAGTATCGCACTCACATTCATTTGAAGTGTAGACGAGGAATACATAACACTTCGCAAATCATGTTACATCTTACCATGAAACATAGAAATGAGATGCGATATCGCGTTTTAAGAATCATATGAACTCTATTGCTACGATACGTAGACATCTGCAATCGTTATTTCCTTGCAAGGAAGTGTCGCATTTACTTTCATTTGAATCGTAGACGAGGAATGCATAACACTTCGCAATGAATATTATATCTTATCATGAAACACAGATATGAGATGCAATATCTCGTATTAAGAAGCATTTGAACTCTATTGCTTCAATACGTAGACATCTGCAAACGATATTTCCTTGCAAGGAAGTGTCGCATTTACATTCATTTGAAGTGTAGGCGAGGAATACATGACACTTCGCAAATCATGTTATATCTTACCATGAAACATAGAAATGAGATGCGATATCGCATTTTAAGAATCATATGAACTCTATTGCTACGATACGTAGACATCTGCAAACGCTATTTCCTAGCAAGGTAGTGTCGCATTTACATTCATTTGAATCGTAGACGAGGAATGCATAACACTTCGCAATGAATATTATATCTTATCATGAAACATAGATATGAGATGTGATATCTCGTTTTAAGAAGCATTAGAACTCTATCCCAAGGATACGTAAACATCTTCAAACGCTATTTCCTAGCAAGGAAGAGTCGCATTTACATTCATTTGAATCGTAGACGGAGAATGCATAACACTTCGCAATGAATATTATATCTTATCATGAAACATAGATATGAGATGCGATATAACGTTTTAAGAAGCACTAGAACTCTATCCCTACGATACGTAAACATCTGCAAACACTATTTCCTTGCAAGGAAGTGTCGCATTTACATTCATTTGAATCGTATACGAGGAATGCATAACACTTCGCAGTGAATATTATATCTTATCATGAAACATAGATATGAGATGCGATATCTCGTTTTAAGAAGCGTTTGAACTCTATTGCTTCGATACGTAGACATCT
Source organism: Xylocopa sonorina (assembly GCF_050948175.1). Lineage (NCBI taxonomy): Eukaryota > Metazoa > Arthropoda > Insecta > Hymenoptera > Apidae > Xylocopa > Xylocopa sonorina. The sequence goes on along the minus strand of NW_027490415.1, from coordinate 107,692 downwards.
GTAAACGCTATGTCCTTGCAAGGAAGTGTCGCATTTACATTCTTCTGAAGTGAATACGAGGTATACATAACACTTTACAATGAATATTATATCTTATCATGCAACATAGTAATGAGATGCGATATCGCGTTTTAAGAAGCATTAGAACTCTATTGCTACGATACGTAGACATCTGCAAACGCTATTTCCTTGCAAGGAAGTGTCGCATTTCCATTCTTCTGAAGTGAATACGAGGTATACATAACACTTTACAATGTATATTATATCTTATCATGCAACATAGTAATGAGATGCGATATCGCGTTTTAAGAAGCATTAGAACTCTATTGCTACGATACGTAGACATCTGCAAACGCTATTTCCTAGCAAGGAAGTGTCGCATTTACATTCATTTGAAGTGTAGACGAGGAATACATAACACTTCGCAATGAATATTACATCTTATCATGAAACATAGAAGTGAGATGCGATTTCTCGTTTTAAGAAGCAATTGAACTCTAGTGCTTCGATACGTAGACATCTGCAAACGCTATTTCCTAGCAAGGAAGTGTCGCATTTACATCCGTCTGAATCGTAGACGAGGAATGCATAACACTTCGCAATGAATATTATATCTTATCATGAAACATAGATATGAGATGCGATATCTCGTTTTAAGAAGCATTTGAACTCTATTGCTCCAATACGTAGACATCAGTAAACGCTATTTCCTTGCAAGGAAGTGTCGCATTTACATTCTTCTGGAGTGAATACGAGGTATACATAACACTTTACAATGAATATTATATCTTATCATGCAACATAGTAATGAGATGCGATATCGCGTTTTAAGAAGCATTAGAACTCTATTGCTACGATACGTAAACATCTGCAAACGCTATTTCCTAGCAAGAAAGTGTCGCATTTACATTCATTTGAATCGTACACGAGGAATGCATAACAGTTCGCAATGAATATTATATCTTATCATGAAACATAGATATGAGATGCGATATCTCGTTTTAAGAAGCATTTGAACTCTATTGTTCCGATACGTAGACATCAGTAAACGTTATTTCCTTGCAAGGAAGTGTCGCATTTACATCCTTCTGGAGTGAATACGAGGTATACATAACACTTTACAATGAATATTATATCTTATCATGCAACATAGTAATGAGATTCGATATCGCGTTTTAAGAAGCATTAGAACCCTATCCCTACGATACGTAAACATCTGCAAACGCTATTTCCTAGCAAGGAAGAGTCGCATTTACATTCGTTTGAATCGTAGTCGAGGAATGCATAACACTTCGCAATGAATATTATATCTTATCATGAAACATATATATGAGATGCGATATCTCGTTTTAAGAAGCATTTGAACTCTATTGCTTCGATACGTAGACATCTGCAAACGCTATTTCCTTGCAAGGAAGTGTCGCATTTACATTCATTTGAATCGTAGACGAGGAATGCATAACAATTAGCAATGAATATTATATCTTATCATGAAACATAGATATGAGAATCGCTATCTCGTTTTAAGAAGCATTTGAACTCTATTGCTTCGATACGTAAACATCTGCAAACGCTATTTCCTGGCAAGGAAGTGTCGCATTTACATTCATTTGAATCGTAGACGAGGAATGCATAACAGTTCGCAATGAATATTATATGTTATCATGAATCATAGATATGAGATGCGATATCGCGTTTTAGAAGCATTAAAACTCTATTGCTTCGATACGCAGACATCTGCAAATGCTATTTCCTAGCAAGGAAGTGTCGCATTTACATCCGTTTGAATCGTAGACGAGGAATGCATAACACTTCGCAATGAATATTATGTTTCATCATGAAACATATATATGAGATGCGATATCTCGCTTTAGGAAGCATTTGAACTCTATTGCTTCGATACGTAGACATCTGCAAATGCTATTTCCTTGCAACGAAGTGTCGCATTTACATTCTTTTGAAGTGAATAATAGGTATACATAACACTTCGCAAGGAACACTATACCTTGTCATGAAACGTACAAATGAGATGCGATATCACGTTTTAAGAAGCATTTGAACTCTATTGCTACGATACGTAGACATCTGCAAATGCTATTTCCTAGCAAGGAAGTGTCGCATTTACATTCATTTGAATCGTAGACGTGGAATGCAAAACACATCGCAATAAATATTATGTCTCATCATGAACAATAGATATGAGATGCGATATCTCGTTTTAGGAAGCATTTGAACTCTATTGCTACGATACGTAGACATCTGCAAACGCTATTTCCTGGCAAGGAAGTGTCGCATTTACATTCATTTGAATCGAAGACGAGGAATGCATAACACTAAGCAATGAATATTATATCTTATCATGAAACATAGATATGAGATGCGCTTTCTCGTTTTAAGAAGCATTTGAACTCTGTTGCTTTGATACGTAAACATCTGCAAACGCTATTTCCTAGCAAGGAAGTGTCGCATTTACATTCATTTGAATCGTAGACGAGGAATGCATAACACTTCGCAATGAATATTATATCTTATCTTGAAACATAGTTATGAGATGCGATATCACGTTTTAAGAAGCATTAGAACTCCATCCCTACGATAAGTAGACATCTGCAAACGCTATTTCCTTGCAAGGAAGTGTCGCATTTACATTCATTTGAAGTGTAGACGAGGAATACATGACACTTCGCAAATCATGTTATATCTTACCATGAAACATAGAAATGAGATGCGATATCGCGTTTTAAGAATCATATGAACTCTATTGCTACGATACGTAGACATCTGCAGACACTATTTCCTAGCAAGGAAGTGTCGCATTTACATTCATTTGAAGTGTAGACGAGGAATACATGACACTTCGCAAATCATATTACATCTTACCATGAAACATAGAAATGAGGTACGATATCGCGTTGTAAGAAGCATTAGAACTCTATTGCTACGATACCTAGACATCTGCAGACACTATTTCCTAGCAAGGAAGTGTCGCATTTACATTCATTTGAAGTGTAGACGAGGAATACATGACACTTCGCAAATCATATTATATCTTATCATGAAACATAGATATGAGATGCAATATCTCGTTTTAAGAAGCATTTGAACTCCATTGCTTCGATACGTAGACATCTGCAAACGCTATTTCCTAGCAAGGAAGTGTCGCATTTACATCCGTCTGAATCGTAGACGAGGAATGCATAACACTTCGCAATGAATATTATATCTTATCATGAAACATAGATATGAGATGCGATATCTCGTTTTAAGAAGCATTTGAACTCTATTGCTCCAATACGTAGACATCAGTAAACGCTATTTCCTTGCAAGGAAGTGTCGCATTTACATTCTTCTGGAGTGAATACGAGGTATACATAACACTTTACAATGAATATTATATCTTATCATGCAACATAGTAATGAGATGCGATATCGCGTTTTAAGAAGCATTAGAACTCTATTGCTACGATACGTAAACATCTGCAAACGCTATTTCCTAGCAAGAAAGTGTCGCATTTACATTCATTTGAATCGTACACGAGGAATGCATAACAGTTCGCAATGAATATTATATCTTATCATGAAACATAGATATGAGATGCGATATCTCGTTTTAAGAAGCATTTGAACTCTATTGTTCCGATACGTAGACATCAGTAAACGCTATTTCCTTGCAAGGAAGTGTCGCATTTACATCCTTCTGGAGTGAATACGAGGTATACATAACACTTTACAATGAATATTATATCTTATCATGCAACATAGTAATGAGATTCGATATCGCGTTTTAAGAAGCATTAGAACCCTATCCCTACGATACGTAAACATCTGCAAACGCTATTTCCTAGCAAGGAAGAGTCGCATTTACATTCGTTTGAATCGTAGTCGAGGAATGCATAACACTTCGCAATGAATATTATATCTTATCATGAAACATATATATGAGATGCGATATCTCGTTTTAAGAAGCATTTGAACTCTATTGCTTCGATACGTAGACATCTGCAAACGCTATTTCCTTGCAAGGAAGTGTCGCATTTACATTCATTTGAATCGTAGACGAGGAATGCATAACAATTAGCAATGAATATTATATCTTATCATGAAACATAGATATGAGAATCGCTATCTCGTTTTAAGAAGCATTTGAACTCTATTGCTTCGATACGTAAACATCTGCAAACGCTATTTCCTGGCAAGGAAGTGTCGCATTTACATTCATTTGAATCGTAGACGAGGAATGCATAACAGTTCGCAATGAATATTATATGTTATCATGAATCATAGATATGAGATGCGATATCGCGTTTTAGAAGCATTAAAACTCTATTGCTTCGATACGCAGACATCTGCAAATGCTATTTCCTAGCAAGGAAGTGTCGCATTTACATCCGTTTGAATCGTAGACGAGGAATGCATAACACTTCGCAATGAATATTATGTTTCATCATGAAACATATATATGAGATGCGATATCTCGCTTTAGGAAGCATTTGAACTCTATTGCTTCGATACGTAGACATCTGCAAATGCTATTTCCTTGCAACGAAGTGTCGCATTTACATTCTTTTGAAGTGAATAATAGGTATACATAACACTTCGCAAGGAACACTATACCTTGTCATGAAACGTACAAATGAGATGCGATATCACGTTTTAAGAAGCATTTGAACTCTATTGCTACGATACGTAGACATCTGCAAATGCTATTTCCTAGCAAGGAAGTGTCGCATTTACATTCATTTGAATCGTAGACGTGGAATGCAAAACACATCGCAATAAATATTATGTCTCATCATGAACAATAGATATGAGATGCGATATCTCGTTTTAGGAAGCATTTGAACTCTATTGCTACGATACGTAGACATCTGCAAACGCTATTTCCTGGCAAGGAAGTGTCGCATTTACATTCATTTGAATCGAAGACGAGGAATGCATAACACTAAGCAATGAATATTATATCTTATCATGAAACATAGATATGAGATGCGCTTTCTCGTTTTAAGAAGCATTTGAACTCTGTTGCTTTGATACGTAAACATCTGCAAACGCTATTTCCTAGCAAGGAAGTGTCGCATTTACATTCATTTGAATCGTAGACGAGGAATGCATAACACTTCGCAATGAATATTATATCTTATCTTGAAACATAGTTATGAGATGCGATATCACGTTTTAAGAAGCATTAGAACTCCATCCCTACGATAAGTAGACATCTGCAAACGCTATTTCCTTGCAAGGAAGTGTCGCATTTACATTCATTTGAAGTGTAGACGAGGAATACATGACACTTCGCAAATCATGTTATATCTTACCATGAAACATAGAAATGAGATGCGATATCGCGTTTTAAGAATCATATGAACTCTATTGCTACGATACGTAGACATCTGCAGACACTATTTCCTAGCAAGGAAGTGTCGCATTTACATTCATTTGAAGTGTAGACGAGGAATACATGACACTTCGCAAATCATATTACATCTTACCATGAAACATAGAAATGAGGTACGATATCGCGTTGTAAGAAGCATTAGAACTCTATTGCTACGATACCTAGACATCTGCAGACACTATTTCCTAGCAAGGAAGTGTCGCATTTACATTCATTTGAAGTGTAGACGAGGAATACATGACACTTCGCAAATCATATTATATCTTATCATGAAACATAGATATGAGATGCAATATCTCGTTTTAAGAAGCATTTGAACTCCATTGCTTCGATACGTAGACATCTGCAAACGCTATTTCCTAGCAAGGAATTGTCGCATTTACATTCATTTGAAGTGTAGGCGAGGAATACATAACTCTTCGCAATGAATATTACATCTTATCATGAAACATGGAAATGAGATGCGATATCTCGTTTTAAGAAGCATTTGAACTCTATTGCTTCGATACGTAGACGTCTGCAAACGCTATGTCCTAGCAAGGAAGTGTCGCGTTTACATCCATTTGAATCGTAGACGAGGAATGCATAACACTTCGCAATGAATATTATATCTTATCTTGAAACATAGATATGAGATGCGATATCACGTTTTAAGAAGCATTAGAACTCCATCCCTACGATAAGTAGACATCTGCAAACGCTATTTCCTTGCAAGGAAGTGTCGCATTTACATTCATTTGTAGTGTAGACGAGGAATACATGACACTTCGCAAATCATATTATATCTTACCATTAAACATAGAAATGAGATGCGACATCGCGTTTTAAGGAGCATTAGAACACTATTGCTACGATAGGTAGACATTTGCAAACGCTATTTCCATGCAAGGAAGTGTCGCATTTACATTCATTTGAAGTGTAGAGGAGGAATACATAACACTTCGCAAATCATATTACATCTCACCATGAAACATAGAAATGGGATGCGATATCGCGTTTTAAGAAGCATTAGAAAGCTAGTGCTACGATACGTAGACATTTGCAAACGCCATTTCCTAGCGTGGAAGTATCGCACCCACATTCATTTGAAGTGTAGACGAGGAATACATAACACTTCGCAAATCATGTTATATCTTATCATGAAACATAGAAATGAGATGCGATATCGCGTTTTAAGAATCATATGAACTCTATTGCTACGATACGTAGACATCTGCAATCGTTATTTCCTTGCAAGGAAGTGTCGCATTTACTTTCATTTGAATCGTAGACGAGGAATGCATAACACTTCGCAATGAATATTATATCTTATCGTGAAACATAGATATGAGATGCAATATCTCGTATTAAGAAGCATTTGAACTCTATTGCTTCGATACGTAGACATCTGCAAACGATATTTCCTTGCAAGGAAGTGTCGCATTTACATTCATTTGAAGTGTAGACGAGGAATACATAACACTTCGCAAATCATATTACATCTTACCATGAAACATAGAAATGAGATACGATATCGCTTTGTAAGAAGCATTAGAACTCTATTGCTACGATACCTAGACATCTGCAGACACTATTTCCTAGCAAGGAAGTGTCGCATTTACATTCATTTGAAGTGTAGGCGAGGAATACATGACACTTCGCAAATCATATTATATCTTACCATGAAACATAGAAATGAGATGCGATATCGCGTTTTAAGAAGCATTAGAACTCTATTGCTTCGATACGTAGACATCTGCAAACGGTATGTCCTAGCAAGGAAGTGTCGCATTTACATCCATTTGAATCGTAGACGAGGAATGCATAACACTTCGCAATGAATATTATATCTTATCTTGAAACATAGATATGAGATGCGATATCACGTTTTAAGAAGCATTAGAACTCCATCCCTACGATAAGTAGACATCTGCAAACGCTATTTCCTTGCAAGGAAGTGTCGCATTTACATTCATTTGAAGTGTAGACGAGGAATACATGACACTTCGCTAATCATATTATATCTTACCATGAAACATAGAAATGAGATGCGATATCGCGTTTTAAGAATCATTAGAACTCTATCCCTACGAAACGTAAACATCTGCAAACGCTATTTCCTAGCAAGGTAGTGTCGCATTTACATTCATTTGAATCGTAGACGAGGAATGCATAACACTTCGCAATGAATATTATATCTTATCATGAAACATAGATATGAAATGCGATATCACGTTTTAAGAAGCATTAGAACTCTATCCCAAGGATACGTAAACATCTTCAAACGCTATTTCCTAGCAAGGAAGAGTCGCATTTACATTCATTTGAATCGTAGACGAAGAATGCATAACACTTCGCAATGAATATTATATCTTATCATGAAACATAGATATGAGATGCGATATCTCGTTTTAAGAAGCATTTGAACTCTATTGCTTCGATACGTAAACATCTGCAAACACTATTTCCTTGCAAGGAAGTGTCGCATTTACATTCATTTGAATCGTATACGAGGAATGCATAACACTTCGCAGTGAATATTATATCTTATCATGAAACATAGATATGAGATGCGATATCTCGTTTTAAGAAGCGTTTGAACTCTATTGCTTCGATACGTAGACATCTGCAAACGCTATTTCCTTGCAAGGAAGTGTCGCATTTACATTCTTCTGAAGTGAATACGAGGTATACATAACACTTTACAATGAATATTATATCTTATCATGCAACATGGTAATGAGATGCGATATCGCGTTTTAAGAAGCATTAGAACTCTATTGCTACGATACGTAGACATCTGCAAACGCTATTTCCTTGCAAGGAAGTGTCGCATTTCCATTCTTCTGAAGTGAATACGAGGTATACATAACACTTTACAATGTATATTATATCTTATCATGCAACATAGTAATGAGATGCGATATCGCGTTTTAAGAAGCATTAGAACTCTGTTGCTACGATACGTAGACATCTGCAAACGCTATTTCCTAGCAAGGAAGTGTCGCATTTACATTCATTTGAAGTGTAGACGAGGAATACATAACACTTCGCAATGAATATTACATCTTATCATGAAACATAGAAGTGAGATGCGATTTCTCGTTTTAAGAAGCAATTGAACTCTAGTGCTTCGATACGTAGACATCTGCAAACGCTATTTGCTAGCAAGGAAGTGTCGCATTTACATCCGTCTGAATCGTAGACGAGGAATGCATAACACTTCGCAATGAATATTATATCTTATCATGAAACATAGATATGAGATGCGATATCTCGTTTTAAGAAGCATTTGAACTCTATTGCTTCGATACGTAAACATCTGCAAACGCTATTTCCTAGCAAGGAAGTGTCGCATTTACATTCATTTGAATCGTACACGAGGAATGCATAACAGTTCGCAATGAATATTATATCTTATCATGAAACATAGATATGAGATGCGATATCTCGTTTTAAGAAGCATTTGAACTCTATTGCTCCAATACGTAGACATCAGTAAACGCTATTTCCTTGCAAGGAAGTGTCGCATTTACATTCTTCTGGAGTGAATACGAGGTATACATAACACTTTACAATGTATATTATATCTTATCATGCAACATAGTAATGAGATGCGATATCGCGTTTTAAGAAGCATTAGAACTCTATTGCTACGATACGTAGACATCTGCAAACGCTATTTCCTAGCAAGGAAGTGTCGCATTTACATTCATTTGAAGTGTAGACGAGGAATACATAACACTTCGCAATGAATATTACATCTTATCATGAAACATAGAAGTGAGATGCGATTTCTCGTTTTAAGAAGCAATTGAACTCTAGTGCTTCGATACGTAGACATCTGCAAACGCTATTTCCTAGCAAGGAAGTGTCGCATTTACATCCGTCTGAATCGTAGACGAGGAATGCATAACACTTCGCAATGAATATTATATCTTATCATGAAACATAGATATGAGATGCGATATCTCGTTTTAAGAAGCATTTGAACTCTATTGCTCCAATACGTAGACATCAGTAAACGCTATTTCCTTGCAAGGAAGTGTCGCATTTACATTCTTCTGGAGTGAATACGAGGTATACATAACACTTTACAATGAATATTATATCTTATCATGCAACATAGTAATGAGATGCGATATCGCGTTTTAAGAAGCATTAGAACTCTATTGCTACGATACGTAAACATCTGCAAACGCTATTTCCTAGCAAGAAAGTGTCGCATTTACATTCATTTGAATCGTACACGAGGAATGCATAACAGTTCGCAATGAATATTATATCTTATCATGAAACATAGATATGAGATGCGATATCTCGTTTTAAGAAGCATTTGAACTCTATTGTTCCGATACGTAGACATCAGTAAACGCTATTTCCTTGCAAGGAAGTGTCGCATTTACATCCTTCTGGAGTGAATACGAGGTATACATAACACTTTACAATGAATATTATATCTTATCATGCAACATAGTAATGAGATGCGATATCGCGTTTTAAGAAGCATTAGAACTCTGTTGCTACGATACGTAGACATCTGCAAACGCTATTTCCTAGCAAGGAAGTGTCGCATTTACATTCATTTGAAGTGTAGACGAGGAATACATAACACTTCGCAATGAATATTACATCTTATCATGAAACATAGAAGTGAGATGCGATTTCTCGTTTTAAGAAGCAATTGAACTCTAGTGCTTCGATACGTAGACATCTGCAAACGCTATTTGCTAGCAAGGAAGTGTCGCATTTACATCCGTCTGAATCGTAGACGAGGAATGCATAACACTTCGCAATGAATATTATATCTTATCATGAAACATAGATATGAGATGCGATATCTCGTTTTAAGAAGCATTTGAACTCTATTGCTTCGATACGTAAACATCTGCAAACGCTATTTCCTAGCAAGGAAGTGTCGCATTTACATTCATTTGAATCGTACACGAGGAATGCATAACAGTTCGCAATGAATATTATATCTTATCATGAAACATAGATATGAGATGCGATATCTCGTTTTAAGAAGCATTTGAACTCTATTGCTCCAATACGTAGACATCAGTAAACGCTATTTCCTTGCAAGGAAGTGTCGCATTTACATTCTTCTGGAGTGAATACGAGGTATACATAACACTTTACAATGAATATTATATCTTATCATGCAACATAGTAATGAGATTCGATATCGCGTTTTAAGAAGCATTAGAACCCTATCCCTACGATACGTAAACATCTGCAAACGCTATTTCCTAGCAAGGAAGAGTCGCATTTACATTCGTTTGAATCGTAGTCGAGGAATGCATAACACTTCGCAAATCATATTATATCATACCATGAAACATAGAAATGAGATGCGATATCGCGTTTTAAGAAGCATTAGAACTCTATTGCTACGATACGTTAACATCTGCAAACGCTATTTCCTAGCAAGGAAGTGTCGCATTTACATTCATTTGAAGTGTAGACGAGGAATACATGACACTTCGCAAATCATGTTATATCTTACCATGAAACATAGAAATGAGATGCGATATCGCGTTTTAAGAATCATATGAACTCTATTGCTACGATACGTAGACATCTGCAATCGTTATTTCCTTGCAAGGAAGTGTCGCATTTACTTTCACTTGAATCGTAGACGAGGAATGCATAACACTTCGCAATGAATATTATATCTTATCATGAAATATAGATATGAGATGCAATATCTCGTATTAAGAAGCATTTGAACTCTATTGCTTCGATACGTAGGCATCTGCTAACGCTATTTCCTTGCAAGGAAGTGTCGCATTTACATTCATTTGAAGTATAGACGAGGAATACATAACACTTCGCAAATCATATTACATCTTACCATGAAACATAGAAATGAGATACGATATCGCGTTGTAAGAAGCATTAGAACTCTATTGCTACGATACCTAGACATCTGCAGACACTATTTCCTAGCAAGGAAGTGTCGCATTTACATTCATTTGAAGTGTAGACGAGGAATACATGACACTTCGCAAATCATATTATATCTTATCATGAAACATAGATATGAGATGCAATATCTCGTTTTAAGAAGCATTTGAACTCCATTGCTTCGATACGTAGACATCTGCAAACGCTATTTCCTAGCAAGGAATTGACGCATTTACATTCATTTGAAGTGTAGGCGAGGAATACATAACACTTCGCAATGAATATTACATCTTATCATGAAACATGGAAATGAGATGCGATATCTCGTTTTAAGAAGCATTTGAACTCTATTGCTTCGATACGTAGACATCTGCAAACGCTATGTCCTAGCAAGGAAGTGTCGCGTTTACATCCATTTGAATCGTAGACGAGGAATGCATAACACTTCGCAATGAATATTATATCTTATCTTGAAACATAGATATGAGATGCGATATCACGTTTTAAGAAGCATTAGAACTCCATCCCTACGATAAGTAGACATCTGCAAACGCTATTTCCTTGCAAGGAAGTGTCGCATTTACATTCATTTGTAGTGTAGACGAGGAATACATGACACTTCGCAAATCATATTATATCTTACCATTAAACATAGAAATGAGATGCGACATCGCGTTTTAAGGAGCATTAGAACACTATTGCTACGATAGGTAGACATTTGCAAACGCTATTTCCATGCAAGGAAGTGTCGCATTTACATTCATTTGAAGTGTAGAGGAGGAATACATAACACTTCGCAAATCATATTACATCTCACCATGAAACATAGAAATGGGATGCGATATCGCGTTTTAAGAAGCATTAGAAAGCTAGTGCTACGATACGTAGACATCTGCAAACGCTATTTCCTAGCAAGGAAGTGTCGCATTTACATTCATTTGAAGTGTAGACGAGGAATACATAACACTTCGCAATGAATATTACATCTTATCATGAAACATAGAAGTGAGATGCGATTTCTCGTTTTAAGAAGCAATTGAACTCTAGTGCTTCGATACGTAGACATCTGCAAACGCTATTTGCTAGCAAGGCAGTGTCGCATTTACATCCGTCTTAATCGTAGACGAGGAATGCATAACACTTCGCAATGAATATTATATCTTATCATGAAACATAGATATGAGATGCGATATCTCGTTTTAAGAAGCATTTGAACTCTATTGCTTCGATACGTAAACATCTGCAAACGCTATTTCCTAGCAAGGAAGTGTCGCATCTACATTCATTTGAATCGTACACGAGGAATGCATAACAGTTCGCAATGAATATTATATTTTATCATGAAACATAGATATGAGATGCGATATCTCGTTTTAAGAAGCATTTGAACTCTATTGCTCCAATACGTAGACATCAGTAAACGCTATTTCCTTGCAAGGAAGTGTCGCATTTACATTCTTCTGGAGTGAATACGAGGTATACATAACACTTTACAATGAATATTATATCTTATCATGCAACATAGTAATGAGATGCGATATCGCGTTTTAAGAAGCATTAGAACTCTATTGCTACGATACGTAAACATCTGCAAACGCTATTTCCTAGCAAGAAAGTGTCGCATTTACATTCATTTGAATCGTACACGAGGAATGCATAACAGTTCGCAATGAATATTATATCTTATCATGAAACATAGATATGAGATGCGATATCTCGTTTTAAGAAGCATTTGAACTCTATTGCTCCGATACGTAGACATCAGTAAACGCTATTTCCTTGCAAGGAAGTGTCGCATTTACATTCTTCTGGAGTGAATACGAGGTATACATAACACTTTACAATGAATATTATATCTTATCATGCAACATAGTAATGAGATTCGATATCGCGTTTTAAGAAGCATTAGAACCCTATCCCTACGATACGTAAACATCTGCAAACGCTATTTCCTAGCAAGGAAGAGTCGCATTTACATTCGTTTGAATCGTAGTCGAGGAATGCATAACACTTCGCAAATCATATTATATCATACCATGAAACATAGAAATGAGATGTGATATCGCGTTTTAAGAAGCATTAGAACTCTATTGCTACGATACGTTAACATCTGCAAACGCTATTTCCTAGCAAGGAAGTGTCGCATTTACATCCGTTTGAATCGTAGACGAGGAATGCATAACACTTCGCAATGAATATTATATCTTATCATGAAACATAGATATGAGATGCGATATCTCGCTTTAGGAAGCATTTGAACTCTATTGCTTCGGTACGTAGACATCTGCAAACTCTATTTCCTTGCAAGGAAGTGTCGCATTTACATTCTTTTGAAGTGAATAATAGGTATACATAACACTTCGCAATGAACACTATACCTTCTCATGAAACGTAGAAATGAGATGCGATATCTCGTTTTAAGAAGCACTAGAACACTATCAATACGATACGTAAATATCTGCAAACGCTATTTCCTAGCAAGGAAGTGTCGCATTTACATTCATTTGAATCGTAGACGAGGAATGCAAAACACTTAGCAATGAATATTATATCTTATCATGAAACATATATATGAGATGCGATATCTCGTTTTAAGAAGCATTTGAACTCTATTGCTTCGATACGTAGACATCTGTAAATGCTATTTCCTTGCAAGGAAGTGTCGCATTTACATTCATTTGAAGTGTAGACGAGGAATGCATGACACTTCGTAAATCATATTATATCTTACCATGAAACATAGAAATGTGATGCGATATCGCGTTTTAAGAAGCATTAGAAAGCTAGTGCTGCGATACGTAGACATCTGCAAACGCTATTTCCTAGCGAGGAAGTATCGCACTCACATTCATTTGAAGTGTAGACGAGGAATACATAACACTTCGCAAATCATGTTATATCTTACCATGAAACATGGAAATGAGATGCGATATCAAGTTTTAAGAATCATATGAACTCTATTGCTACGATACGTAGACATCTGCAATCGTTATTTCCTTGCAAGGAAGTGTCGCATTCACATTCATTTGAAGTGTAGACGAGGAATACATGACACTTCGCAAATCATATTATATCTTACCATGAAACATAGAAATGAGATGCGATATCGCATTTAAGAAGCATTAGAACACTATTGCTGCGATAGGTAGACATTTGCAAACGCTATTTCCTTGCAAGGAAGTGTCGCATTTACATTCATTTGAAGTCTAGAGGAGGAATACATAACACTTCGCAAATCATATTACATCTTACCATGAAACGTAGATATGAGATGCTATATCTCGTTTTAAGAAGCATTTGAACTCTATTGCTTCGATACGTAGACATCTGCAAACGCTATTTCCTTGCAAGGAAGTGTCGCATTTACATTCATTTGAAGTGTAGACGAGGAATACATGACACTTCGCAAATCATATTATATCTTACCATGAAACATAGAAATGAGATGCGATATCGCGTTGTATGAAGCATTAGAACTCTATTGCTACGATAACTAGACATCTGCAGACGCTATTTCCTAGCAAGGAAGTGTCGCATTTACATTCATTTGAAGTGTAGACGAGGAATACATGTCACTTCGCAAATCATATTATATCTTACCATGACACATAGAAATGAGATGCGATATCGCGTTTTAAGAAGCATTGGAAAGCTATTGCTACGATACCTAGACATCTGCAGACGCTATTTCCTAGTAAGGAAGTGTCGCATTTACATTCATTTGAAGTGTAGACGAGGAATACATAACACTTAGCAAATCATGTTGTATCGTACCATGAAACATACAAATGAGATTCGATATCGCGTTTTAAGAATCATATGAACTCTATTTCTACGATACGTAGACATCTGCAATCGTTATTTCCTTACAAGGAAGTGTGGCATTTACTTTCATTTGAATCGTAGACGAGGAATGCATAACACTTCGCAATGAATATTATATCTTATCATGAAACATAGGTATGAGATGCAATATCTCGTTTTAAGAAGCATTTGAACTCTATTGCTACGATACCTAGACATCTAAAGACGCTGTTTCCTAGCAAGGAAGTGTCGCATTTACATTCATTTGAAGTGTAGACGAGGAATACATGACACTTCGCAAATCATATTATATCTTACCATGAAACAGAAATGAGATGCGATATCGCGTTTTAAGAAGCACTAGAAATCTATTGCTACGATACGTAGACATCTGCAAACGCTATTTCCTTGCAAGGAAGAGTCGCATTTACATTCATTTGAAGTGTAGACGAGGAATACATGACACTTCGTAAATCATATTATATCTTACCATGAAACATAGAAATGAGATGCGATGTCGCGTTTTAAGAAGCATTAGAACTCTATTGCTACGACACGTAGACATCTGCAAGCGCTATTTCTTAGCAAGGAAGTGTCGCATTTACATTCATTTGAAGTGTAGGCGAGGAATTCATAACATTTCGCAATGAATATTACATCCTATCATGAAACATGGAAATGAGATGCAATATCTCGTTTTAAGAAGCATTTGAACTCTATTGCTTCGATACGTAGACATCTGCAAACGCTATTTCCTTGCAAGGAGGTGTCGCATTTACATTCGTTTGAAGTGTAGACGAGGAATACATAACACTTCGCAAATCATATTATATCTTACCATGAAACATAGAAATGAGATGCGATATCGCGTTTTAAGAAGCATTAGAACTCTATTGCTACGATACCTAGACATCTGCAGACGCTATTTCCTAGCAAGGAAGTGTCGAATTTACATTCATTTGAAGTGTAGACGAGGAATACATGACGCTTCGCAAATCATATTATATCTTACCATGAAACATAGAAATGAGATGCGATATCGCGTTTAAAGAAGCATTAGAACGCTATTGCTACGATACCTAGACATCTGCAGACGCTATTTCCTAGCAAGGAAGTGTCGCATTTACACTCATTTGAAGTGTAGACGAGGAATACATAACACTTCGCAAATCATATTATATCTTACCATGAAACATAGAAATGAGATGCGATATCGCGTTATAAGAATCATATGAACTCTATTGCTACGATACGTAGACATCTGCAATCGTTATTTCCTTGCAAGGAAGTGTCGCATTTACTTTCATTCGAATCGTAGACGAGGAATGCATAACACTTCGCAATGAATATTATATCTTATCATGAAACATAGATATGAGATGCAATATCTCGTTTTAAGAAGCATTTGAACTCTATTGCTACGATACCTAGACATCTGCAGACGCTGTTTCCTAGCAAGGAAGTGTCGCATTTACATTCATTTGAAGTGTAGACGAGGAATACATGACACTTCGCAAATCATATTATATCTTACCATGAAACAGAAATGAGATGCGATATCGCGTTATAAGAATCATTAGAAATCTATTGCTACGAAACGTAGACATCTGCAAACGCTATTTCCTTGCAAGGAAGTGTCGCATTTACTTTCATTTGAATCGTAGACGAGGAATGCATAACACTTCGCAATGAATATTATATCTTATCATGAAACATAGATATGAGATGCAATATCTCGTTTTAAGAAGCATTTGAACTCTATTGCTACGATACCTAGACATCTGCAGACGCTATTTCCTAGCAAGGAAGTGTCGCATTTACATTTATTTGAAGTGTAGACGAGGAACACATGACACTTCGCAAATCATATTATATCTTACCATGAAACATAGAAATGAGATGCGATATCGCGTTTTAAGAAGCATTAGGACTCTATTGCTACGATACCTAGACATCTGCAGACGCTATTTCCTAGCAAGGAAGTGTCGCATTTACATTCATTTGAAGTGTAGACGAGGAATACATGACACTTCGCAAATCATATTATATCTTACCATGAAACATAGAAATGAGATGCGATATCGCGTTGTAAGAAGCATTAGAACTCTATTGCTACGATAACTAGACATCTGCAGACGCTATTTCCTAGCAAGGAAGAGTCGCATTTACATTCATTTGAAGTGTTGACGAGGAATACATGACACTTCGCAAATCATATTATATCTTACCATGAAACATAGAAATGAGATGCGATATCGCGTTTTAAGAAGCATTAGAACTCTATTGCTACGATACGTAGACATCTGCAAGCGCTATTTCCTAGCAAGGAAGTGTCGCATTTACATTCATTTGAAGAGTAGGCAAGGAATTCATAACATTTCGCAATGAATATTACATCCTATCATGAAACATGGAAATGAGATGCGATATCTCGTTTTAAGAAGCATTTGAACTCTATTGCTTCGATACGTAGACATCTGCAAACGCTATGTCCTAGCAAGGAAGAGTCGCATTTACATTCATTTGAAGTGTAGACGAGGAATACATGACACTTCGCAAATCGTATTATATCTTACCATGAAACATAGAAATGAGATGCGATATCGCGTTTTAAGAAGCATTAGAACTCTATTGCTACGATACCTAGACATCTGCAGACGCTATTTCCTAGCAAGGAAGTGTCGCATTTACTTTCATTTGAAGTGTAGACGAGGAATACATGACACTTCGCTAATCATATTATATCTTACCATGAAACATAGAAATGAGATGCGATATCGCGTTTTAAGAATCATTAGAACTCTATCCCTACGAAACGTAAACATCTGCAAACGCTATTTCCTAGCAAGGTAGTGTCGCATTTACATTCATTTGAATCGTAGACGAGGAATGCATAACACTTCGCAATGAATATTATATCTTATCATGAAACATAGATATGAGATGCGATATCACGTTTTAAGAAGCATTAGAACTCTATCCCAATGATACGTAAACATCTTCAAACGCTATTTCCTAGCAAGGAAGAGTCGCATTTACATTCATTTGAATCGTAGACGAAGAATGCATAACACTTCGCAGTGTATATTATATCTTATCATGAAACATAGATATGAGATGCGATATCTCGTTTTAAGAAGCGTTTGAACTCTATTGCTTCGATACGTAGACATCTGTAAACGCCATTTCCTTGCAAGGAAGAGTCGCATTTACATTCTTCTGAAGTGAATACGAGGTATACATAACACTTTACAATGAATATTATATCTTATCATGCAACATAGTAATGAGATGCGATATCGCGTTTTAAGAAGCATTAGAACTCTATTGCTACGATACGTAGACATCTGCAAACGCTATTTCCTTGCAAGGAAGTGTCGCATTTCCATTCTTCTGAAGTGAATACGAGGTATACATAACACTTTACAATGTATATTATATCTTATCATGCAACATAGTAATGAGATGCGATATCGCGTTTTAAGAAGCATTAGAACTCTATTGCTACGATACGTAAACATCTGCAAACGCTATTTCCTAGCAAGGAAGTGTCGCATTTACATTCATTTGAATCGTACACGAGGAATGCATAACAGTTCGCAATGAATATTATATCTTATCATGAAACATAGATATGAGATGCGATATCTCGTTTTAAGAAGCATTTGAACTCTATTGCTTCGATACGTAGACATCTGTAAATGCTATTTCCTTGCAAGGAAGTGTCGCATTTACATTCTTCTGGAGTGAATACGAGGTATACATAACACTTTACAATGAATATTGTATCTTTTCATGCAACATAGTAATGAGATTCGATATCGCGATTTAAGAAGCATTAGAACCCTATTCCTACGATACGTAAACATCTGCAAACGCTATTTCCTAGCAAGGAAGAGTCGCATTTACATTCGTTTGAATCGTAGTCGAGGAATGCATAACACTTCGCAAATCATATTATATCATACCATGAAACATAGAAATGAGATGCGATATCGCGTTTTAAGAAGCATTAGAACTCTATTGCTACGATACGTTAACATCTGCAAACGCTATTTCCTAGCAAGGAAGTGTCGCATTTACATTCATTTGAAGTGTAGACGAGGAATACATGACACTTCGCAAATCATATTATATCTTACCATGAAACATAGAAATGAGATGCGATATCACGTTTTAAGAAGCATTAGAACTCTATCCCTACCATAAGTAGACATCTGCAAACGCTATTTCCTTGCAAGGAAGTGTCGCATTTACATTCATTTGAAGTGTAGACGAGGAATACATAACACTTCGCAAATCATATTATATCTTACCATGAAACATAGAAATGAGATTCGATATCGCGTTTTAAGAAGCATTAGAGCCCTATCCCTACGATACGTAAACATCTGCAAACGCTATTTCCTAGCAAGGAATAGTCACATTTACATTCATTTGAATCGTAGTCGAGGAATGCATAACACTTCGCAATGAATATTATATCTTATCATGAAACATAGATATGAGATGCGATATCTCGCTTTAGGAAGCATTTGAACTCTATTGCTTCGGTACGTAGACATCTGCAAACTCTATTTCCTTGCAAGGAAGTGTCGCATTTACATTCTTTTGAAGTGAATAATAGGTATACATAACACTTCGCTATGAACACTATACCTTCTCATGAAACGTAGATATGAGATGCGATATCGCGTTTTAAGAAGCATTAAAACTCTATTGCTTCGATACGTAGACATCTGCAAATGCTATTTCCTTGCAAGGAAGTGTCGCATTTACATTCTTTTGAAGTGAATAATAGGTATACATAACACTTCGCAAGGAACACTATACCTTGTCATGAAACGTAGAAATGAGATGCGATATCACGTTTTAAGAAGCATTTGAACTCTATTGCTTCGATACGTAGACATCTGTAAACGCTATTTCCTAGCAAGGAAGTGTCGCATTTACATTCATTTGAATCGTAGACGTGGAATGCATAACACATCGCAATAAATATTATGTCTCATCACGAACAATAGATATGAGATGCGATATCTCGTTTTAGGAAGCATTTGAACTCTATTGCTACGATACGTAGACATCTGCAAACGCTATTTCCTAGCAAGGAAGTGTCGCATTTACATTCATTTGAATCGAAGACGAGGAATGCATAACACTTAGCAATGAATATTATATCTTATCATGAAACATAGATATGAGATGCGCTTTCTCGTTTTAAGAAGCATTTGAACTCTGTTGCTTTGATACGTAAACATCTGCAAACGCTATTTCCTAGCAAGGAAGTGTCGCATTTACATTCATTTGAATCGTAGACGAGGAATGCATAACAGTTCGCAATGAATATTTTATGTTATCATGAAACATAGATATGAGATGCGATATCTCGTTTTAAGAAGCACTAGAACTCTGTTGCTTTGATACGTAAACATCTGCAAACGCTATTTCCTAGCAAGGAAGTGTCGCATTTACATTCATTTGAATCGTAGACGAGGAATGCATAACAGTTCGCAATGAATATTTTATGTTATCATGAAACATAGATATGAGATGCGATATCTCGTTTTAAGAAGCACTAGAACTCTATCCCTACGATACGTAGACATCTGCAAACGCTATTTCCTAGCAAGGAAGTGTCGCATTTACATTCATTTGAATCGTACACGAGGAATGCATAACAGTTCGCAATGAATATTATATCTTATCATGAAACATAGATATGAGATGCGATATCTCGTTTTAAGAAGCATTTGAACTCTATTGCTTCGATACGTAGACATCTGTAAATGCTATTTCCTTGCAAGGAAGTGTCGCATTTACATTCTTCTGGAGTGAATACGAGGTATACATAACACTTTACAATGAATATTGTATCTTATCATGCAACATAGTAATGAGATTCGATATCGCGATTTAAGAAGCATTAGAACCCTATTCCTACGATACGTAAACATCTGCAAACGCTATTTCCTAGCAAGGAAGAGTCGCATTTACATTCGTTTGAATCGTAGTCGAGGAATGCATAACACTTCGCAAATCATATTATATCATACCATGAAACATAGAAATGAGATGCGATATCGCGTTTTAAGAAGCATTAGAACTCTATTGCTACGATACGTTAACATCTGCAAACGCTATTTCCTAGCAAGGAAGTGTCGCATTTACATTCATTTTAAGTGTAGACGAGGAATACATGACACTTCGCAAATCATATTATATCTTACCATGAAACATAGAAATGAGATGCGATATCACGTTTTAAGAAGCATTAGAACACTATCCCTACCATAAGTAGACATCTGCAAACGCTATTTCCTTGCAAGGAAGTGTCGCATTTACATTCATTTGAAGTGTAGACGAGGAATACATAACACTTCGCAAATCATATTATATCTTACCATGAAACATAGAAATGAGATTCGATATCGCGTTTTAAGAAGCATTAGAACCCTATCCCTACGATACGTAAACATCTGCAAACGCTATTTCCTAGCAAGGAAGAGTCACATTTACATTCATTTGAATCGTAGTCGAGGAATGCATAACACTTCGCAATGAATATTATATCTTATCATGAAACATAGATATGAGATGCGATATCTCGCTTTAGGAAGCATTTGAACTCTATTGCTTCGGTACGTAGACATCTGCAAACTCTATTTCCTTGCAAGGAAGTGTCGCATTTACATTCTTTTGAAGTGAATAATAGGTATACATAACACTTCGCAATGAACACTATACCTTCTCATGAAACGTAGAAATGAGATGCGATATCTCGTTTTAAGAAGCACTAGAACTCTATCAATACGATACGTAAACATCTGCAAACGCTATTTCCTAGCAAGGAAGTGTCGCATTTACATTCATTTGAATCCTAGACGAGGAATGCTAAACACTTAGCAATGAATATTATATCTTATCATGAAACATATATATGAGATGCGATATCTCGTTTTAAGAAGCATTTGAACTCTATTGCTTCGATACGTAGACATCTGTAAATGCTATTTCCTTGCATGGAAGTGTCGCATTTACATTCATTTGAAGTGTAGACGTGGAACACATGACACTTCGCAAATCATATTATATCTTACCATGAAACATAGAAATGTGATGAGATATCCCGTTTTAAGAAGCATTAGAACTCTAACCCTACGATACGTAAACATCTGCAAACGCTATTTCCTAGCAAGGAAGTGTCGCATTTACATTCATTTGAATCGTAGACGAGGAATGCATAACAGTTCGCAATGAATATTATATGTTATCATGAATCATAGATATGAGATGCGATATCGCGTTTTAAGAAGCATTAAAACTCTATTGCTTCGATACGTAGACATCTGCAAATGCTATTTCCTAGCAAGGAAGTGTCGCATTTACATCCGCTTGAATCGTAGACGAGGAATGCATAACACTTCGCAATGAATATTATGTTTCATCATGAAACATATATATGAGATGCGATATCTCGCTTTAGGAAGCATTTGAACTCTATTGCTTCGATACGTAGACATCTGCAAATGCTATTTCCTTGCAAGGAAGTGTCGCATTTACATTCTTTTGAAGTGAATAATAGGTATACATAACACTTCGCAAGGAACACTATACCTTGTCATGAAACGTAGAAATGAGATGCGATATCACGTTTTAAGAAGCATTTGAACTCTATTGCTTCGATACGTAGACATCTGTAAACGCTATTTCCTAGCAAGGAAGTGTCGCATTTACATTCATTTGAATCGTAGACGTGGAATGCATAACACATCGCAATAAATATTATGTCTCATCATGAACAATAGATATGAGATGCGATATCTCGTTTTAGGAAGCATTTGAACTCTATTGCTACGATACGTAGACATCTGCAAACGCTATTTCCTAGCAAGGAAGTGTCGCATTTACATTCATTTGAATCGAAGACGAGGAATGCATAACACTTAGCAATGAATATTATATCTTATCATGAAACATAGATATGAGATGCGCTTTCTCGTTTTAAGAAGCATTTGAACTCTGTTGCTTTGATACGTAAACATCTGCAAACGCTATTTCCTAGCAAGGAAGTGTCGCATTTACATTCTTTTGAATCGTAGACGAGGAATGCATAACAGTTCGCAATGAATATTTTATGTTATCATGAAACATAGATATGAGATGCGATATCTCGTTTTAAGAAGCATTAAAACTCTATTGCTTCGATACGTAGACATCTGCAAATGCTATTTCCTAGCAAGGAAGTGTCGCATTTACATCCGCTTGAATCGTAGACGAGGAATGCATAACACTTCGCAATGAATATTATGTTTCATCATGAAACATATATATGAGATGCGATATCTCGCTTTAGGAAGCATTTGAACTCTATTGCTTCGATACGTAGACATCTGCAAATGCTATTTCCTTGCAAGGAAGTGTCGCATTTACATTCTTTTGAAGTGAATAATAGGTATACATAACACTTCGCAAGGAACACTATACCTTGTCATGAAACGTAGAAATGAGATGCGATATCACGTTTTAAGAAGCATTTGAACTCTATTGCTTCGATACGTAGACATCTGTAAACGCTATTTCCTAGCAAGGAAGTGTCGCATTTACATTCATTTGAATCGTAGACGTGGAATGCATAACACATCGCAATAAATATTATGTCTCATCATGAACAATAGATTTGAGATGCGATATCTCGTTTTAGGAAGCATTTGAACTCTATTGCTACGATACGTAGACATCTGCAAACGCTATTTCCTAGCAAGGAAGTGTCGCATTTACATTCATTTGAATCGAAGACGAGGAATGCATAACACTTAGCAATGAATATTATATCTTATCATGAAACATAGATATGAGATGCGCTTTCTCGTTTTAAGAAGCATTTGAACTCTGTTGCTTTGATACGTAAACATCTGCAAACGCTATTTCCTAGCAAGGAAGTGTCGCATTTACATTCTTTTGAATCGTAGACGAGGAATGCATAACAGTTCGCAATGAATATTTTATGTTATCATGAAACATAGATATGAGATGCGATATCTCGTTTTAAGAAGCACTAGAACTCTGTTGCTTTGATACGTAAACATCTGCAAACGCTATTTCCTAGCAAGGAAGTGTCGCATTTACATTCATTTGAATCGTAGACGAGGAATGCATAACAGTTCGCAATGAATATTTTATGTTATCATGAAACATAGATATGAGATGCGATATCTCGTTTTAAGAAGCACTAGAACTCTATCCCTACGATACGTAGACATCTGCAAACGCTATTTCCTAGCAAGGAAGTGTCGCATTTACATTCATTTGAAAAGTAGACGAGGAATACATGACACTTCGCAAGTCATATTATATCTTACCATGAAACATAGAAATGAGATGCGATATCGCGTTTTAAGAAGCATAAGAACTCTATTGCTTGGATACGTAGACATCTGCAAACGCTATTTCCTAGCAAGGAAGTGTCGCATTTACATTCATTTGAATCGTAGACGAGGAATGCATAACAGTTCGCAATGAATATTATATGTTATCATGAAACATAGATATGAGATGCGATATCTCGTTTTAAGAAGCACTAGAACTCTATCCCTACGATACGTAAACATCTGCAAACGCTATTTCCTAGCAAGGAAGTGTCGCATTTACATTCATTTGAATCGTAGACGAGGAATGCAAAACACTTAGCAATGAATATTATATCTTATCATGAAACATAGATATGAGATGCGTTATCTCGTTTTAAGAAGCATTTGAACTCTATTGCTTCGATACGTAGACATCTGCGAACGCTATTTCCTTGCAAGGAAGTGTCGCATTTACGTTCTTTTGAAGTGAATAATAGGTATACATAACACTTCGCAATGAATACTATACCTTGTCATGAAACGTAGAAATGAGATGCGATATCACGTTTTAAGAAGCATTTGAACTTTATTGCTTCGATACGTAGACATTCGTAAACGCTATTTCCTTGCAAGGAAGTTTCGCAATTACATTCATCTGAAGTGAACACGAGATATACATAACACTTTACAATGAATATTATATCTTATCGTGCAACATTGTAACGAGATGCGATATCTCGTTTTAAGAAGCATAAGAACTCTATTGCTTGGATACGTAGACATCTGCAAACGCTATTTCCTAGCAAGGAAGTGTCGCATTTACATCCGTTTGAATCGTAGACGAGGAATGCATAACACTTCGCAATGAATATTATATCTTATCATGAAACATAGATATGAGATGCGTTATCTCGTTTTAAGAAGTATTTGAACTCTATTGCTTCGATACGTAGACATCTGCAAACGCTATTTCCTTGCAAGGAAGTGTCGCATTTACATTCTTTTGAAGTTAATAACAGGTATACATAACACTTCGCAATGAATACTATACCTTATCATGAAACGTAGAAATGAGATGCGATATCACGTTTTAAGAAGCATTTGAACTCTATTGCTTCGATACGTAAACATCTGCAAACGCTATTTCCTAGCAAGGAAGTGTCGCATTTACATTCATTTGAATCGTAGACGAGGAATGCAAAACTCTTAGCACTGAATATTATATCTTATCATGAAACATAGATATGAGATGCGATATCTCGTTTTAAGAAGCATTAGAACTCTATCCCTACGATACGTAGACATCTGCAAACGCTATTTCCTAGTAAGGAAGTGTCGCATTTACATTCATTTGAAGAGTAGACGAGGAATGCATAACAGTTCGCAATGAATATTATATGTTATCATGAAACATAGATATGAGATGCGATATCCCGTTTTAAGAAGCATTAGAACTCTAACCCTACGATACGTAGACATCTGCAAACGCTATTTCCTGGCAAGCAAGTGTCGCAATTACATTCATTTGAAGAGTAGACAAGGAATACATGACACTTCGCAAATCATATTATATCTTACCATGAAACATAGAAATGAGATACGATATCGCGTTGTAAGAAGCATTAGAACTCTATTGCTACGATACCTAGACATCTGCAGACACTATTTCCTAGCAAGGAAGTGTCGCATTTACATTCATTTGAAGTGTAGACGAGCAATACATGACACTTCGCAAATCATATTATATCTAACCATGAAACATATAAATGATATGCGATATCGCGTTTTAAGAAGCATTAGAACTCTATTGCTACGATACGTAGACATCTGCAAACGCTATTTCCTTGCAAGGAAGTGTCGCATTTACATTCATTTGAAGTGTAGACGAGGAATACATGACACTTCGCAAATCATATTATATCTTACCATGAAACATAGAAATGAGATGCGATATCGCGTTTTAAGAAGCATTAGAACTCTATTGCTACGATACCTAGATATCTGCAGACGCTATTTCCTAGCAAGGAAGTGTCGCATTTACATTCATTTGAAGTGTAGACGAGGAATACATGACACTTCGCTAATCATATTATATCTTACCATGAAACATAGAAATGAGATGCGATATCGCGTTTTAAGAATCATTAGAACACTATCCCTACGAAACGTAAACATCTGCAAACGCTATTTCCTAGCAAGGTAGTGTCGCATTTACATTCATTTGAATCGTAGACGAGGAATGCATAACACTTCGCAGTGAATATTATATCTTATCATGAAACATATAAATGGGATGCGATATCACGTTTTAAGAAGCTTTAGAACTCTATCCCTACGATACGTAAACATCTGCAAACGCTATTTCCTAGCAAGGAAGTGTCTCATTTACATTCATTTGAATCGTAGACGAAGAATGCATAACAGTTCGCAATTAATATTATATGTTATCATGAAACATAGATATGAGATGCGTTATCTCGTTTTAAGAAGCGTTTGAACTCTATTGCTTCGATACGTAGACATCTGTAAACGCTATTTCCTTGCAAGGAAGTGTCGCATTTACATCCGTTTGAATCGTAGACGAGGAATGCATAACACTTCGCAATGAATATTATGTTTTATCATGAAACATAGAAATGAGATGCGATATCACGTTTAAAGAAGCATTAGAACTCTATCCCTACCATAAGTAGATATCTGCAAACGCTATTTCCTAGCAAGGAAGTGTCGCATTTACATCCGTTTGAATCGTAGACGAGGAATGCATAACACTTCGCAATGAATATTATATCTTATCATGAAACATAGATATGAGATGCGTTATCTCGTTTTAAGAAGCATTTGAACTCTATTGCTTCGATACGTAGACATCTGCAAACTCTATTTCCTTGCAAGGAAGTGTCGCATTTACATTCTTTTGAAGTGAATAATAGGTATACATAACACTTCGCAATGAACACTATACCTTCTCATGAAACGTAGAAATGAGATGCGATATCTCGTTATAAGAAGCACTAGAACTCACTCAATACGATACGTAAACATCTGCAAACGCTATTTCCTAGGAAGGAAGTGTCGCATTTACATTCATTTGAATCGTAGACGAGGAATGCAAAACACTTAGCAATGAATATTATATCTTATCATGAAACATATATATGAGATGCGATATCTCGTTTTAAAAAGCATTTGAACTCTATTGCTTCGATACGTAGACATCTGTAAATGCTATTTCCTTGCAAGGAAGTGTCGCATTTACATTCATTTGAAGTGTAGACGAGGAATACATGACACTTCGCAAATCATATTATATCTTACCATGAAACATAGAAATGAGATGAGATATCCCGTTTTATGAAGCATTAGAACTCTAACCCTACGATACGTAGACATCTGCAAACGCTATTTCCTAGCAAGCAAGTGTCGCATTTACATTCATTTGAATCGTAGACGTGGAATGCAGAACACTTCGCAATGAATATTATATCTTATCATGAACAATAGATATGAGATGCGATATCTCGTTTTAGGAAGCATTTGAACTCTATTGCTTCGATACGTAGACATATGCAAACGCTATTTGCTTGCAAGGAAGTGTCGCATTTACATCCGTTTGAATCGTAGACGAGGAATGCATAACACTTCGCAATGAATATTATATCTTATCATGAAACATAGATATGAGATGCGTTATCTCGTTTTAAGAAGCATTTGAACTCCATTGCTTCGATACGTAGACATCTGCAAACGCTATTTCCTTGCAAGGAAGTGTCGCATTTACATTCATTTGAATCGTAGACGAGGAATGCATAACACTTAGCAATGAATATTATATCTTATCATGAAACATAGATATGAGAATCGCTATCTCGTTTTAAGAAGCATTTGAACTCTATTGCTTCGATACGTAAACATCTGCAAACGCTATTTCCTAGCAAGGAAGTGTCGCATTTACATTCATTTGAATCGTAGACGAGGAATGCATAACACTTAGCAATGAATATTATATCTTATCATGAAACATAGATGTGAGAATCTCTATCTCGTTTTAAGAAGCATTAGAACTCTATTGCTTCGATACGTAGACATCTGCAAATGCTATTTCCTAGCAAGGAAGTGTCGCATTAACATCCGTTTGAATCGTAGACGAGGAATGCATAACACTTCGCAATGAATATTATGTTTTATCATGAAACATAGAAATGAGATGCGATATCACGTTTTAAGAAGCATTAGAACTCTATCCCTACCATAAGTAGATATCTGCAAACGCTATTTCCTAGCAAGGAAGTGTCGCATTTACATCCGTTTGAATCGTAGACGAGGAATGCATAACACTTCGCAATGAATATTATATCTTATCATGAAACATAGATATGAGATGCGTTATCTCGTTTTAAGAAGCATTTGAACTCTATTGCTTCGATACGTAGACATCTGCAAACGCTATTTCCTTGCAAGGAAGTGTCGCATTTACATTCATTTGAATCGTAGACGAGGAATGCATAACACTTAGCAATGAATATTATATCTTATCATGAAACATAGATATGAGAATCGCTATCTCGTTTTAAGAAGCATTTGAACTCTATTGCTTCGATACGTAAACATCTGCAAACGCTATTTCCTAGCAAGGAAGTGTCGCATTTACATTCATTTGAATCGTAGACGAGGAATGCATAACAGTTCGCAATGAATATTATATGTTATCATGAATCATAGATATGAGATGCGATATCTCGTTTTAGGAAGCATTTGAACTCTATTGCTTCGATACGTAGACATATGCAAACGCTATTTGCTTGCAAGGAAGTGTCGCATTTACATCCGTTTGAATCGTAGACGAGGAATGCATAACACTTCGCAATGAATATTATATCTTATCATGAAACATAGATATGAGATGCGATATCTCGCTTTAGGAAGCATTTGAACTCTATTGCTTCGATACGTAGACATCTGCAAACTCTATTTCCTTGCAAGGAAGTGTCGCATTTACATTCTTTTGAAGTGAATAATAGGTATACATAACACTTCGCAATGAACACTATACCTTCTCATGAAACGTAGAAATGAGATGCGATATCTCGTTATAAGAAGCACTAGAACTCTATCAATACGATACGTAAACATCTGCAAACGCTATTTCCTAGGAAGGAAGTGTCGCATTTACATTCATTTGAATCGTAGACGAGGAATGCAAAACACTTAGCAATGAATATTATATCTTATCATGAAACATATATATGAGATGCGATATCTCGTTTTAAAAAGCATTTGAACTCTATTGCTTCGATACGTAGACATCTGTAAATGCTATTTCCTTGCAAGGAAGTGTCGCATTTACATTCATTTGAAGTGTAGACGAGGAGTACATAACACTTCGCAAATCATATTATATCTTACCATGAAACATAGAAATGAGATGAGATATCCCGTTTTATGAAGCATTAGAACTCTAACCCTACGATACGTAGACATCTGCAAACGCTATTTCCTTGCAAGGAAGTGTCGCATTTACATTCATTTGAAGTGTAGACGAGGAGTACATAACACTTCGCAAATCAAATTATATCTTACCATGAAACATAGAAATGAGATTCGATATCGCGTTTTAAGAAGCATTTGAACCCTATCCCTACGATACGTAAACATCTGCAAACGCTATTTCCTAGCAAGGAAGAGTCGCATTTACATTCATTTGAATCGTAGTCGAGGAATGCATAACACTTCGCAAATCATATTATATCATACCATGAAACATAGAAATGAGATGCGATATCGCGTTTTAAGAAGCATTAGAACTCTATTGCTTCGATACGTAGACATCTGCAAACGCTATTTCCTAGCAAGGAAGTGTCGCATTTACATCCGTTTGAATCGTAGACGAGGAATGCATAACACTTCGCAATGAATATTATATCTTATCATGAAACATATATATGAGATGCGTTATCTCGTTTTAAGAAGCATTTGAACTCCATTGCTTCGATACGTAGACATCTGCAAACGCTATTTCCTTGCAAGGAAGTGTCGCATTTACATTCATTTGAATCGTAGACGACGAATGCATAACACTTAGCAATGAATATTATATCTTATCATGAAACATAGATATGAGAATCGCTATCTCGTTTTAAGAAGCATTTGAACTCTATTGCTTCGATACGTAAACATCTGCAAACGCTATTTCCTAGCAAGGAAGTGTCGCATTTACATTCATTTGAACCGTAGACGAGGAATGCATAACACTTAGCAATGAATATTATATCTTATCATGAAACATAGATGTGAGAATCGCTATCTCGTTTTAAGAAGCATTAGAACTCTATTGCTTCGATACGTAGACATCTGCAAATGCTATTTCCTAGCAAGGAAGTGTCGCATTTACATCCGTTTGAATCGTAGACGAGGAATGCATAACACTTCGCAATGAATATTATGTTTTATCATGAAACATAGAAATGAGATGCGATATCACGTTTTAAGAAGCATTAGAACTCTATCCCTACCATAAGTAGATATCTGCAAACGCTATTTCCTAGCAAGGAAGTGTCGCATTTACATCCGTTTGAATCGTAGACGAGGAATGCATAACACTTCGCAATGAATATTATATCTTATCATGAAACATAGATATGAGATGCGTTATCTCGTTTTAAGAAGCATTTGAACTCTATTGCTTCGATACGTAGACATCTGCAAACGCTATTTCCTTGCAAGGAAGTGTCGCATTTACATTCATTTGAATCGTAGACGAGGAATGCAAAACACTTAGCAATGAATATTATATCTTATCGTGAAACATATATATGAGATGCGATATCACGTTTTAAGAAGCATTAGAACTCTATCCCTACTATAAGTAGACATCTGCAAACGCTATTTCCTTGCAAGGAAGTGTCGCATTTACATTCATTTGAAGTGTAGACGAGGAGTACATAACACTTCGCAAATCATATTATATCTTACCATGAAACATAGAAATGAGATTCGATATCGCGTTTTAAGAAGCATTTGAACCCTATCCCTACGATACGTAAACATCTGCAAACGCTATTTCCTAGCAAGGAAGAGTCGCATTTACATTCATTTGAATCGTAGTCGAGGAATGCATAACACTTCGCAAATCATATTATATCATACCATGAAACATAGAAATGAGATGCGATATCGCGTTTTAAGAAGCATTAGAACTCTATTGCTTCGACACGTAGACATCTGCAAACGCTATTTCCTAGCAAGGAAGTGTCGCATTTACATCCGTTTGAATCGTAGACGAGGAATGCATAACACTTCGCAATGAATATTATATCTTATCATGAAACATAGATATGAGATGCGATATCTCGCATTAGGAAGCATTTGAACTCTATTGCTTCGATACGTAGACATCTGCAAACTCTATTTCCTTGCAAGGAAGTGTCGCATTTACATTCTTTTGAAGTGAATAATAGGTATACATAACACTTCGCAATGAACACTATACCTTCTCATGAAACGTAGAAATGAGATGCGATATCTCGTTATAAGAAGCACTAGAACTCTATCAATACGATACGTAAACATCTGCAAACGCTATTTCCTAGGAAGGAAGTGTCGCATTTACATTCATTTGAATCGTAGACGAGGAATGCAAAACACTTAGCAATGAATATTATATCTTATCATGAAACATATATATGATATGCGATATCTCGTTTTAAAAAGCATTTGAACTCTATTGCTTCGATACGTAGACATCTGTGAATGCTATTTCCTTGCAAGGAAGTGTCGCATTTACATTCATTTGAAGTGTAGACGAGGAATACATGACACTTCGCAAATCATATTATATCTTACCATGAAACATAGAAATGAGATGAGATATCCCGTTTTATGAAGCATTAGAACTCTAACCCTACGATACGTAGACATCTGCAAACGCTATTTCCTAGCAAGCAAGTGTCGCATTTACATTCATTTGAATCGTAGACGTGGAATGCAGAACACTTCGCAATGAATATTATATCTTATCATGAACAATAGATATGAGATGCGATATCTCGTTTTAGGAAGCATTTGAACTCTATTGCTTCGATACGTAGACATATGCAAACGCTATTTGCTTGCAAGGAAGTGTCGCATTTACATCCGTTTGAATCGTAGACGAGGAATGCATAACACTTCGCAATGAATATTATATCTTATCATGAAACATAGATATGAGATGCGTTATCTTGTTTTAAGAAGCATTTGAACTCTATTGCTTCGATACGTAGACATCTGCAAACGCTATTTCCTTGCAAGGAAGTGTCGCATTTACATTCATTTGAATCGTAGACGAGGAATGCATAACACTTAGCAATGAATATTATATCTTATCATGAAACATAGATATGAGAATCGCTATCTCGTTTTAAGAAGCATTTGAACTCTATTGCTTCGATACGTAAACATCTGCAAACGCTATTTCCTAGCAAGGAAGTGTCGCATTTACATTCATTTGAATCGTAGACGAGGAATGCATAACACTTAGCAATGAATATTATATCTTATCATGAAACATAGATGTGAGAATCGCTATCTCGTTTTAAGAAGCATTAGAACTCTATTGCTTCGATACGTAGACATCTGCAAATGCTATTTCCTAGCAAGGAAGTGTCGCATTTACATCCGTTTGAATCGTAGACGAGGAATGCATAACACTTCGCAATGAATATTATGTTTTATCATGAAACATAGAAATGAGATGCGATATCACGTTTTAAGAAGCATTAGAACTCTATCCCTACCATAAGTAGATATCTGCAAACGCTATTTCCTAGCAAGGAAGAGTCGCATTTACATCCGTTTGAATCGTAGACGAGGAATGCATAACACTTCGCAATGAATATTATGTTTTATCATGAAACATAGAAATGAGATGCGATATCACGTTTTAAGAAGCATTAGAACTCTATCCCTACCATAAGTAGACATCTGCAAACGCTATTTCCTTGCAAGGAAGTGTCGCATTTACATTCATTTGAAGTGTAGACGAGGAATACATAACACTTCGCAAATCATATTATATCTTACCATGAAACATAGAAATGAGATTCGATATCGCGTTTTAAGAAGCATTTGAACCCTATCCCTACGATACGTAAACATCTGCAAACGCTATTTCCTAGCAAGGAAGATTCGCATTTACATTCATTTGAATCGTAGTCGAGGAATGCATAACACTTCGCAAATCATATTATATCATACCATGAAACATAGAAATGAGATGCGATATCGCGTTTTAAGAAGCATTAGAACTCTATTGCTTCGATACGTAGACATCTGCAAACGCTATTTCCTAGCAAGGAAGTGTCGCATTTACATCCGTTTGAATCGTAGACGAGGAATGCATAACACTTCGCAATGAATATTATATCTTATCATGAAACATAGATATGAGATGCGATATCTCGCTTTAGGAAGCATTTGAACTCTATTGCTTCGATACGTAGACATCTGCAATCTCTATTTCTTTGCAAGGAAATGTCGCATTTACATTCTTTTGAAGTGAATAATAGGTATACATAACACTTCGCAATGAACACTATACCTTCTCATGAAACGTAGAAATGAGATGCGATGTCTCGTTTTAAGAAGCACTAGAACTCTATCAATACGATACGTAAACATCTGCAAACGCTATTTCCTAGCAAGGAAGTGTCGCATTTACATTCGAATCGTAGACGAGGAATGCAAAACACTTAGCAATGAATATTATATCTTATCATGAAACATATATATGAGATGCGATATCTCGTTTTAAGAAGCATTTGAACTCTATTGCTTCGATACGTAGACATCTGTAAATGCTATTTCCTAGCAAGGAAGTGTCGCATTTACATTCATTTGAATCGTAGACGAGGAATGCATAACAGTTCGCAATGAATATTATATGTTATCATGAATCATAGATATGAGATGCGATATCGCGTTTTAAGAAGCATTAGAACTCTATTGCTTCGATACGTAGACATCTGCAAATGCTATTTCCTAGCAAGGAAGTGTCGCATTTACATCCGTTTGAATCGTAGATGAGGAATGCATAACACTTCGCAATGAATATTATGTTTTATCATGAAACATAGAAATGAGATGCGATATCACGTTTTAAGAAACATTAGAACTCTATCCCTACCATAAGTAGACATCTGCAAACGCTATTTCCTTGCAAGGAAGTGTCGCATTTACATTCATTTGAAGTGTAGACGAGGAATACATAACACTTCGCAAATCATATTATATCTTACCATGAAACATAGAAATGAGATTCGATATCGCGTTTTAAGAAGCATTTGAACCCCATCCCTACGATACGTAAACATCTGCAAACGCTATTTCCTAGCAAGGAAGAGTCGCATTTACATTCATTTGAATCGTTGTCGAGGAATGCATAACACTTCGCAAATCATATTATATCATACCATGAAACATAGAAATGAGATGCGATATCGCGTTTTAAGAAGCATTAGAACTCTATTGCTTCGATACGTAGACATCTGCAAACGCCATTTCCTAGCAAGGAAGTGTCGCATTTACATCCGTTTGAATCGTAGACGAGGAATGCATAACACTTCGCAATGAATATTATATCTTATCATGAAACATAGATATGAGATGCGATATCTCGCTTTAGGAAGCATTTGAACTCTATTGCTTCGATACGTAGACATCTGCAAACTCTATTTCCTTGCAAGGAAGTGTCGCATTTACATTCTTTTGAAGTGAATAATAGGTATACATAACACTTCGCAATGAACACTATACCTTCTCATGAAACGTAGAAATGAGATGCGATATCTCGTTTTAAGAAGCACTAGAACTCTATCAATACGATACGTAAACATCTGCAAGCGCTATTTCCTAGCAAGCAAGTGTCGCAATTACATTCATTAGAAGAGTAGACGAGGAATACATGACACTTCGCAAATCATATTATATCTTACCATGAAACATAGAAATGAGATGCGATATCGCGTTTTAAGAAGTATAAGAACACTATTGCTTGGATACGTAGACATCTGCAAACGCTATTTCCTAGCAAGGAAGTGTCGCATTTACATTCATTTGAATCGTAGACGTGGAATGCAGAACACTTCGCAATGAATATTATATCTTATCATGAACAATAGATATGAGATGCGATATCTCGTTTTAGGAAGCATTTGAACTCTATTGCTTCGATACGTAGACATCTGCAAACGCTATTTGCTTGCAAGGAAGTGTCGCATTTACATCCGTTTGAATCGTAGACGAGGAATGCATAACACTTCGCAAGGAATATTATATCTTATCATGAAACATAGATATGAGATGCGTTATCTCGTTTTAAGAAGCATAAGAACTCTATTGCTTGGATACGTAGACATCTGCAAACGCTATTTCCTAGCAACGAAGTGTCGCATTTACATTCATTTGAATCGTAGACGTGGAATGCAAAACACATCGCAATGAATATTATGTCTCATCATGAAACATAGATATGAGATGCAATATCTCGCTTTAGGAAGCATTTGAACTCTATTGCTTCGATACGTAGACATCTGCAAACGCTATTTCCTTGCAAGGAAGTGTCGCATTTACATTCTTTTGAAATGAATAATAGGTATACATAACACTTCGCAATGAACACTATACCTTGTCATGAAACGTAGAAATGAGATGCGATATCACGTTTTAAGAAGCATTTGAACTCTATTGCTTCGATACGTAGACATCTGTAAACGCTATTCCCTAGCAAGGAAGTGTCGCATTTACATTCATTTGAATCGTAGACGTGGAATGCAAAACACATCGCAATGAATATTATGTCTCATCATGAACAATAGATATGAGATGCGATATCTCGTTTTAGGAAGCATTAGAACTCTATTGCTTCGATACGTAGACATCTGCAAACGCTATTTCCTAGCAAGGAGGTGTCGCATTTACATCCGTTTGAATCGTAGACGAGGAATGCATAACACTTCGCAATGAATATTATATCTTATCATGAAACATAGATATGAGATGCGATATCTCGCTTTAGGAAGCATTTGAACTCTATTGCTTCGATACGTAGACATCTGCAATCTCTATTTCTTTGCAAGGAAATGTCGCATTTACATTCTTTTGAAGTGAATAATAGGTATACATAACACTTCGCAAATCATATTATATCTTACCATGAAACATAGAAATGAGATTCGATATCGCGTTTTAAGAAGCATTTGAACCCTATCCCTACGATACGTAAACATCTGCAAACGCTATTTCCTAGCAAGGAAGAGTCGCATTTACATTCATTTGAATCGTAGTCGAGGAATGCATAACACTTCGCAAATCATATTATATCATACCATGAAACATAGAAATGAGATGCGATATCGCGTTTTAAGAAGCATTAGAACTCTATTGCTTCGATACGTAGACATCTGCAAACGCTATTTCCTAGCAAGGAAGTGTCGCATTTACATCCGTTTGAATCGTAGACGAGGAATGCATAACACTTCGCAATGAATATTATATCTTATCATGAAACATAGATATGAGATGCGATATCTCGCTTTAGGAAGCATTTGAACTCTATTGCTTCGATACGTAGACATCTGCAATCTCTATTTCTTTGCAAGGAAATGTCGCATTTACATTCTTTTGAAGTGAATAATAGGTATACATAACACTTCGCAATGAACACTATACCTTCTCATGAAACGTAGAAATGAGATGCGATGTCTCGTTTTAAGAAGCACTAGAACTCTATCAATACGATACGTAAACATCTGCAAACGCTATTTCCTAGCAAGGAAGTGTCGCATTTACATTCGAATCGTAGACGAGGAATGCAAAACACTTAGCAATGAATATTATATCTTATCATGAAACATATATATGAGATGCGATATCTCGTTTTAAGAAGCATTTGAACTCTATTGCTTCGATACGTAGA
Organism: Xylocopa sonorina; assembly: GCF_050948175.1. Lineage (NCBI taxonomy): Eukaryota > Metazoa > Arthropoda > Insecta > Hymenoptera > Apidae > Xylocopa > Xylocopa sonorina. The sequence goes on along the minus strand of NW_027490415.1, from coordinate 70,302 downwards.
CATCTGTAAATGCTATTTCCTAGCAAGGAAGTGTCGCATTTACATTCATTTGAATCGTAGACGAGGAATGCATAACAGTTCGCAATGAATATTATATGTTATCATGAATCATAGATATGAGATGCGATATCGCGTTTTAAGAAGCATTAGAACTCTATTGCTTCGATACGTAGACATCTGCAAATGCTATTTCCTAGCAAGGAAGTGTCGCATTTACATCCGTTTGAATCGTAGACGAGGAATGCATAACACTTCGCAATGAATATTATGTTTTATCATGAAACATAGAAATGAGATGCGATATCACGTTTTAAGGAACATTAGAACTCTATCCCTACCATAAGTAGACATCTGCAAACGCTATTTCCTTGCAAGGAAGTGTCGCATTTACATTCTTTTGAAGTGAATAATAGGTATACATAACACTTCGCAATGAACACTATACCTTCTCATGAAACGTAGAAATGAGATGCGATATCTCGTTTTAAGAAGCACTAGAACTCTATCAATACGATACGTAAACATCTGCAAACGCTATTTCCTAGCAAGGAAGTGTCGCATTTACATTCATTTGAATCGTAGACGAGGAATGCAAAACACTTAGCAATGAATATTATATCTTATCATGAAACATATATATGAGATGCGATATCTCGTTTTAAAAAGCATTTGAACTCTATTGCTTCGATACGTAGACATCTGTAAATGCTATTTCCTTGCAAGGAAGTGTCGCATTTACATTCATTTGAAGTGTAGACGAGGAATACATGACACTTCGCAAATCATATTATATCTTACCATGAAACATAGAAATGAGATGAGATATCCCGTTTTATGAAGCATTAGAACTCTAACCCTACGATACGTAGACATCTGCAAACGCTATTTCCTAGCAAGCAAGTGTCGCATTTACATTCATTTGAATCGTAGACGTGGAATGCAGAACACTTCGCAATGAATATTATATCTTATCATGAACAATAGATATGAGATGCGATATCTCGTTTTAGGAAGCATTTGAACTCTATTGCTTCGATACGTAGACATATGCAAACGCTATTTGCTTGCAAGGAAGTGTCGCATTTACATCCGTTTGAATCGTAGACGAGGAATGCATAACACTTCGCAATGAATATTATATCTTATCATGAAACATAGATATGAGATGCGTTATCTCGTTTTAAGAAGCATTTGAACTCTATTTCTTCGATACGTAGACATCTGCAAACGCTATTTCCTTGCAAGGAAGTGTCGCATTTACATTCATTTGAATCGTAGACGAGGAATGCATAACACTTAGCAATGAATATTATATCTTATCATGAAACATAGATGTGAGAATCGCTATCTCGTTTTAAGAAGCATTTGAACTCTATTGCTTCGATACGTAAACATCTGCAAACGCTATTTCCTAGCAAGGAAGTGTCGCATTTACATTCATTTGAATCGTAGACGAGGAATGCATAACAGTTCGCAATGAATATTATATGTTATCATGAATCATAGATATGAGATGCGATATCGCGTTTTAAGAAGCATTAGAACTCTATTGCTTCGATACATAGACATCTGCAAATGCTATTTCCTAGCAAGGAAGTGTCGCAATGAATATTATGTTTTATCATGAAACATAGAAATGTGATGCGATATCACGTATTAAGAAGCATTAGAACTCTATCCCTACCATAAGTAGACATCTGCAAACGCTATTTCCTTGCAAGGAAGTGTCGCATTTACATTCATTTGAAGTGTAGACGAGGAATACATAACACTTCGCAAATCATATTATATCATACCATGAAACATAGAAATGAGATTCGATATCGCGTTTTAAGAAGCATTTGAACCCTATCCCTACGATACGTAAACATCTGCAAACGCTATTTCCTAGCAAGGAAGAGTCGCATTTACATTCATTTGAATCGTAGTCGAGGAATGCATAACACTTCGCAAATCATATTATATCATACCATGAAACATAGAAATGAGATGCGATATCGCGTTTTAAGAAGCATTAGAACTCTATTGCTTCGATACGTAGACATCTGCAAACGCTATTTCCTAGCATGGAAGTGTCGCATTTACATCCGTTTGAATCGTAGACGAGGAATGCATAACACTTCGCAATGAATATTATATCTTATCATGAAACATAGATATGAGATGCGATATCTCGCTTTAGGAAGCATTTGAACTCTATTGCTTCGATACGTAGACATCTGCAAACTCTATTTCCTTGCAAGGAAGTGTCGCATTTACATTCTTTTGAAGTGAATAATAGGTATACATAACACTTCGCAATGAACACTATACCTTCTCATGAAACGTAGAAATGAGATGCCATATCTCGTTTTAAGAAGCACTAGAACTCTATCAATACGATACGTAAACATCTGCAAACGCTATTTCCTAGCAAGGAAGTGTCGCATTTACATTCATTTGAATCGTAGACGAGGAATGCAAAACACTTAGCAATGAATATTATATCTTATCATGAAACATATATATGAGATGCGATATCTCGTTTTAAGAAGCGTTTGAACTCTATTGCTTCGATACGTAGACATCTGTAAATGCTATTTCCTAGCAAGGAAGTGTCGCATTTACATCCGTTTGAATCGTAGACGAGGAATGCATAACACTTCGCAATGAATATTATGTTTTATCATGAAACATAGAAATGAGATGCGATATCACGTTTTAAGAAGCATTAGAACTCTATCCCTACCATAAGTAGACATCTGCAAACGCTATTTCCTTGCAAGGAAGTGTCGCATTTACATTCATTTGAAGTGTAGACGAGGAATACATAACACTTCGCAAATCATATTATATCTTACCATGAAACATAGAAATGAGATTCGATATCGCGTTTTAAGAAGCATTTGAACCCTATCCCTACGATACGTAAACATCTGCAAACGCTATTTCCTAGCAAGGAAGATTCGCATTTACATTCATTTGAATCGTCGTCGAGGAATGCATAACACTTCGCAAATCATATTATATCATACCATGAAACATAGAAATGAGATGCGATATCGCGTTTTAAGAAGCATTAGAACTCTATTGCTTCGATACGTAGACATCTGCAAACGCCATTTCCTAGCAAGGAAGTGTCGCATTTACATCCGTTTGAATCGTAGACGAGGAATGCATAACACTTCGCAATGAATATTATATCTTATCATGAAACATAGATATGAGATGCGATATCTCGCTTTGGGAAGCATTTGAACTCTATTGCTTCGATACGTAGACATCTGCAAACTCTATTTCCTTGCAAGGAAGTGTCGCATTTACATTCTTTTGAAGTGAATAATAGGTATACATAACACTTCGCAATGAACACTATACCTTCTCATGAAACGTAGAAATGAGATGCCATATCTCGTTTTAAGAAGCACTAGAACTCTATCAATACGATACGTAAACATCTGCAAACGCTATTTCCTAGCAAGGAAGTGTCGCATTTACATTCATTTGAATCGTAGACGAGGAATGCAAAACACTTAGCAATGAATATTATATCTTATCATGAAACATATATATGAGATGCGATATCTCGTTTTAAGAAGCGTTTGAACTCTATTGCTTCGATACGTAGACATCTGTAAATGCTATTTCCTAGCAAGGAAGTGTCGCATTTACATCCGTTTGAATCGTAGACGAGGAATGCATAACACTTCGCAATGAATATTATGTTTTATCATGAAACATAGAAATGAGATGCGATATCACGTTTTAAGAAGCATTAGAACTCTATCCCTACCATAAGTAGACATCTGCAAACGCTATTTCCTTGCAAGGAAGTGTCGCATTTACATTCATTTGAAGTGTAGACGAGGAATACATAACACTTCGCAAATCATATTATATCTTACCATGAAACATAGAAATGAGATTCGATATCGCGTTTTAAGAAGCATTTGAACCCTATCCCTACGATACGTAAACATCTGCAAACGCTATTTCCTAGCAAGGAAGATTCGCATTTACATTCATTTGAATCGTCGTCGAGGAATGCATAACACTTCGCAAATCATATTATATCATACCATGAAACATAGAAATGAGATGCGATATCGCGTTTTAAGAAGCATTAGAACTCTATTGCTTCGATACGTAGACATCTGCAAACGCCATTTCCTAGCAAGGAAGTGTCGCATTTACATCCGTTTGAATCGTAGACGAGGAATGCATAACACTTCGCAATGAATATTATATCTTATCATGAAACATAGATATGAGATGCGATATCTCGCTTTGGGAAGCATTTGAACTCTATTGCTTCGATACGTAGACATCTGCAAACTCTATTTCCTTGCAAGGAAGTGTCGCATTTACATTCTTTTGAAGTGAATAATAGGTATACATAACACTTCGCAATGAACACTATACCTTCTCATGAAACGTAGAAATGAGATGCCATATCTCGTTTTAAGAAGCACTAGAACTCTATCAATACGATACGTAAACATCTGCAAACGCTATTTCCTAGCAAGGAAGTGTCGCATTTACATTCATTTGAATCGTAGACGAGGAATGCAAAACACTTAGCAATGAATATTATATCTTATCATGAAACATATATATGAGATGCGATATCTCGTTTTAAGAAGCATTTGAACTCTATTGCTTCGATACGTAGACATCTGTAAATGCTATTTCCTAGCAAGGAAGTGTCGCATTTACATCCGTTTGAATCGTAGACGAGCAATGCATAACACTTCGCAATGAATATTATGTTTTATCATGAAACATAGAAATGAGATGCGATATCACGTTTTAAGAAGCATTAGAACTCTATCCCTACCATAAGTAGACATCTGCAAACGCTATTTCCTTGCAAGGAAGTGTCGCATTTACATTCATTTGAAGTGTAGACGAGGAATACATAACACTTCGCAAATCATATTATATCTTACCATGAAACATAGAAATGAGATTCGATATCGCGTTTTAAGAAGCATTTGAACCCTATCCCTACGATACGTAAACATCTGCAAACGCTATTTCCTAGCAAGGAAGAGTCGCATTTACATTCATTTGAATCGTCGTCGAGGAATGCATAACACTTCGCAAATCATATTATATCATACCATGAAACATAGAAATGAGATGCGATATCGCGTTTTAAGAAGCATTAGAACTCTATTGCTTCGATACGTAGACATCTGCAAACGCCATTTCCTAGCAAGGAAGTGTCGCATTTACATCCGTTTGAATCGTAGACGAGGAATGCATAACACTTCGCAATGAATATTATATCTTATCATGAAACATATATATGAGATGCGATATCTCGCTTTAGGAAGCATTTGAACTCTATTGCTTCGATACGTAGACATCTGCAAACTCTATTTCCTTGCAAGGAAGTGTCGCATTTACATTCTTTTGAAGTGAATAATAGGTATACATAACACTTCGCAATGAACACTATACCTTCTCATGAAACGTAGAAATGAGATGCGATATCTCGTTTTAAGAAGCACTAGAACTCTATCAATACGATACGTAAACATCTGCAAGCGCTATTTCCTAGCAAGCAAGTGTCGCAATTACATTCATTAGGAGAGTAGACGAGGAATACATGACACTTCGCAAATCATATTATATCTTACCATGAAACATAGAAATGAGATGCGATATCGCGTTTTAAGAAGTATAAGAACACTATTGCTTGGATACGTAGACATCTGCAAACGCTATTTCCTAGCAAGGAAGTGTCGCATTTACATTCATTTGAATCGTAGACGTGGAATGCAGAACACTTCGCAATGAATATTATATCTTATCATGAACAATAGATATGAGATGCGATATCTCGTTTTAGGAAGCATTTGAACTCTATTGCTTCGATACGTAGACATCTGCAAACGCTATTTGCTTGCAAGGAAGTGTCGCATTTACATCCGTTTGAATCGTAGGCGAGGAATGCATAACACTTCGCAAGGAATATTATATCTTATCATGAAACATAGATATGAGATGCGTTATCTCGTTTTAAGAAGCATAAGAACTCTATTGCTTGGATACGTAGACATCTGCAAACGCTATTTCCTAGCAAGGAAGTGTCGCATTTACATTCATTTGAATCGTAGACGTGGAATGCAAAACACATCGCAATGAATATTATGTCTCATCATGAAACATAGATATGAGATGCAATATCTCGCTTTAGGAAGCATTTGAACTCTATTGCATCGATACGTAGACATCTGCAAACGCTATTTCCTTGCAAGGAAGTGTCGCATTTACATTCTTTTGAAATGAATAATAGGTATACATAACACTTCGCAATGAACACTATACCTTGTCATGAAACGTAGAAATGAGATGCGATATCACGTTTTAAGAAGCATTTGAACTCTATTGCTTCGATACGTAGACATCTGTAAACGCTATTCCCTAGCAAGGAAGTGTCGCATTTACATTCATTTGAATCGTAGACGTGGAATGCAAAACACATCGCAATGAATATTAAGTCTCATCATGAACAATAGATATGAGATGCGATATCTCGTTTTAGGAAGCATTAGAACTCTATTGCTTCGATACGTAGACATCTGCAAACGCTATTTCCTAGCAAGGAGGTGTCGCATTTACATCCGTTTGAATCGTAGACGAGGAATGCATAACACTTCGCAATGAATATTATATCATACCATGAAACATAGAAATGAGATGCGATATCGCGTTTTAAGAAGCATTAGAACTCTATTGCTACGATACGTTAACATCTGCAAACGCTATTTCCTAGCAAGGAAGAGTCGCATTTACATTCATTTGAATCGTAGTCGAGGAATGCATAACACTTCGCAAATCATATTATATCATACCATGAAACATAGAAATGAGATGCGATATCGCGTTTTAAGAAGCATTAGAACTCTATTGCTTCGATACGTAGACATCTGCAAACGCTATTTCCTAGCAAGGAAGTGTCGCATTTACATCCGTTTGAATCGTAAACGATGAATGCATAATACTTCGCAATGAATATTATATCTTATCATGAAACATAGATATGAGATGCGATATCTCGCTTTAGGAAGCATTTGAACTCTATTGCTTCGATACGTAGACATCTGCAAACTCAATTTCCTTGCAAGGAAGTGTCGCATTTACATTCTTTTGAAGTGAATAATAGGTATACATAACACTTCGCAATGAACACTATACCTTCTCATGAAACGTAGAAATGAGATGCGATATCTCGTTTTAAGAAGCACTAGAACTCTATCAATACGATACGTAAACATCTGCAAGCGCTATTTCCTAGCAAGCAAGTGTCGCAATTACATTCATTAGAAGAGTAGACGAGGAATACATGACACTTCGCAAATCATATTATATCTTACCATGAAACATAGAAATGAGATGCGATATCGCGTTTTAAGAAGTATAAGAACACTATTGCTTGGATACGTAGACATCTGCAAACGCTATTTCCTAGCAAGGAAGTGTCGCATTTACATTCATTTGAATCGTAGACGTGGAATGCAGAACACTTCGCAATGAATATTATATCTTATCATGAACAATAGATATGAGATGCGATATCTCGTTTTAGGAAGCATTTGAACTCTATTGCTTCGATACGTAGACATCTGCAAACGCTATTTCCTTGCAAGGAAGTGTCGCATTTACATTCTTTTGAAATGAATAATAGGTATACATAACACTTCGCAATGAACACTATACCTTGTCATGAAACGTAGAAATGAGATGCGATATCACGTTTTAAGAAGCATTTGAACTCTATTGCTTCGATACGTAGACATCTGTAAACGCTATTCCCTAGCAAGGAAGTGTCGCATTTACATTCATTTGAATCGTAGACGTGGAATGCAAAACACATCGCAATGAATATTATGTCTCATCATGAACAATAGATATGAGATGCGATATCTCGTTTTAGGAAGCATTAGAACTCTATTGCTTCGATACGTAGACATCTGCAAACGCTATTTCCTAGCAAGGAGGTGTCGCATTTACATCCGTTTGAATCGTAGACGAGGAATGCATAACACTTCGCAATGAATATTATATCATACCATGAAACATAGAAATGAGATGCAAATCGCGTTTTAAGAAGCATTAGAACTCTATTGCTACGATACGTTAACATCTGCAAACGCTATTTCCTAGCAAGGAAGAGTCGCATTTACATTCATTTGAATCGTAGTCGAGGAATGCATAACACTTCGCAAATCATATTATATCATACCATGAAACATAGAAATGAGATGCGATATCGCGTTTTAAGAAGCATTAGAACTCTATTGCTTCGATACGTAGACATCTGCAAACGCTATTTCCTAGCAAGGAAGTGTCGCATTTACATCCGTTTGAATCGTAAACGAGGAATGCATAACACTTCGCAATGAATATTATATCTTATCATGAAACATAGATATGAGATGCGATATCTCGCTTTAGGAAGCATTTGAACTCTATTGCTTCGATACGTAGACATCTGCAAACTCAATTTCCTTGCAAGGAAGTGTCGCATTTACATTCTTTTGAAGTGAATAATAGGTATACATAACACTTCGCAATGAACACTATACCTTCTCATGAAACGTAGAAATGAGATGCGATATCTCGTTTTAAGAAGCACTAGAACTCTATCAATACGATACGTAAACATCTGCAAACGCTATTTGCTTGCAAGGAAGTGTCGCATTTACATCCGTTTGAATCGTAGACGAGGAATGCATAACACTTCGCAATGAATATTATATCTTATCATGAAACATAGATATGAGATGCGTTATCTCGTTTTAAGAAGCATTTGAACTCTATTGCTTCGATACGTAAACATCTGCAAACGCTATTTCCTAGCAAGAAAGTGTCGCATTTACATTCATTTGAATCGTAGACGAGGAATGCATAACACTTAGCAATGAATATTATATGTTATCATGAATCATAGATATGAGATGCGATATCGCGTTTTAAGAAGCATTAGAACTCTATTGCTTCGATACATAGACATCTGCAAATGCTATTTCCTAGCAAGGAAGTGTCGCAATGAATATTATGTTTTATCATGAAACATAGAAATGTGATGCGATATCACGTATTAAGAAGCATTAGAACTCTATCCCTACCATAAGTAGACATCTGCAAACGCTATTTCCTTGCAAGGAAGTGTCGCATTTACATTCATTTGAAGTGTGGACGAGGAATACATAACACTTCGCAAATCATATTATATCTTACCATGAAACATAGAAATGAGATTCGATATCGCGTTTTAAGAAGCATTTGAACCCTACCCCTACGATACGTAAACATCTGCAAACGCTATTTCCTAGCAAGGAAGAGTCGCATTTACATTCATTTGAATCGTAGTCGAGGAATGCATAACACTTCGCAAATCATATTATATCATACCATGAAACATAGAAATGAGATGCGATATCGCGTTTTAAGAAGCATAAGAACTCTATTGCTTGGATACGTAGACATCTGCAAACGCTATTTCCTAGCAAGGAAGTGTCGCATTTACATTCATTTGAATCGTAGACGTGGAATGCAAAACACTTCGCAATGAATATTATATCTTATCATGAACAATAGATATGAGATGCGATATCTCGTCTTAAGGAGCATTTGAACTCTATTGCTTCGATACGTAGACACCTGCAAACGATATTTCCTAGCAAGGAAGTGTCGCATTTACATTCTTTTGAAGTGAATAATAGGTTTACATAACACTTCGCAATGAATACTATACCTTGTCATGAAACGTAGAAATGAGATGCGATATCACGTTTTAAGAAGCATATGAACTCTATTGCTTCGATACGTAGACATCTGTAAACGCTTTTTCCTTGCAAGGAAGTGTAGCATTTACATACTTCTAAAGTGAATGCGAGGTTTACATAACACTTAGCAATGAATATTATATCCTATCATGAAACATAGACATGAGATGAGCTATCTCGTTTTAAGAAGTATTTGAACTCTATTGCTTCGATACGTAAACATCTGCAAACGCTATTTCCTAGCAAGGAAGTGTCGCATTTACATTCATTTGAATCGTAGACGAGGAATGCATAACAGTTCGCAATGAATATTATATGTTATCATGAAACATAGATATGAGATGCGATATCTCGTTTTAAGAAGCACTAGAACTCTATCCCTACGATACGTAAACATCTGCAAACGCTATTTCCTAGCAAGGAAGTGTCGCATTTACATTCATTTGAATCGTAGACGAGGAATGCAAAACACTTAGCCAATGAATATTATATCTTATCATGAAACATAGATATGAGATGCGCTATCTCGTTTTAAGAAGCATTTGAACTCTATTGCTTCGATACGTAGACATCTGCAAACGCTATTTCCTTGCAAGGAAGTGTCGCATTTACGTTCTTTTGAAGTGAATAATAGGTATACATAACACTTCGCAATGAATACTATACCTTGTCATGAAACGTAGAAATGAGATGAGATATCACGTTTTAAGAAGCATTTTGAACTCTATTGCTTCGATACATAGACATCTGTAAACGCTATTTCCTTGCAAGGAAGTTTCGCAATTACATTCATCTGAAGTGAACACAAGATATACATAACACTTTACAATGAATATTATATCTTATCGTGCAACATTGTAATGAGATGCGATATCTCGTTTTAAGAAGCATAAGAACTCTATTGCTTGGATACGTAGGACATCTGCAAACGCTATTTCCTAGCAAGAACGTGTCGCATTTACATCCGTTTGAATCGTAGACGAGGAATGCAAACACTTAGCAATGAATATTATATCTTATCATGAAACATATATATGAGATGCGATATCTCGTTTTAAGAAGCATTTGAACTCTATTGCTTTCGATACGTAGACATCTGTAAATGCTATTTCCTAGCAAGGAAATGTCGCATATACATTCATTTGAATCGTAGACGAGGAATGCATAACAGTTCGCAATGAATATTATATGTTATCATGAATCATAGATATGAGATGCGATATTGCGTTTTAAGAAGCATTAGAACTCCTATTGCTTCGATACGTAGATCATCTGCAAATGCTATTTCCTAGCAAGGAAGTGTCGCATTTACATCCGTTGAATCGTAGACGAGGAATGGCATAACACTTCGCAATGAATATTATGTTTTATCATGAAACATAGAAATGAGATGCGATATCACGTTTTAAGAAGCATTAGAACTCTATCCCTACCATAAGTAGACATCTGCAAACGCTATTTCCTTGCAAGGAAGTGTCGCATTTACATTCATTTGAAGTGTGACGAGGAATACATAACACTTCGCAAATCATATTATATCTTACCATGAAACATAGAAATGAGATTCGATATCGCGTTTTAAGAAGCATTTGAACCCTATCCCTACGATACGTAAATATCTGCAAACGCTATTTCCTAGCAAGGAAGAGTCGCATTTACATTCATTTGAATCGTAGTCGAGGAATGCATAACACTTCGCAAATCATATTATATCATACCATGAAACATAGAAATGAGATGCGATATCGCGTTTTAAGAAGCATTAGAACTCTATTGCTTCGATACGTAGACATCTGCAAACGCTATTTCCTAGCAAGGAAGTGTCGCATTTACATCCGTTTGAATCGTAGACGAGGAATGCATAACACTTCGCAATGAATATTATATCTTATCGTGAAACATAGATATGAGATGCGATATCTCGCTTTAGGAAGCATTTGAACTCTATTGCTTCGATACGTAGACATCTGCAAACTCTATTTCCTTGCAAGGAAGTGTCGCATTTACATTCTTTTGAAGTGAATAATAGGTATACATAACACTTCGCAATGAACACTATACCTTCTCATGAAACGTAGAAATGAGATGCGATATCTCGTTTTAAGAAGCACTAGAACTCTATCAATACGATACGTAAACATCTGCAAACGCTATTTCCTAGCAAGGAAGTGTCGCATTTACATTCATTTGAATCGTAGACGAGGAATGCAAAACACTTAGCAATGAATATTATATCTTATCATGAAACATATATATGAGATGCGATATCTCGTTTTAAGAAGCATTTGAACTCTATTGCTTCGATACGTAGACATCTGTAAATGCTATTTCCTTGCAAGGAAGTGTCGCATTTACATTCATTTGAAGTGTAGACGAGGAATACATGACACTTCGCAAATCATATTATATCTTACCATGAAACATAGAAATGAGATGAGATATCCCGTTTTAAGAAGCATTAGAACTCTAACCCTACGATACGTAGACATCTGCAAGCGCTATTTCCTAGTAAGCAAGTGTCGCAATTACATTCATTTGAAGAGTAGACGAGGAATACATGACACTTCGCAAATCATATTATATCTTACCATGAAACATAGAAATGAGATGCGATATCGCGTTTTAAGAAGTATAAGAACACTATTGCTTGGATACGTAGACATCTGCAAACGCTATTTCCTAGCAAGGAAGTGTCGCATTTACATTCATTTGAATCGTAGACGTGGAATGCAGAACACTTCGCAATGAATATTATATCTTATCATGAACAATAGATATGAGATGCGATATCTCGTTTTAGGAAGCATTTGAACTCTATTGCTTCGATACGTAGACATCTGCAAACGCTATTTCCTTGCAAGGAAGTGTCGCATTTACATTCATTTGAATCGTAGACGAGGAATGCATAACACTTAGCAATGAATATTATATCTTATCATGAAACATAGATATGAGAATCGCTATCTCGTTTTAAGAAGCATATGAACTCTATTGCTTCGATACGTAAACATCTGCAAACGCTATTTCCTAGCAAGGAAGTGTCGCATTTACATTCATTTGAATCGTAGACGAGGAATGCATAACAGTTCGCAATGAATATTATATGTTATCATGAATCATAGATATGAGATGCGATATCGCGTTTTAAGAAGCATTAGAACTCTATTGCTTCGATACGTAGACATCTGCAAATGCTATTTCCTAGCAAGGAAGTGTCGCATTTACATCCGTTTGAATCGTAGACGAGGAATGCATAACACTTCGCAATGAATATTATGTTTTATCATGAAACATAGATATGAGATGCGATATCTCGCTTTAGAAAGCATTTGAACTCTATTGCTTCGATACGTAGACATCTGCAAACGCTATTTCCTAGCAAGGAAGTGTCGCATTTACATTCATTTGAATCGAAGACGAGGAATGCATAACACTTAGCAATGAATATTATATCTTATCATGAAACATAGATATGAGATGCGCTTTCTCGTTTTAAGAAGCATTTGAACTCTGTTGCTTTGATACGTAAACACCTGCAAACGCTATTTCCTAGCAAGGAAGTGTCGCATTTACATTCATTTGAAAAGTAGACGAGGAATACATGACACTTCGCAAATCATATTATATCTTACCATGAAACGTAGAAATGAGATGCGATATCGCGTTTTAAGAAGCAGAAGAACTCTATTGCTTGGATACGTAGACATCTGCAAACGCTATTTCCTAGCAAGGAAGTGTCGCATTTACATTCATTTGAATCGTAGACGTGGAATGCAAAACACTTCGCAATGAATATTATATCTTATCATGAACAATAGATATGAGATGCGATATCTCGTCTTAAGGAGCATTTGAACTCTATTGCTTCGATACGTAGACACCTGCAAACGATATTTCCTAGCAAGGAAGTGTCGCATTTACATTCTTTTTAAGTGAATAATAGGTATACATAACACTTCGCAATGAATACTATACCTTGTCATGAAACGTAGAAATGAGATGCGATATCCCGTTTTAAGAAGCATTAGAACTCTAACCCTACGATACGTAGACATCTGCAAACGCTATTTCCTAGCAAGCAAGTGTCGCAATTACATTCATTTGAAGAGTAGACGAGGAATACATGACACTTCGCAAATCATATTATATCTTACCATGAAACATAGAAATGAGATACGATATCGCGTTGTAAGAAGCATTAGAACTCTATTGCTACGATACCTAGACATCTGCAGACACTATTTCCTAGCAAGGAAGTGTCGCATTTACATTCATTTGAAGTGTAGACGAGAAATACATGACACTTCGCAAATCATATTATATCTTACCATGAAACATAGAAATGAGATGAGATATCCCGTTTTAAGAAGCATTAGAACTCTATCCCTACGATACGTAGACATCTGCAAACGCTATTTCCTAGCAAGGAAGTGTCGCATTTACATTCATTTGAAAAGTAGACGAGGAATACATGACATTTCGCAAATCATATTATATCTTACCATGAAACATAGATATGAGATGCGATATCCCATTTTAAGAAGCATTAGAACTCTAACCCTACGATACGTAGACATCTGCAAACGCTATTTCCTAGCAAGCAAGTGTCGCAATTACATTCATTTGAAGAGTAGACGAGGAATACATGAAACTTCGCAAATCATATTATATCTTACCATGAAACATAGAAATGAGATTCGATATCGCGTTCTAAGAAGCACTAGAACCTTATCCCTACGATACGTAAACATCTGCAAACGCTATTTCCTAGCAATTAAGTGTCGCATTTACATCCGCTTGAATCGTAGACGAGGAATGCATAACACTTCGCAATGAATATTATATCTTATCATGAAACATAGATATGAGATGCGATATCTCGCTTTAGGAAGCATTTGAACTCTATTGCTTCGATCCGTAGACATCTGCAAACGCTATTTCCTTGCAAGGAAGTGTCGCATTTGCATTCTTTTGAAGTGAATAATAGGTATACATAACACTTCGCAATGAACACTATACCTTGTCATGAAACGTAGAAATGAGGTGCGATATCTCGTTTTAAGAAGCACTAGAACTCTATCCCTACGATACGTAAACATCTGCAAACGCTATTTCCTAGCAAGGATGTGTCGCATTTACATTCATTTGAATCGTAGACGTGGAATGCAAAACACTTCGCAATGAATATTATATCTTATCATGAACAATAGATATGAGATCCGATATCACGTTTTAAGAAGCATATGAACTCTATTGCTTCGATACGTAGACATCTGTAAACGCTATTTCCTTGCAAGGAAGTGTAGCATTTACATACTTCTAAAGTGAATGCGAGGTTTACATAACACTTAGCAATGAATATTATATCTTATCATGAAACATAGACATGAGATGAGCTATCTCGTTTTAAGAAGTATTTGAACTCTATTGCTTCGATACGTAAACATCTGCAAACGCTATTTCCTAGCAAGGAAGTGTCGCATTTACATTCATTTGAATCGTAGACGAGGAATGCATAACAGTTCGCAATGAATATTATATGTTATCATGAAACATAGATATGAGATGCGATATCTCGTTCTAAGAAGCACTAGAACTCTATCACTACGATACGTAAACATCTGCAAACGCTATTTCCTAGCAAGGAAGTGTCGCATTTACATTCATTTGAATCGTAGACGAGGAATGCAAAACACTTAGCAATGAATATTATATCTTATCATGAAACATATATATGAGATGCGTTATCTCGTTTTAAGAAGCATTTGAACTCTATTGCTTCGATACGTAGACATCTGCAAACGCTATTTCCTTGCAAGGAAGTGTCGCATTTACGCTCTTTTGAAGTGAATAATAGGTATACATAACACTTAGCAATGAATACTATACCTTGTCATGAAACGTAGAAATGAGATGCGATATCACGTTTTAAGAAGCATTTGAACACTATTGCATCGATACGTAGACATCTGTAAACGCTATTTCCTTGCAAGGAAGTTTCGCAATTACATTCATCTGAAGTGAACACGAGATATACATAACACTTTACAATGAATATTATATCTTATCGTGCAACATTGTAATGAGATGCGATATCTCGTTTTAAGAAGCATAAGAACTCTATTGCATGGATACGTAGACATCTGCAAACGCTATTTCCTTGCAAGAAAGTGTCGCATTTACATTCATTTGAATCGTAGACGAGGAATGCAAAACACTTAGCACTGAATATTATATCTTATCATGAAACATAGATATGAGATGCGATATCTCGTTTTAAGAAGCATTAGAACTCTATCCCTACGATACGTAGACATCTGCAAACGCTATTTCCTAGTAAGGAAGTGTCGCATTTACATTCATTTGAAGAGTAGACGAGGAATGCATAACAGTTCGCAATGAATATTATATGTTATCATGAAACATAGATATGAGATGCGATATCCCGTTTTAAGAAGCATTAGAACTCTAACCCTACGATACGTAGACATCTGCAAACGCTATTTCCTAGCAAGCAAGTGTCGCAATTACATTCATTTGAAGAGTAGACGAGGAATACATGACACTTCGCAAATCATATTATATCTTACCATGAAACATAGAAATGAGATACGATATCGCGTTGTAAGAAGCATTAGAACTCTATTGCTACGATACCTAGACATCTGCAGACACTATTTCCTAGCAAGGAAGTGTCGCATTTACATTCATTTGAAGTGTAGACGAGCAATACATGACACTTCGCAAATCATATTATATCTTACCATGAAACATATAAATGATATGCGATATCGCGTTTTAAGAAGCATTAGAACTCTATTGCTACGATACGTAGACATCTGCAAACGCTATATCCTAGCAAGGAAGTGTCGCATTTACATTCATTTGAAGTGTAGGCGGGGAATACATAACACTTCGCAAATCATATTATATCTTACCATGAAACATAGAAATGAGATTCGATATCGCGTTTTAAGAAGCACTAGAACCCTATCCCTACGATACGTAATCATCTGCAAACGCTATTTCCTAGCAATTAAGTGTCGCATTTACATCCGTTTGAATCGTAGACGAGAAATGCATAACACTTCGCAATGAATATTATATCTTATCATGAAACATAGATATGAGATGCGATATCTCGCTTTAGGAAGCATTTGAACACTATTGCTTCGATCCGTAGACATCTGCAAACGCTATTTCCTTGCAAGGAAGTGTCGCATTTACATTCTTTTGAAGTGAATAATAGGTATACATAACACTTCGCAATGAACACTATACCTTGTCATGAAACGTAGAAATGAGATGCGATATCACGTTTTAAGAAGCATTTGAACTCTATTGCTTCGATACGTAAACATCTGCAAACGCTATTTCCTAGCAAGGAAGTGTCGCATTTACATCCGTTTGAATCGTAGACGAGGAATGCATAACACTTCGCAATGAATATTATATCTTATCATGAAACATAGATATGAGATGCGTTATCTCGTTTTAAGAAGTATTTGAACTCTATTGCTTCGATACGTAGACATCTGCAAACGCTATTTCCTTGCAAGAAAGTGTCGCATTTACATTCATTTGAATCGTAGACGAGGAATGCAAAACACTTAGCACTGAATATTATATCTTATCATGAAACATAGATATGAGATGCGATATCTCGTTTTAAGAAGCATTAGAACTCTATCCCTACGATACGTAGACATCTGCAAACGCTATTTCCTAGTAAGGAAGTGTCGCATTTACATTCATTTGAAGAGTAGACGAGGAATGCATAACAGTTCGCAATGAATATTATATGTTATCATGAAACATAGATATGAGATGCGATATCCCGTTTTAAGAAGCATTAGAACTCTAACCCTACGATACGTAGACATCTGCAAACGCTATTTCCTAGCAAGCAAGTGTCGCAATTACATTCATTTGAAGAGTAGACGAGGAATACATGACACTTCGCAAATCATATTATATCTTACCATGAAACATAGAAATGAGATACGATATCGCGTTGTAAGAAGCATTAGAACTCTATTGCTACGATACCTAGACATCTGCAGACACTATTTCCTAGCAAGGAAGTGTCGCATTTACATTCATTTGAAGTGTAGACGAGCAATACATGACACTTCGCAAATCATATTATATCTTACCATGAAACATATAAATGATATGCGATATCGCGTTTTAAGAAGCATTAGAACTCTATTGCTACGATACGTAGACATCTGCAAACGCTATTTCCTAGCAAGGAAGTGTCGCATTTACATACTTTTAAAGTGAATGCGAGGTTTACATAACACTTCGCAATGAATATTATAGCTTATCATGAAACATAGATATGAGATGCAATATCTCGCTTTAGGAAGCATAAGAACTCTATTGCATGGATACGTAGACATCTGCAAACGCTATTTCCTAGCAAGGAAGTGTCGCATTTACATCCGTTTGAATCGTAGACGAGGAATGCATAACACTTCGCAATGAATATTATATCTTATCATGAAACATAGATATGAGATGCGTTATCTCGTTTTAAGAAGTATTTGAACTCTATTGCTTCGATACGTAGACATCTGCAAACGCTATTTCCTTGCAAGAAAGTGTCGCATTTACATTCATTTGAATCGTAGACGAGGAATGCAAAACACTTAGCACTGAATATTATATCTTATCATGAAACATAGATATGAGATGCGATATCTCGTTTTAAGAAGCATTAGAACTCTATCCCTACGATACGTAGACATCTGCAAACGCTATTTCCTAGTAAGGAAGTGTCGCATTTACATTCATTTGAAGAGTAGACGAGGAATGCATAACAGTTCGCAATGAATATTATATGTTATCATGAAACATAGATATGAGATGCGATATCCCGTTTTAAGAAGCATCAGAACTCTAACCCTACGATACGTAGACATCTGCAAACGCTATTTCCTAGCAAGCAAGTGTCGCAATTACATTCATTTGAAGAGTAGACGAGGAATACATGACACTTCGCAAATCATATTATATCTTACCATGAAACATAGAAATGAGATACGATATCGCGTTGTAAGAAGCATTAGAACTCTATTGCTACGATACCTAGACATCTGCAGACACTATTTCCTAGCAAGGAAGTGTCGCATTTACATTCATTTGAAGTGTAGACGAGCAATACATGACACTTCGCAAATCATATTATATCTTACCATGAAACATATAAATGATATGCGATATCGCGTTTTAAGAAGCATTAGAACTCTATTGCTACGATACGTAGACATCTGCAAACGCTATTTCCTAGCAAGGAAGTGTCGCATTTACATTCATTTGAAGTGTAGGCGGGGAATACATAACACTTCGCAATTCATATTATATCTTACCATGAAACATAGAAATGAGATTCGATATCGCGTTTTAAGAAGCACTAGAACCCTATCCCTACGATACGTAATCATCTGCAAACGCTATTTCCTAGCAATTAAGTGTCGCATTTACATCCGTTTGAATCGTAGACGAGGAATGCATAACACTTCGCAATGAATATTATATCTTATCATGAAACATAGATATGAGATGCGATATCTCGCTTTAGGAAGCATTTGAACTCTATTGCTTCGATCCGTAGACATCTGCAAACGCTATTTCCTTGCAAGGAAGTGTCGCATTTACATTCTTTTGAAGTGAATAATAGGTATACATAACACTTCGCAATGAACACTATACCTTGTCATGAAACGTAGAAATGAGATGCGATATCACGTTTTAAGAAGCATTTGAACTCTATTGCTTCGATACGTAAACATCTGCAAACGCTATTTCCTAGCAAGGAAGTGTCGCATTTACATTCATTTGAATCGTAGACGAGGAATGCATAACAGTTCGAAATGAATATTATATGTTATCATGAAACATAGATATGAGATGCGATATCTCGTTTTAAGAAGCACTAGAACTCTATCCCTACGATAGGTAAACATCTGCAAACGCTATTTCCTAGCAAGGAAGTGTCGCATTTACATTCATTTGAATCGTAGACGAGGAATGCAAAACACTTAACACTGAATATTATATCTTATCATGAAACATAGATATGAGATGCGATATCTCGTTTTAAGAAGCATTAGAACTCTATCCCTACGATACGCAGACATCTGCAAACGCTATTTCCTAGTAAGGAAGTGTCGCATTTACATTCATTTGAAGAGTAGACGAGGAATGCATAACAGTTCGCAATGAATATTATATGTCATCATGAAACATAGATATGAGATGCGATATCCCGTTTTAAGAAGCATTAGAACTCTAACCCTACGATACGTAGACATCTGCAAACGCTATTTCCTAGCAAGCAAGTGTCGCAATTACATTCATTTGAAAAGTAGACGAGGAATACATGACACTTCGCAAATCATATTATATCTTACCATGAAACATAGAAATGAGATACGATATCGCGTTGTAAGAAGCATTAGAACTCTATTGCTACGATACCTAGACATCTGCAGACACTATTTCCTAGCAAGGAAGTGTCGCATTTACATTCATTTGAAGTGTAGACGAGCAATACATGACACTTCGCAAATCATATTATATCTTACCATGAAACATATAAATGATATGCGATATCGCGTTTTAAGAAGCATTAGAACTCTATTGCTACGATACGTAGACATCTGCAAACGCTATTTCCTAGCAAGGAAGTGTCGCATTTACATACTTTTAAAGTGAATGCGAGGTTTACATAACACTTCGCAATGAATATTATAGCTTATCATGAAACATAGATATGAGATGCAATATCTCGCTTTAGGAAGCATAAGAACTCTATTGCATGGATACGTAGACATCTGCAAACGCTATTTCCTAGCAAGGAAGTGTCGCATTTACATCCGTTTGAATCGTAGACGAGGAATGCATAACACTTCGCAATGAATATTATATCTTATCATGAAACATAGATATGAGATGCGTTATCTCGTTTTAAGAAGTATTTGAACTCTATTGCTTCGATACGTAGACATCTGCAAACGCTATTTCCTTGCAAGAAAGTGTCGCATTTACATTCATTTGAATCGTAGACGAGGAATGCAAAACACTTAGCACTGAATATTATATCTTATCATGAAACATAGATATGAGATGCGATATCTCGTTTTAAGAAGCATTAGAACTCTATCCCTACGATACGTAGACATCTGCAAACGCTATTTCCTAGTAAGGAAGTGTCGCATTTACATTCATTTGAAGAGTAGACGAGGAATGCATAACAGTTCGCAATGAATATTATATGTTATCATGAAACATAGATATGAGATGCGATATCCCGTTTTAAGAAGCATCAGAACTCTAACCCTACGATACGTAGACATCTGCAAACGCTATTTCCTAGCAAGCAAGTGTCGCAATTACATTCATTTGAAGAGTAGACGAGGAATACATGACACTTCGCAAATCATATTATATCTTGCCATGAAACATAGAAATGAGATACGATATCGCGTTGTAAGAAGCATTAGAACTCTATTGCTACGATACCTAGACATCTGCAGACACTATTTCCTAGCAAGGAAGTGTCGCATTTACATTCATTTGAAGTGTAGACGAGCAATACATGACACTTCGCAAATCATATTATATCTTACCATGAAACATATAAATGATATGCGATATCGCGTTTTAAGAAGCATTAGAACTCTATTGCTACGATACGTAGACATCTGCAAACGCTATTTCCTAGCAAGGAAGTGTCGCATTTACATTCATTTGAAGTGTAGGCGAGGAATACATAACACTTCGCAAATCATATTATATCTTACCATGAAACATAGAAATGAGATTCGATATCGCGTTTTAAGAAGCACTAGAACCCTATCCCTACGATACGTAATCATCTGCAAACGCTATTTCCTAGCAATTAAGTGTCGCATTTACATCCGTTTGAATCGTAGACGAGGAATGCATAACACTTCGCAATGAATATTATATCTTATCATGAAACATAGATATGAGATGCGATATCTCGCTTTAGGAAGCATTTGAACTCTATTGCTTCGATCCGTAGACATCTGCAAACGCTATTTCCTTGCAAGGAAGTGTCGCATTTACATTCTTTTGAAGTGAATAATAGGTATACATAACACTTCGCAATGAACACTATACCTTGTCATGAAACGTAGAAATGAGATGCGATATCACGTTTTAAGAAGCATTTGAACTCTATTGCTTCGATACGTAAACATCTGCAAACGCTATTTCCTAGCAAGGAAGTGTCGCATTTACATTCATTTGAATCGTAGACGAGGAATGCATAACAGTTCGAATTGAATATTATATGTTATCATGAAACATAGATATGAGATGCGATATCTCGTTTTAAGAAGCACTAGAACTCTATCCCTACGATAGGTAAACATCTGCAAACGCTATTTCCTAGCAAGGAAGTGTCGCATTTACATTCATTTGAATCGTAGACGAGGAATGCAAAACACTTAACACTGAATATTATATCTTATCATGAAACATAGATATGAGATGCGATATCTCGTTTTAAGAAGCATTAGAACTCTATCCCTACGATACGCAGACATCTGCAAACGCTATTTCCTAGTAAGGAAGTGTCGCATTTACATTCATTTGAAGAGTAGACGAGGAATGCATAACAGTTCGCAATGAATATTATATGTTATCATGAAACATAGATATGAGATGCGATATCCCGTTTTAAGAAGCATTAGAACTCTAACCCTACGATACGTAGACATCTGCAAACGCTATTTCCTAGCAAGCAAGTGTCGCAATTACATTCATTTGAAGAGTAGACGAGGAATACATGACACTTCGCAAATCATATTATATCTTACCATGAAACATAGAAATGAGATACGATATCGCGTTGTAAGAAGCATTAGAACTCTATTGCTACGATACCTAGACATCTGCAGACACTATTTCCTAGCAAGGAAGTGTCGCATTTACATTCATTTGAAGTGTAGACGAGCAATACATGACACTTCGCAAATCATATTATATCTTACCATGAAACATATAAATGATATGCGATATCGCGTTTTAAGAAGCATTAGAACTCTATTGCTACGATACGTAGACATCTGCAAACGCTATTTCCTAGCAAGGAAGTGTCGCATTTACATACTTTTAAAGTGAATGCGAGGTTTACATAACACTTCGCAATGAATATTATAGCTTATCATGAAACATAGATATGAGATGCAATATCTCGCTTTAGGAAGCATAAGAACTCTATTGCATGGATACGTAGACATCTGCAAACGCTATTTCCTAGCAAGGATGTGTCGCATTTACATCCGTTTGAATCGTAGACGAGGAATGCATAACACTTCGCAATGAATATTATATCTTATCATGAAACATAGATATGAGATGCGTTATCTCGTTTTAAGAAGTATTTGAACTCTATTGCTTCGATACGTAGACATCTGCAAACGCTATTTCCTTGCAAGAAAGTGTCACATTTACATTCATTTGAATCGTAGACGAGGAATGCAAAACACTTAGCACTGAATATTATATCTTATCATGAAACATAGATATGAGATGCGATATCTCGTTTTAAGAAGCATTAGAACTCTATCCCTACGATACGTAGACATCTGCAAACGCTATTTCCTAGTAAGGAAGTGTCGCATTTACATTCATTTGAAGAGTAGACGAGGAATGCATAACAGTTCGCAATGAATATTATATGTTATCATGAAACATAGATATGAGATGCGATATCCCGTTTTAAGAAGCATCAGAACTCTAACCCTACGATACGTAGACATCTGCAAACGCTATTTCCTAGCAAGCAAGTGTCGCAATTACATTCATTTGAAGTGTAGACGAGCAATACATGACACTTCGCAAATCATATTATATCTTACCATGAAACATATAAATGATATGCGATATCGCGTTTTAAGAAGCATTAGAACTCTATTGCTACGATACGTAGACATCTGCAAACGCTATTTCCTAGCAAGGAAGTGTCGCATTTACATTCATTTGAAGTGTAGGCGAGGAATACATAACACTTCGCAAATCATATTATATCTTACCATGAAACATAGAAATGAGATTCGATATCGCGTTTTAAGAAGCACTAGAACCCTATCCCTACGATACGTAAACATCTGCAAACGCTATTTCCTAGCAATTAAGTGTCGCATTTACATCCGTTTGAATCGTAGACGAGGAATGCATAACACTTCGCAATGAATATTATATCTTATCATGAAACATAGATATGAGATGCGATATCTCGCTTTAGGAAGCATTTGAACTCTATTGCTTCGATCCGTAGACATCTGCAAACGCTATTTCCTTGCAAGGAAGTGTCGCATTTACATTCTTTTGAAGTGAATAATAGGTATACATAACACTTCGCAATGAACACTATACCTTGTCATGAAACGTAGAAATGAGGTGCGATATCTCGTTTTAAGAAGCACTAGAACTCTATCCCTACGATACGTAAACATCTGCAAACGCTATTTCCTAGCAAGGAAGTGTCTCATTTACATTCATTTGAATCGTAGACGAAGAATGCATAACAGTTCGCAATTAATATTATGTGTTATCATGAAACATAGATATGAGATGCGTTATCTCGTTTTAAGAAGCGTTTGAACTCTATTGCTTCGATACGTAGACATCTGTAAACGCTATTTCTTTGCAGGGAAGTGTCGCATTTACATTCTTCTGAAGTGAATACGAGGTATACATAACACTTTACAATGAATATTATATCTTATCATGCAACATAGTAATGAGATGCGATATCGCGTTTTAAGAAGCATTAGAACTCTATTGCTACGATACGTAGACATCTGCAAACGCTATTTCCTTGCAAGGAAGTGTCGCAATTATATTCTTCTGAAGTGAATACGAGGTATACATAACACTTTACAATGAATATTATATCTTATCGTGCAACATTGTAATGAGATGCGATATCTCGTTTGAAGAAGCATAAGAACTCTATTGCTACGATACGTAGTCATCTGCAAACGCTATTTCCTTGCAAGGAACTGTAGCATTTACATACTTTTAAAGTGAATGCGAGGTTTACATAACACTTCGCAATGAATATTATAGCTTATCATGAAACATAGATATGAGATGCAATATCTCGCTTTAGGAAGCATTTGAACTCTATTGCTTGGATACGTAGACATCTGCAAATGCTATTTCCTTGCAAGGAAGTGTCGCATTTACATTCTTTTGAAGTGAATAATAGGTATACATAACACTTCGCAATGAACACTATACCTTGTCATGAAACGTAGAAATGAGATGCGATATCACGTTTTAAGAAGCATTTGAACTCTATTGCTTCGATACGTAGACATCTGTAAACGCTATTTCCTAGCAAGGAAGTGTCGCATTTACATTCATTTGAATCGTAGACGTGGAATGCAAAACACATCGCAATGAATATTATGTCTCATCATGAACAATAGATATGAGATGCGATATCTCGTTTTAGGAAGCATTTGAACTCTATTGCTTCGATACGTAGACATCTGTAAATGCTATTTCCTTGCAAGGAAGTGTCGCATTTACATTCATTTGAAGTGTAGACGAGGAATACATGACACTTCGCAAATCATATTATATCTTAACATGAAACATATAAATGAGATGCGATATCACGTTTTAAGAAGCTTTAGAACTCTATCCCTACGATACGTAAACATCTGCAAACGCTATTTCCTAGCAAGCAAGTGTCTCATTTACATTCATTTGAATCGTAGACGAAGAATGCATAACAGTTCGCAATTAATATTATATGTTATCATGAAACATAGATATGAGATGCGTTATCTCGTTTTAAGAAGCGTTTGAACTCTATTGCTTCGATACGTAGACATCTGTAAACGCTATTTCCTTGCAAGGGAGTGTCGCATTTACATTCTTCTGAAGTGAATACGAGGTATACATAACACTTTACAATGAATATTATATCTTATCATGCAACATAGTAATGAGATGCGATATCGCGTTTTAAGAAGCATTAGAACTCTATTGCTACGTTACGTAGACATCTGCAAACGCTATTTCCTTGCAAGGAAGTGTCGCAATTACATTCTTCTGAAGTGAATACGAGGTATACATAACACTTTACAATGAATATTATATCTTATCGTGCAACATTGTAATGAGATGCGATATCTCGTTTGAAGAAGCATAAGAACTCTATTGCTACGATACGTAGTCATCTGCAAACGCTATTTCCTTGCAAGGAAGTGTCGCATTTACATTCATATGAAGTGTAGACGAGGAATACATAACACTTCGCTAATCATATTTTATCTTACCATGAAACATAGAAATGAGTTGCGATATTGTGCTTTGAGAAGCATTAGAACACTATCGCTACGATACCTAGACATCTGCAGACGCTATTTCCTAGCTAG
Organism: Xylocopa sonorina; assembly: GCF_050948175.1. Lineage (NCBI taxonomy): Eukaryota > Metazoa > Arthropoda > Insecta > Hymenoptera > Apidae > Xylocopa > Xylocopa sonorina. The sequence goes on along the minus strand of NW_027490415.1, from coordinate 44,090 downwards.
GAAGTGTCGCATTTACATTCATTTGAAGTGTAGACGAGGAATACATAACACTTCGCAAATCATATTATATCTTACCATGAAACATAGAAATGAGATGCGATATCGCGTTTTAAGAAGCATTAGAACCCTATCCCTACGATACGTAAACATCTGCAAACGCTATTTCCTAGCAATTAAGTGTCGCATTTACATCCGTTTGAATCGTAGACGAGGAATGCATAACACTTCGCAATGAATATTATATCTTATCATGAAACATAGATATGAGATGCGATATCTCGCTTTAGGAAGCATTTGAACTCTATTGCTTCGATCCGTAGACATCTGCAAACGCTATTTCCTTGCAAGGAAGTGTCGCATTTACATTCTTTTGAAGTGAATAATAGGTATACATAACACTTCGCAATGAACACTATACCTTGTCATGAAACGTAGAAATGAGGTGCGATATCTCGTTTTAAGAAGCACTAGAACTCTATCCCTACGATACGTAAACATCTGCAAACGCTATTTCCTAGCAAGGAAGTGTCGCATTTACATTCATTTGAATCGTAGACGAGGAATGCAAAACACTTAGCATTGAATATTATATCTTATCATGAAACATAGATATGAGATGCAATATCGCGTTTTAAGAAGCATTAGAACACTATTGCTACGATACGTAGACATCTGCCGACGCTATTTCCTAGCAAGGAAGTGTCGCATTTACATTCATTTGAAGTGTAGACGAGGAATACATAACACTTCGCAAACCATATTATATCTTACCATGAAACATAGAAATGAGTTGCGATATCGCGTTTTAAGAATCATAAGAACTCTATTGCTACGATACGTAGACATCTGCAAACGCTATTTCCTAGCGAGGAAGTGTCGCATTCACATTCATTTGAAGTGTAGACCAGGAATACATAACACTTCGCAATGAATATTATATCTTACCATGAAACATAGAAATGAGATGCGATATCGCGTTCTAAGAAGCATTTGAAATCCATTGCTACGATACGTAGACATCTGCATACGCTATTTCTTTGCAAGGAAGTGTCGCACTTACATTCATTTGAAGTGTAGACGTGGAATACACACACTTCTTAAATCATATTTTATCTTACCATGAAACATAGAAATGAGATGCGATATCGCGTTTTAAGAAGCATTTGAACTCTATTGCTACGATACCTAGACATCTGCAGACGCTATTTCCTAGCATGGAAGTGTCGCATTTACATTCATTTGAAGTGTAGACGAGGAATACATCACACTTCGCAAATCATATTATATCTTATCATGAAACATAGAAATGAGATGCTATATCGCGTTTTAAGAAGCATTTGAACTCTATTGCTACGATACCTAGACATCTGCGGACGCTATTTCCTAGCAAGGAAATGTCGCATTTACATTCATTTGAAGTGTAGACGAGGAATACATAACACTTCGCAAATCATATTATATCTTACCATGAAACATAGAAATGAGGTGCGATATCGCGCTTAAAGAAGCATTAGAACTCTATCGCTACGATACCTAGACATCTGCAGACGCTATTTCCTAGCAAGGAAGTGTCGCATTTACATTCATTTGAAGTGTAGACGAGGAATACATAACACTTCGCATATCATATTTTATCTTACCATGAAACATAGAAATGAGATACGATATCGCGTTGTACGAATCATAAGAACACTATTGCTACGATACGTAGACATCTGCAAACGCTATTTCCTAGCGAGGAAGTGTCGCATTCACATTCATTTGAAGTGTAGACCAGGAATACATAACACTTCGCAATGAATATTATATCTTACCATGAAACATAGAAAAGAGATGCGATATCGCGTTTTAAGAAGCATTAGAAATCTATTGCTACGATACGTAGACATCTGCAAACGCTATTTCTTTGCAAGGAAGTGTCGCATTTACATTCATTTGAAGTGTAGACGAGGAATACATAACACTTCGCAAACCATATTATATCTTACCATGAAACATAGAAATGAGTTGCGATATCGCGTTTTAAGAATCATAAGAACTCTATTGCTACGATACGTAGACATCTGCAGACGCTATTTCCTTTCAAGGAAGTGTCGCATTTACATTCATTTGAAGTGTAGACGAGGAATACATCACACTTCGCAAATCATATTATATCTTACCATGAAACATAGAGGTGAGATGCGATATCGCGTTCTAAGAAGCATTAGAAATCCATTGCTACGATACGTAGACATCTGCAAACGCTATTTCTTTGCAAGGAAGTGTCGCACTTACATTCATTTGAAGTGTAGACGTGGAATACACACACTTCGCAAATCATATTTTATCTTACCATGAAACATAGAAATGAGATGCGATATCGCCTTTTAAGAAGCATTTGAACACTATTGCTACGATACCTAGACATCTGCAGACGCTATTTCCTAACAAGGAAGTGTCGCATTTACATTCATTTGAAGTGTAGACGAGGAATACATCACACTTCGCAAATCATATTATATCTTACCATGAAACATAGAAATGAGATGCGATATTGTGTTTTGAGAAGCATTAGAACACTATCGCTACGATACCTAGACATCTGCAGACGCTATTTCCTTTCAAGGAAGTGTCGCATTTACCTTCATTTGAAGTGTAGACGAGGAGTACATAAAACATCGCAAATCATATTATATCTTACCATGAAACATAGAAATGAGGTGCGATATCGCGCTTTAAGAAGCATTAGAACTCTATCGCTACGATACCTAGACATCTGCCGACGCTATTTCCTTGCAAGGAAGTGTCGCATTTACATTCATTTGAAGTGTAGACGAGGAATACATAACACGTCGCATATCATATTTTATCTTACCATGAAACATAGAAATGAGATACGATATCGCGTTGTAAGAATCATAAGAACACTATTGCTACGATACGTAGACATCTGCAAACGCTATTTCCTAGCGAGGAAGTGTCGCATTCACATTCATTTGAAGTGTAGACCAGGAATACATAACACTTCGCAATGAATATTATATCTTATCATGAAACATAGAATTGAGATGCTATATCGCGTTTTAAGAAGCATTTGAACTCTATTGCTACGATACCTAGACATCTGCAGACGCTATTTCCTAGCAAGGAAATGTCGCATTTACATTCATTTGAAGTGTAGACGAGGAATACATAACACTTCGCAAATCATATTATATCTTACCATGAAACATAGAAATGAGGTGCGATATCGCGCTTTAAGAAGCATTAGAACTCTATCGCTACGATACCTAGACATCTGCAGACGCTATTTCCTAGCAAGGAAGTGTCGCATTTACATTCATTTGAAGTGTAGACGAGGAATACATATCACTTCGCATATCATATTTTATCTTACCATGAAACATAGAAATGAGATACGATATCGCGTTGTACGAATCATAAGAACACTATTGCTACGATACGTAGACATCTGCAAACGCTATTTCCTAGCGAGGAAGTGTCGCATTCACATTCATTTGAAGTGTAGACCAGGAATACATAACACTTCGCAAATCATATTATATCTTACCATGAAACATAGAAATGGGATGCGATATCGCGTTTTAAAAATCATAAGAACTCTATTGCTACGACAGGCAGAAACCTGCAAACGCTATTTCCTTGCAAGGAAGTGTCGCATTTACATTCATTTGAAGTGTAGACGAGGAATACATAACACTTCGCGAATCATATTATATCTTACCATGAAACATAGAAATGAGATGCGATATCGCGTTCTAAGAAGCATTAGAAATCCATTGCAACGATACGTAGACATCTGCAAACGCTATTTCTTTGCAAGGAAGTGTCGCACTTACATTCATTTGAAGTGTAGACGTGGAATACACACACTTCGCAAATCATATTTTATCTTACCATGAAACATAGAAATGAGATGCGATATCGCGTTTTAAGAAGCATTTGAACTCTATCGCTACGATACCTAGATATCTGCAGACGCTATTTCCTAGCAAGGAAGTGTCGCATTTACATTCATTTGAATCGTAGACGAGGAATGCAAAACACTTAGCACTGAATATTATATCTTATCATGAAACATAGATATGAGATGCGATATCTCGTTTTAAGAAGCATTAGAACTCTATCCTACGATACGTAGACATCTGCAAACGCTATTTCCTAGTAAGGAAGTGTCGCATTTACATTCATTTGAAGAGTAGACGAGGAATGCATAACAGTTCGCAATGAATATTATATCTTATCATGAAACATAGATATGAGATGCGTTATCTCGTTTTAAGAAGTATTTGAACTCTATTGCTTCGATACGTAGACATCTGCAAACGCTATTTCCTTGCAAGAAAGTGTCACATTTACATTCATTTGAATCGTAGACGAGGAATGCAAAACACTTAGCACTGAATATTATATCTTATCATGAAACATAGATATGAGATGCGATATCTCGTTTTAAGAAGCATTAGAACTCTATCCCTACGATACGTAGACATCTGCAAACGCTATTTCCTAGTAAGGAAGTGTCGCATTTACATTCATTTGAAGAGTAGACGAGGAATGCATAACAGTTCGCAATGAATATTATATGTTATCATGAAACATAGATATGAGATGCGATATCCCGTTTTAAGAAGCATCAGAACTCTAACCCTACGATACGTAGACATCTGCAAACGCTATTTCCTAGCAAGCAAGTGTCGCAATTACATTCATTTGAAGTGTAGACGAGCAATACATGACACTTCGCAAATCATATTATATCTTACCATGAAACATATAAATGATATGCGATATCGCGTTTTAAGAAGCATTATGAACTCTATTGCTACGATACGTAGACATCTGCAAACGCTTTTTCCTAGCAAGGAAGTGTCGCATTTACATTCATTTGAAGTGTAGGCGAGGAATACATAACACTTCGCAAATCATATTATATCTTACCATGAAACATAGAAATGAGATTCGATATCGCGTTTTAAGAAGCACTAGAACCCTATCCCTACGATACGTAAACATCTGCAAACGCTATTTCCTAGCAATTAAGTGTCGCATTTACATCCGTTTGAATCGTAGACGAGGAATGCATAACACTTCGCAATGAATATTATATCTTATCATGAAACATAGATATGAGATGCGATATCTCGCTTTAGGAAGCATTTGAACTCTATTGCTTCGATCCGTAGACATCTGCAAACGCTATTTCCTTGCAAGGAAGTGTCGCATTTACATTCTTTTGAAGTGAATAATAGGTATACATAACACTTCGCAATGAACACTATACCTTGTCATGAAACGTAGAAATGAGGTGCGATATCTCGTTTTAAGAAGCACTAGAACTCTATCCCTACGATACGTAAACATCTGCAAACGCTATTTCCTAGCAAGGAAGTGTCTCATTTACATTCATTTGAATCGTAGACGAAGAATGCATAACAGTTCGCAATTAATATTATGTGTTATCATGAAACATAGATATGAGATGCGTTATCTCGTTTTAAGAAGCGTTTGAACTCTATTGCTTCGATACGTAGACATCTGTAAACGCTATTTCTTTGCAGGGAAGTGTCGCATTTACATTCTTCTGAAGTGAATACGAGGTATACATAACACTTTACAATGAATATTATATCTTATCATGCAACATAGTAATGAGATGCGATATCGCGTTTTAAGAAGCATTAGAACTCTATTGCTACGATACGTAGACATCTGCAAACGCTATTTCCTTGCAAGGAAGTGTCGCAATTATATTCTTCTGAAGTGAATACGAGGTATACATAACACTTTACAATGAATATTATATCTTATCGTGCAACATTGTAATGAGATGCGATATCTCGTTTGAAGAAGCATAAGAACTCTATTGCTACGATACGTAGTCATCTGCAAACGCTATTTCCTTGCAAGGAACTGTAGCATTTACATACTTTTAAAGTGAATGCGAGGTTTACATAACACTTCGCAATGAATATTATAGCTTATCATGAAACATAGATATGAGATGCAATATCTCGCTTTAGGAAGCATTTGAACTCTATTGCTTGGATACGTAGACATCTGCAAATGCTATTTCCTTGCAAGGAAGTGTCGCATTTACATTCTTTTGAAGTGAATAATAGGTATACATAACACTTCGCAATGAACACTATACCTTGTCATGAAAACGTAGAAATGAGATGCGATATCACGTTTTAAGAAGCATTTGAACTCTATTGCTTCGATACGTAGACATCTGTAAACGCTATTTCCTAGCAAGGAAGTGTCGCATTTACATTCATTTGAATCGTAGACGTGGAATGCAAAACACATCGCAATGAATATTATGTCTCATCATGAACAATAGATATGAGATGCGATATCTCGTTTTAGGAAGCATTTGAACTCTATTGCTTCGATACGTAGACATCTGTAAATGCTATTTCCTTGCAAGGAAGTGTCGCATTTACATTCATTTGAAGTGTAGACGAGGAATACATGACACTTCGCAAATCATATTATATCTTAACATGAAACATATAAATGAGATGCGATATCACGTTTTAAGAAGCTTTAGAACTCTATCCCTACGATACGTAAACATCTGCAAACGCTATTTCCTAGCAAGCAAGTGTCTCATTTACATTCATTTGAATCGTAGACGAAGAATGCATAACAGTTCGCAATTAATATTATATGTTATCATGAAACATAGATATGAGATGCGTTATCTCGTTTTAAGAAGCGTTTGAACTCTATTGCTTCGATACGTAGACATCTGTAAACGCTATTCCTTGCAAGGGAGTGTCGCATTTACATTCTTCTGAAGTGAATACGAGGTATACATAACACTTTACAATGAATATTATATCTTATCATGCAACATAGTAATGAGATGCGATATCGCGTTTTAAGAAGCATTAGAACTCTATTGCTACGTTACGTAGACATCTGCAAACGCTATTTCCTTGCAAGGAAGTGTCGCAATTACATTCTTCTGAAGTGAATACGAGGTATACATAACACTTTACAATGAATATTATATCTTATCGTGCAACATTGTAATGAGATGCGATATCTCGTTTGAAGAAGCATAAGAACTCTATTGCTACGATACGTAGTCATCTGCAAACGCTATTTCCTTGCAAGGAAGTGTCGCATTTACATTCATATGAAGTGTAGACGAGGAATACATAACACTTCGCTAATCATATTTTATCTTACCATGAAACATAGAAATGAGTTGCGATATTGTGCTTTGAGAAGCATAAGAACACTATCGCTACGATACCTAGACATCTGCAGACGCTATTTCCTAGCTAGGAAGTGTCGCATTTACATTCATTTGAAGTGTAGACGAGGAATACATAACACTTCGCAAATCATATTATATCTTACCATGAAACATAGAATGAGATGCGATATCGCGTTTTAAGAAGCATTAGAACCCTATCCCTACGATACGTAACATCTGCAAACGCTATTTCCTAGCAATTAAGTGTCGCATTTACATCCGTTTGAATCGTAGACGAGAATGCATAACACTTCGCAATGAATATTATATCTTATCATGAAACATAGATATGAGATGCGATATCTCGCTTTAGGAAGCATTTGAACTCTATTGCTTCGATCCGTAGACATCTGCAAACGCTATTTCCTTGCAAGGAAGTGTCGCATTTACATTCTTTTGAAGTGAATAATAGGTATACATAACACTTCGCAATGAACACTATACCTTGTCATGAAACGTAGAAATGAGGTGCGATATCTCGTTTTAAGAAGCACTAGAACTCTATCCCTACGATACGTAAACATCTGCAAACGCTATTTCCTAGCAAGGAAGTGTCGCATTTACATTCATTTGAATCGTAGACGAGGAATGCAAAACACTTAGCATTGAATATTATATCTTATCATGAAACATAGATATGAGATGCAATATCGCGTTTTAAGAAGCATTAGAACACTATTGCTACGATACGTAGACATCTGCCGACGCTATTTCCTAGCAAGGAAGTGTCGCATTTACATTCATTTGAAGTGTAGACGAGGAATACATAACACTTCGCAAACCATATTATATCTTACCATGAAACATAGAAATGAGTTGCGATATCGCGTTTTAAGAATCATAAGAACTCTATTGCTACGATACGTAGACATCTGCAAACGCTATTTCCTAGCGAGAAGTGTCCGCATTCACATTCATTTGAAGTGTAGACCAGGAATACATAACACTTCGCAATGAATATTATATCTTACCATGAAACATAGAAATGAGATGCGATATCGCGTTCTAAGAAGCATTTGAAATCCATTGCTACGATACGTAGACATCTGCATACGCTATTTCTTTGCAAGGAAGTGTCGCACTTACATTCATTTGAAGTGTAGACGTGGAATACACACACTTCTTAAATCATATTTTATCTTACCATGAAACATAGAAATGAGATGCGATATCGCGTTTTAAGAAGCATTTGAACTCTATTGCTACGATACCTAGACATCTGCAGACGCTATTTCCTAGCATGGAAGTGTCGCATTTACATTCATTTGAAGTGTAGACGAGGAATACATCACACTTCGCAAATCATATTATATCTTATCATGAAACATAGAAATGAGATGCTATATCGCGTTTTAAGAAGCATTTGAACTCTATTGCTACGATACCTAGACATCTGCGGACGCTATTTCCTAGCAAGGAAATGTCGCATTTACATTCATTTGAAGTGTAGACGAGGAATACATAACACTTCGCAAATCATATTATATCTTACCATGAAACATAGAAATGAGGTGCGATATCGCGCTTAAAGAAGCATTAGAACTCTATCGCTACGATACCTAGACATCTGCAGACGCTATTTCCTAGCAAGGAAGTGTCGCATTTACATTCATTTGAAGTGTAGACGAGGAATACATAACACTTCGCATATCATATTTTATCTTACCATGAAACATAGAAATGAGATACGATATCGCGTTGTACGAATCATAAGAACACTATTGCTACGATACGTAGACATCTGCAAACGCTATTTCCTAGCGAGGAAGTGTCGCATTCACATTCATTTGAAGTGTAGACCAGGAATACATAACACTTCGCAATGAATATTATATCTTACCATGAAACATAGAAAAGAGATGCGATATCGCGTTTTAAGAAGCATTAGAAATCTATTGCTACGATACGTAGACATCTGCAAACGCTATTTCTTTGCAAGGAAGTGTCGCATTTACATTCATTTGAAGTGTAGACGAGGAATACATAACACTTCGCAAACCATATTATATCTTACCATGAAACATAGAAATGAGTTGCGATATCGCGTTTTAAGAATCATAAGAACTCTATTGCTACGATACGTAGACATCTGCAGACGCTATTTCCTTTCAAGGAAGTGTCGCATTTACATTCATTTGAAGTGTAGACGAGGAATACATCACACTTCGCAAATCATATTATATCTTACCATGAAACATAGAGGTGAGATGCGATATCGCGTTCTAAGAAGCATTAGAAATCCATTGCTACGATACGTAGACATCTGCAAACGCTATTTCTTTGCAAGGAAGTGTCGCACTTACATTCATTTGAAGTGTAGACGTGGAATACACACACTTCGCAAATCATATTTTATCTTACCATGAAACATAGAAATGAGATGCGATATCGCCTTTTAAGAAGCATTTGAACACTATTGCTACGATACCTAGACATCTGCAGACGCTATTTCCTAACAAGGAAGTGTCGCATTTACATTCATTTGAAGTGTAGACGAGGAATACATCACACTTCGCAAATCATATTATATCTTACCATGAAACATAGAAATGAGATGCGATATTGTGTTTTGAGAAGCATTAGAACACTATCGCTACGATACCTAGACATCTGCAGACGCTATTTCCTTTCAAGGAAGTGTCGCATTTACCTTCATTTGAAGTGTAGACGAGGAGTACATAAAACATCGCAAATCATATTATATCTTACCATGAAACATAGAAATGAGGTGCGATATCGCGCTTTAAGAAGCATTAGAACTCTATCGCTACGATACCTAGACATCTGCCGACGCTATTTCCTTGCAAGGAAGTGTCGCATTTACATTCATTTGAAGTGTAGACGAGGAATACATAACACGTCGCATATCATATTTTATCTTACCATGAAACATAGAAATGAGATACGATATCGCGTTGTAAGAATCATAAGAACACTATTGCTACGATACGTAGACATCTGCAAACGCTATTTCCTAGCGAGGAAGTGTCGCATTCACATTCATTTGAAGTGTAGACCAGGAATACATAACACTTCGCAATGAATATTATATCTTATCATGAAACATAGAATTGAGATGCTATATCGCGTTTTAAGAAGCATTTGAACTCTATTGCTACGATACCTAGACATCTGCAGACGCTATTTCCTAGCAAGGAAATGTCGCATTTACATTCATTTGAAGTGTAGACGAGGAATACATAACACTTCGCAAATCATATTATATCTTACCATGAAACATAGAAATGAGGTGCGATATCGCGCTTTAAGAAGCATTAGAACTCTATCGCTACGATACCTAGACATCTGCAGACGCTATTTCCTAGCAAGGAAGTGTCGCATTTACATTCATTTGAAGTGTAGACGAGGAATACATATCACTTCGCATATCATATTTTATCTTACCATGAAACATAGAAATGAGATACGATATCGCGTTGTACGAATCATAAGAACACTATTGCTACGATACGTAGACATCTGCAAACGCTATTTCCTAGCGAGGAAGTGTCGCATTCACATTCATTTGAAGTGTAGACCAGGAATACATAACACTTCGCAAATCATATTATATCTTACCATGAAACATAGAAATGGGATGCGATATCGCGTTTTAAAAATCATAAGAACTCTATTGCTACGACAGGCAGAAACCTGCAAACGCTATTTCCTTGCAAGGAAGTGTCGCATTTACATTCATTTGAAGTGTAGACGAGGAATACATAACACTTCGCGAATCATATTATATCTTACCATGAAACATAGAAATGAGATGCGATATCGCGTTCTAAGAAGCATTAGAAATCCATTGCAACGATACGTAGACATCTGCAAACGCTATTTCTTTGCAAGGAAGTGTCGCACTTACATTCATTTGAAGTGTAGACGTGGAATACACACACTTCGCAAATCATATTTTATCTTACCATGAAACATAGAAATGAGATGCGATATCGCGTTTTAAGAAGCATTTGAACTCTATCGCTACGATACCTAGATATCTGCAGACGCTATTTCCTAGCAAGGAAGTGTCGCATTTACATTCATTTGAAGTGTGGACGAGGAATACATAACACTTCGCATATCATATTTTATCTTACCATGAAACATAGAAATGAGATGCGATATTGTGTTTTGAGAAGCATTAGAACACTATCGCTACGATACCTAGACATCTGCAGACGCTATTTCCTTTCAAGGAAGTGTCGCATTTACATTCATTTGAAGTGTAGACGAGGTGTACATAAAACATCGCAAATCATATTATATCTTACCATGAAACATAGAAATGAGGTGCGATATCGCGCTTTAAGAAGCATTAGAACTCTATCGCTACGATACCTAGACATCTGCAGACGCTATTTCCTAGCAAGGAAGTGTCGCATTTACATTCATTTGAAGTGTAGACGAGGAATACATAACATTTCGCATATCATATTTTATCTTACCATGAAACATAGAAATGAGATACGATATCGCGTTGTAAGAATCATAAGAACACTATTGCTACGATACGTAGACATCTGCAAACGCTATTTCCTAGCGAGGAAGTGTCGCATTCACATTCATTTGAAGTGTAGACCAGGAATACATAACACTTCGCAATGAATATTATATCTTACCATGAAACATAGAAATGAGATGCGATATCGCGTTTTAAGAAGCATTAGAAATCTATTGCTACGATACGTAGACATCTGCAAACGTTATTTCTTTGCAAGGAAGTGTCGCATTTACATTCATTTGAAGTGTATACGAGGAATACATAACACTTCGCAAATCATATTATATCTTACCATGAAACATAGAAATGAGATGCGATATCGCGTCTTAAGAAGCATCAGAACTCTATCGCTACGATACCTAGACATCTGCAGACGCTATTTCCTAGCAAGGAAATGTCGCATTTACATTCATTTGAAGTGTAGACGAGGAATACATAACACTTCGCAAATCATATTATATCTTACCATGAAACATAGAAATGAGATGCGATATCGCGTTTTAAGAAGCATTAGAACTCTATTGCTACGATACCTAGACATCTGCAGACGCTATTTCTTTGCAAGGAAGTGTCGCATTTACATTCATTTGAAGTGTATACGAGGAATACATAACACTTCGCAAACCATATTATATCTTACCATGAAACATAGAAATGAGTTGCGATATCGCGTTTTAAGAATCATAAGAATTCTATTGCTACGATACGTAGACAACTGCAAACGCTATTTCCTTGCAAGGAAGTGTCGCATTAACATTCATATGAAGTGTAGACGAGGAATACATAACACTTCGCAAATCATATTATATCTTACCATGAAACATGGAAATAAGATGCGATATCGCGTTTTAAGAAGCATTAGAACACTATAGCTTCGATACCTAGACATCTACAAACGCTATTTCCTAGAGAAGAAGTGTCGCATTCACATTCATTTGAAGTGTAGACGAGGAATACATAACACTTCGCAAATCATATTATATCTTACGATGTAACATAGAAATGAGATGCGATATCGCGTTTTAAGAATCATAAGAAACCTATCGCTACGATACATAGACATCTGCAGACGCTATTTCCTAGCAAGGAAGTGTCGCATTTACATTCATTTGAAGTGTAGACGAGGAATACATAACACTTCGCAAATCATATTATTACTTACCATAAACCATTGAAATGAGATGCGATATCGCGTTTTAAGAATCATAAGAACTCTATTGCTACGATACGTAGACATCTGCAAACGCTACTTCCTAGCGAGGAAGTGTCGCATTTACATTCATTTGAAGTGTAGACGAGGAATACATAGCACTTCGCAAATCATATTATATCTTACCATGAAACATAGAAATGAGATGCGATATCGCGTTTTAAGAAGCATTAGAACTCTACTGCTACGATAGGCAGACATCTGCAAACGCTATTTCCTTGCAAGGAAGTGTCGCATTTACATTCATTTGAAGTGTAGACGAGGAATACATAACACTTCGCAAATCATATTATATCTTACCATGAAACATAGAAATGAGATGCGATATCGCGTTTTAAGAAGCATTAGAAAGCTATTGCTACGATACGCAGACATCTGCAAACGCTATTTCCTAGCGAGGAAGTGTCGCATTTACATTCATTTGAAGTGTAGACGAGGAATACATAACACTTCGCAAATCATATTATATCTTACCATGAAACATAGAAATGAGATGCGATATCGCGTTTTAAGAAGCATTAGAACTCTATTGCTACGATACTTAGACATCTGCAGACGCTATTTCCTAGCAAGGAAGTGTCGCATTTACATTCATTTGAAGCGTAGACGAGGAATACATGACACTTCACAAATCATATTATATCTTACCATGAAACATAGAAATGAGATGCGATATCGCGTTTTAAGAATCATAAGAACTCTATTGCTACGATACGTAGACTTCTGCAAACGCTATTTCCTTGCAAGGAAGTGTCGCATTTACATTCATTTGAATCGGACACGCGGAATGCATAACACTTCGCAATGAATATTATATCTTATCATGAAACATAGAAGTGAGATGCGATATCGCGTTTTAAGAAGCATTAGAATTCTATTGCTACGATAGGTAGACATCTGCAAACGCTATTTCCTTGCAAGGAAGTGTCGCATTTACATTCATTTGAATCGTACACGAGGAATGCATAACACTTCGCAATGAATATTATATGTTATCATGAAACATAGATATGAGATGCAATATCTCGCTTTAAGAATCATAAGAACTCTATTGCTACGATACCTAGACATCTACAAACGCTATTTCCTAGAGAAGAAGTGTCGCATTCACATTCATTTGAAGTGTAGACGTGGAATACATAACACTTCGCAAATCATATTATATCTTACCATGAAACATAGAAATGAGATGCGATATCGCGTTTTAAGAAGCATTGGAATTCTATTGCTACGACAGGTAGACATCTGCAAACGCTATTTCCTTGCAAGGAAGTGTCGCATTTACATTCATTTGAAGTGTAGACGAGGAAAACATAACACTTCGCAAATCATATTATATCTTACCATGAAACATAGAAGTGAGATGCGATATCGCGTTTTAAGAAGCATTAGAACCCTATCGCTACGATACATAGACATCTGCAGACGCTATTTCCTAGCAAGGAAGTGTCGCATTTACATTCATTTGAAGTGTAGACGAGGAATACATAACACTTCGCAAATCATGTTATATCTTACCATGAAACATAGAAGTGAGATGCGATATCGCGTTTTAAGAAGCATTAGAACTCTATTGCTACGATACCTAGACATCTGCAAACGTTATTTCTTTGCAAGGAAGTGTCGCATTTACATTCATTTGAAGTGCAGGCGAGGAATACATAACACTTCGCAAATCATATTATATCTTACCATGAAACACAGAAATGAGATGCGATATCGCGTTTTAAGAAGCATTAGAACCCTATTGCTACGATAGGTAGACATTTGCAAACGCTATTTCCTTGCAAGGAAGTGTGGCATTTACATTCATTTGAAGTGTAGACGAGGAATACATGACACTTCGCAAATCATATTGTATCTTACCATGAAACATAGAAATGAGATGCGATATCGCGTTTTAAGAAGCATTAGAAAGCTATTGCTACGATACGCAGACATCTGCAAACGCTATTTCCTTGCAAGGAAGTGTCGCATTTACATTCATTTGAATCGTACACGCGGAATGCATAACACTTCGCAATGAATATTATATCTTATCATGAAACATAGAAGTGAGATGCGATATCGCGTTTTAAGAAGCATTAGAATTCTATTGCTACGATAGATGGACATCTGCAAACGCTATTTCCTTGCAAGGAAGTGTCGCATTTACATTCATTTGAAGTGTAGACGAGGAATACATAACACCTCGCAAATCATATTATATCTTGCCATGAAAGACAGAAATGAGGTGCGATATCGCGCTTTAAGAAGCATTAGAACTCTACTGCTACGATACCTAGACATCTGCTGACGCTATTTCCTAGAAAGGAAGTGTCGCATTTACATTCATTTGAAGTGTAGACGAGGAATACATGACACTTCGCAATTCATATTATATCTTACCATGAAACATAGAAATGAGATGCGATATCGCGTTTTAAGAAGCATTGGAAATCTATTGCTACGACACGTAGAAATCTGCAAACGCTATTTCCTTGCAAGGAAGTGTCGCATTTATATTCATTTGAAATGTAGACGAGGAATACATAACACTTCGCAAATCATATTATATCTTACCACGAAACATAGAAATGAGATGCGATATCGCGTTTTGAGAATCATAAGAACCCTATTGCTACGATACGTAGAAATCTGCAAACGCTATTTCCTTGCAAGGATGTGTCGCATTTACAATCATTTGAAGTGTAGACGAGGAATATATAACACTTCGCAAAGAATATTATATCTTATCATGAAACATAAGTATGAGATGCAATATCTCGTTTTAAGAAGCATTTGAACTCTATTGCTACGATACCTAGACAACTGCAGACGCTATTTCCTAGCAAGGAAGTGTCGCATTTACATTCATTTGAAGTGTAGACGAGGAATACATGACACTTCGCAAATCATATTATATCTTACCATGAAACATAGAAATGAGAAGCGATATCGCGTTTTAAGAAGCATTAGAAATCTATTGCTACGATACGTAGACATCTGCAAACGTTATTTCTTTGCAAGGAAGTGTCGCATTTACATTCATTTGAAGTGCAGGCGAGGAATACATAACAGTTCGCAAATCATATTATATCTTACCATGAAACACAGAAATGAGATGCGATATCGCGTTTTAAGAAGCATTAAAACCCTATTGCTACGATAGGTAGACATTTGAAAACGCTATTTCCTTGCAAGGAAGTGTGGCATTTACATTCATTTGAAGTGTAGACGAGGAATACATGACACTTCGCAAATCATATTATATCTTACCATGAAACATAGAAATGAGATGCGATATCGCGTTTTAAGAAGCATTAGAACACTATAGCTTCGATACCTAGACATCTACAAACGCTATTTCCTAGAGAAGAAGTGTCGCATTCACATTCATTTGAAGTGTAGACGAGGAATACATAACACTTCGCAAATCATATTATATCTTACGATGTAACATAGAAATGAGATGCGATATCGCGTTTTAAGAATCATAAGAAACCTATCGCTACGATACATAGACATCTGCAGACGCTATTTCCTAGCAAGGAAGTGTCGCATTTACATTCATTTGAAGTGTAGACGAGGAATACATAACACTTCGCAAATCATATTATTACTTACCATAAACCATTGAAATGAGATGCGATATCGCGTTTTAAGAATCATAAGAACTCTATTGCTACGATACGTAGACATCTGCAAACGCTACTTCCTAGCGAGGAAGTGTCGCATTTACATTCATTTGAAGTGTAGACGAGGAATACATAGCACTTCGCAAATCATATTATATCTTACCATGAAACATAGAAATGAGATGCGATATCGCGTTTTAAGAAGCATTAGAACTCTACTGCTACGATAGGCAGACATCTGCAAACGCTATTTCCTTGCAAGGAAGTGTCGCATTTACATTCATTTGAAGTGTAGACGAGGAATACATAACACTTCGCAAATCATATTATATCTTACCATGAAACATAGAAATGAGATGCGATATCGCGTTTTAAGAAGCATTAGAAAGCTATTGCTACGATACGCAGACATCTGCAAACGCTATTTCCTAGCGAGGAAGTGTCGCATTTACATTAATTTGAAGTGTAGACGGGGAATACATAACACTTCGCAAATCATATTATATCTTACCATGAAATATAGAAATGAGATGCAATATCGCGTTTTAAGTAGCATTAGAAAGCTATTGCTACGATACGCAGACATCTGCAAACGCTATTTCCTAGCGAGGAAGTGTCGCATTTACATTCATTTGAAGTGTAGACGAGGAATACATAACACTTCGCAAATCATATTATATCTTACCATGAAACATAGAAATGAGATGCGATATCGCGTTTTAAGAAGCATTAGAACTCTATTGCTACGATACTTAGACATCTGCAGACGCTATTTCCTAGCAAGGAAGTGTCGCATTTACATTCATTTGAAGCGTAGACGAGGAATACATGACACTTCACAAATCATATTATATCTTACCATGAAACATAGAAATGAGATGCGATATCGCGTTTTAAGAATCATAAGAACTCTATTGCTACGATACGTAGACATCTGCAAACGCTATTTCCTTGCAAGGAAGTGTCGCATTTACATTCATTTGAATCGTACACGCGGAATGCATAACACTTCGCAATGAATATTATATCTTATCATGAAACATAGAAGTGAGATGCGATATCGCGTTTTAAGAAGCATTAGAATTCTATTGCTACGATAGGTAGACATCTGCAAACGCTATTTCCTTGCAAGGAAGTGTCGCATTTACATTCATTTGAATCGTACACGAGGAATGCATAACACTTCGCAATGAATATTATATGTTATCATGAAACATAGATATGAGATGCAATATCTCGCTTTAAGAATCATAAGAACTCTATTGCTACGATACCTAGACATCTACAAACGCTATTTCCTAGAGAAGAAGTGTCGCATTCACATTCATTTGAAGTGTAGACGTGGAATACATAACACTTCGCAAATCATATTATATCTTACCATGAAACATAGAAATGAGATGCGATATCGCGTTTTAAGAAGCATTGGAATTCTATTGCTACGACAGGTAGACATCTGCAAACGCTATTTCCTTGCAAGGAAGTGTCGCATTTACATTCATTTGAAGTGTAGACGAGGAAAACATAACACTTCGCAAATCATATTATATCTTACCATGAAACATAGAAGTGAGATGCGATATCGCGTTTTAAGAAGCATTAGAACACTATCGCTACGATACATAGACATCTGCAGACGCTATTTCCTAGCAAGGAAGTGTCGCATTTACATTCATTTGAAGTGTAGACGAGGAATACATAACACTTCGCAAATCATGTTATATCTTACCATGAAACATAGAAGTGAGATGCGATATCGCGTTTTAAGAAGCATTAGAACTCTATTGCTACGATACCTAGACATCTGCAAACGTTATTTCTTTGCAAGGAAGTGTCGCATTTACATTCATTTGAAGTGCAGGCGAGGAATACATAACACTTCGCAAATCATATTATATCTTACCATGAAACACAGAAATGAGATGCGATATCGCGTTTTAAGAAGCATTAGAACCCTATTGCTACGATAGGTAGACATTTGCAAACGCTATTTCCTTGCAAGGAAGTGTGGCATTTACATTCATTTGAAGTGTAGACGAGGAATCCATGACACTTCGCAAATCATATTGTATCTTACCATGAAACATAGAAATGAGATGCGATATCGCGTTTTAAGAAGCATTAGAAAGCTATTGCTACGATACGCAGACATCTGCAAACGCTATTTCCTTGCAAGGAAGTGTCGCATTTACATTCATTTGAATCGTACACGCGGAATGCATAACACTTCGCAATGAATATTATATCTTATCATGAAACATAGAAGTGAGATGCGATATCGCGTTTTAAGAAGCATTAGAATTCTATTGCTACGATAGATAGACATCTGCAAACGCTATTTCCTTGCAAGGAAGTGTCGCATTTACATTCATTTGAAGTGTAGACGAGGAATACATAACACTTCGCAAATCATATTATATCTTGCCATGAAAGACAGAAATGAGGTGCGATATCGCGCTTTAAGAAGCATTAGAACTCTACTGCTACGATACCTAGACATCTGCTGACGCTATTTCCTAGAAAGGAAGTGTCGCATTTACATTCATTTGAAGTGTAGACGAGGAATACATGACACTTCGCAATTCATATTATATCTTACCATGAAACATAGAAATGAGATGCGATATCGCGTTTTAAGAAGCATTGGAAATCTATTGCTACGACACGTAGAAATCTGCAAACGCTATTTCCTTGCAAGGAAGTGTCGCATTTATATTCATTTGAAATGTAGACGAGGAATACATAACACTTCGCAAATCATATTATATCTTACCACGAAACATAGAAATGAGATGCGATATCGTGTTTTGAGAATCATAAGAACCCTATTGCTACGATACGTAGAAATCTGCAAACGCTATTTCCTTGCAAGGATGTGTCGCATTTACAATCATTTGAAGTGTAGACGAGGAATATATAACACTTCGCAAAGAATATTATATCTTATCATGAAACATAAGTATGAGATGCAATATCTCGTTTTAAGAAGCATTTGAACTCTATTGCTACGATACCTAGACATCTGCAGACGCTATTTCCTAGCAAGGAAGTGTCGCATTTACATTCATTTGAAGTGTAGACGAGGAATACATGACACTTCGCAAATCATATTATATCTTACCATGAAACATAGAAATGAGAAGCGATATCGCGTTTTAAGAAGCATTAGAAATCTATTGCTACGATACGTAGACATCTGCAAACGTTATTTCTTTGCAAGGAAGTGTCGCATTTACATTCATTTGAAGTGCAGGCGAGGAATACATAACAGTTCGCAAATCATATTATATCTTACCATGAAACACAGAAATGAGATGCGATATCGCGTTTTAAGAAGCATTAAAACCCTATTGCTACGATAGGTAGACATTTGCAAACGCTATTTCCTTGCAAGGAAGTGTGGCATTTACATTCATTTGAAGTGTAGACGAGGAATACATGACACTTCGCAAATCATATTATATCTTACCATGAAACATAGAAATGAGATGCGATATCGCGTTTTAAGAAGCATTAGAACACTATAGCTTCGATACCTAGACATCTACAAACGCTATTTCCTAGAGAAGAAGTGTCGCATTCACATTCATTTGAAGTGTAGACGAGGAATACATAACACTTCGCAAATCATATTATATCTTACGATGTAACATAGAAATGAGATGCGATATCGCGTTTTAAGAATCATAAGAAACCTATCGCTACGATACATAGACATCTGCAGACGCTATTTCCTAGCAAGGAAGTGTCGCATTTACATTCATGTGAAGTGTAGACGAGGAATACATAACACTTCGCAAATCATATTATTACTTACCATAAACCATTGAAATGAGATGCGATATCGCGTTTTAAGAATCATAAGAACTCTATTGCTACGATACGTAGACATCTGCAAACGCTACTTCCTAGCGAGGAAGTGTCGCATTTACATTCATTTGAAGTGTAGACGAGGAATACATAGCACTTCGCAAATCATATTATATCTTACCATGAAACATAGAAATGAGATGCGATATCGCGTTTTAAGAAGCATTAGAACTCTACTGCTACGATAGGCAGACATCTGCAAACGCTATTTCCTTGCAAGGAAGTGTCGCATTTACATTCATTTGAAGTGTAGACGAGGAATACATAACACTTCGCAAATCATATTATATCTTACCATGAAACATAGAAATGAGATGCGATATCGCGTTTTAAGAAGCATTAGAAAGCTATTGCTACGATACGCAGACATCTGCAAACGCTATTTCCTAGCGAGGAAGTGTCGCATTTACATTCATTTGAAGTGTAGACGGGGAATACATAACACTTCGCAAATCATATTATATCTTACCATGAAATATAGAAATGAGATGCAATATCGCGTTTTAAGTAGCATTAGAAAGCTATTGCTACGATACGCAGACATCTGCAAACGCTATTTCCTAGCGAGGAAGTGTCGCATTTACATTCATTTGAAGTGTAGACGAGGAATACATAACACTTCGCAAATCATATTATATCTTACCATGAAACATAGAAATGAGATGCGATATCGCGTTTTAAGAAGCATTAGAACTCTATTGCTACGATAGGTAGACATCTGCAAACGCTCTTTCCTTGCAAGGAAGTGTCGCATTTACTTTCGTTTTAATCGTAGACGAGGAATGCATAACACTTCGCAATGAATATTATATCTTATCATGAAACATAGAAATGAGATGCGATATCGCGTTTTAAGAAGCATTGGAATTCTATTGCTACGATAGGTAGACATCTGCAAACGCTATTTCCTTGCAAGGAAGTGTCGCATTTACATTCATTTGAAGTGTAGACGAGGAATACATAACACTTCGCAAATCATATTATATCTTACCATGAAACATAGAAATGAGATGCGATATCGCGTTTTAAGAAGCATTAGAACGCTATCGCTACGATACCTAGACATCTGCAAACGCTATTTCCTAGCGAGGTAGTGTCGCATTCACTTTCGTTTGAATCGTAGACGAGGAGTGCATAACACTTCGCAATGAATATTATATCTTATCATGAAACATAGATATGAGATGCAATATCTCGTTTTAAGAAGCATTAGAACTCTATTGCTACGATATCTACACATCTGCAGACGCTATTTCCTAGCAGGGAAGTGTCGCATTTACATTCATTTGAATCGTACACGCGAAATGCATAACACTTCGCAATGGATATTATATCTTATCATGAAACATAGAAATGAGATGCGATATCGCGTTTTAAGAAGCATTGGAATTCTATTGCTACGATAGGTAGACATCTGCAAACGCTATTTCCTTGCAAGGAAGTGTCGCATTTACATTCATTTGAAGTGTAGACGAGGAATACATAACACTTCGCAAATCATATTATATCTTACCATGAAATATAGAAATGAGATGCAATTTCGCGTTTTAAGAAGCATTAGAAAGCTATTGCTACGATACGCAGACATCTGCAAACGCTATTTCCTAGCGAGGAAGTGTCGCATTTACATTCATTTGAAGTGTAGACGAGGAATACATAACACTTCGCAAATCATATTATATCTAACCATGAAACATCGAAATGAGATGCGATATCGCGTTTTAAGAAGCATTAGAACTCTATTGCTATGATAGGTAGACATCTGCAAACGCTATTTCCTTGCAAGGAAGTGTCGCATTTACTTTCGTTTGAATCGTAGACGAGGAATGCATAACACTTCGCAATGAATATTATGTCTTATCATGAAACATAGATATGAGATGCAATATCTCGTTTTAAGAAGCATTAGAACTCTATTGCTACGATATCTACACATCTGCAGACGCTATTTCCTAGCAAGGAAGTGTCGCATTTACATTCATTTGAATCGTACACGCGGAATGCATAACACTTCGCAATGGATATTATATCTTATCATGAAACATAGAAATGAGATGCGATATCGCGTTTTAAGAAGCATTGGAATTCTATTGCTACGATAGGTAGACTTCTGCAAACGCTATTTCCTTGCAAGGAAGTGTCGCATTTACATTCATTTGAAGTGTAGACGAGGAATACATGACACTTCGCAAATCATATTATATCTTACCATGAAACATAGAAATGAGATGCGATATCGCGTTTTAAGAAGCATTAGAGCACTATAGCTACGATACCTAGACATCTACAAACGCTATTTCCTAGAGAAGAAGTGTCGCATTCACATTCATTTGAAGTGTAGACGAGGAATACATAACACTTCGCAAATCATATTATATCTTACCATGAAACATAGAAATGAGATGCGATATCTCGTTTTAGAAGCATTTGAACTCTATTCATACGATACGTAGACATCTGCAAACGCTATTTCCTTGCTAGGAAGTGTCGCATTTACATTCATTTGAAGTGTAGACGAGGAATACAGAACACATCGCAAATCATATTATATCTTACCATGAAACATAGAAATGAGATGCGATATCGCGTTTTAAGAAGCATTAGAGCACTATTGCTACGATAGGTAGACATTCGCAAACGCTATTTCCTTGCAAGGAAGTGTCGCATTTACTTTCGTTTGAATCGTAGACGAGGAATGCATAACACTTCGCAATGAATATTATATCTTATCATGAAACATAGATGTGAGATGCAATATCTCGTTTTAAGAAGCATTGGAATTCTGTTGCTACGATAGGTAGACATCTGCAAACGCTATTTCCTTGCAAGGAAGTGTCGCATTTACATTCATTTGAAGTGTAGACGAGGAATACATAACACTTCGCAAATCATATTATATCTTACCATGAAACATAGAAATGAGATGCGATATCGCGTTTTAAGGAGCATTAGAACCCTATCGCTACGATACCTAGACATCTGCAAACGCTATTTCCTAGCGAGGAAGTGTCGCATTTACATTCATTTGATGTGTAGACGAGGAATACATAACACTTCGCAAATCATATTATATCTTACCATGAAACATAGAAATGAGATGCGATATCGCGTTTTAAGAAGCATTAGAACTCTATTGCTACGATAGGCAGACATCTGCAAACGCTATTTCCTTGCAAGGAAGTGTCGCATTTACTTTCGTTTGAATCGTAGACGAGGAATGCATAACACTTCGCAATGAATATTATATCCTATCATGAAACATAGAAATGAGATGCGATATCGCGTTTTAAGAAGCATTTGTATTCTATTGCTACGATAGGTAGACATCTGCAAACGCTATTTCCTTGCAAGGAAGTGTCGCATTTACATTCATTTGATGTGTAGACGAGGAATACATAACACTTCGCAAATCATATTATATCTTACCATGAAACATAGAAATGAGATGCGATATCGCGTTTTAAGAAGCATTAGAACTCTATTGCTACGATACCTAGACATCTGCAAACGCTATTTCCTAGCGAGGAAGTGTCGCATTCACTTTCCTTTGAATCGTAGACGAGGAATGCATAACACTTCGCAATGAATATTATATCTTATCATGAAACATAGAAATGAGATGCGATATCGCGTTTTAAGAAGCATTGGAATTCTATTGCTACGATAGGTAGACATCTGCAAACGCTATTTCCTTGCAAGGAAGTGTCGCATTTACATTCATTTGAAGTGTAGACGAGGAATACATAACACTTCGCAAATCATATTATATCTTACCATGAAACATAGAAATGAGATGCGATATCGCGTTTTAAGGAGCATTAGAACCCTATCGCTACGATACCTAGACATCTGCAAACGCTATTTCCTAGCGAGGAAGTGTCGCATTTACATTCATTTGATGTGTAGACGAGGAATACATAACGCTTCGCAAATCATATTATATCTTACCATGAAACATAGAAATGAGATGCGATATCGCGTTTTAAGAAGCATTGGAATTCTATTGCTACGATAGGTAGACATCTGCAAACGCTATTTCCTTGCAAGGAAGTGTCGCATTTACATTCATTTGAAGTGTAGACGAGGTATACATAACACTTCGCAAATCATATTATATCTTACCATGAAATATAGAAATGAGATGCAATATCGCGTTTTAAGAAGCATTAGAAAGCTATTGCTACGATACGCAGACATCTGCAAACGCTATTTCCTAGCGAGGAAGTGTAGCATTTACATTCATTTGAAGTGTAGACGAGGAATACATAACACTTCGCAAATCATATTATATCTTACCATGAAACATAGAAATGAGGTGCGATATCGCGTTTTAAGAAGCATTAGAACTCTATTGCTACGATAGGTAGAGATCTGCAAACGCTATTTCCTTGCAAGGAAGTGTCGCATTTACTTTCGTTTGAATCGTAGACGAGGAATGCATAACACTTCGCAATAAATATTATATCTTATCATGAAACATAGAAATGAGATGCGATATCGCGTTTTAAGAAGCATTTGTATTCTATTGCTACGATAGGTAGACATCTGCAAACGCTATTTCCTTGCAAGGAAGTGTCGCATTTACATTCATTTGAAGTGTAGACGAGGAATACATAACACTTCGCAAATCATATTATATCTTACCATGAAACATAGAAATGAGATGCGATATCGCGTTTTAAGAAGCATTAGAACCCTATCGCTACGATACCTAGAGATCTGCAAACGCTATTTCCTAGCGAGGAAGTGTCGCATTCACTTTCCTTTGAAGTGTAGACGAGGAACACATAGCACATCGCAAATCATATTACATCTTACCATGAAACATAGAAATGAGATGCAATATCGCGTTTTAAGAATCATAAGAACTCTATTGCTACGATACCTAGACATCTGCAAACGTTATTTCTTTGCAAGGAAGTGTCGTATTTACATTCATTTGAAGTGTAGACGAGGAATACATAACACTTAGCAAATCATATTATATCTTACCATGAAACATAGAAATGAGATGCGATATCGCGTTTTAAGAAGCATAAGAACTCTATTGCTACGATACGTAGACATCTTCAAACGCTATTTCCTTGCAAGGAAGTGTCGCATTCACATTCATTTGAATCGTAGACGAGGAATGCATAACACTTCGCAATGAATATTATATCTTATCATGAAACATAGATATGAGATGCAATATCTCGTTTTAAGAAGCATTTGAACTCTATTGCTACTATACCTAGACATCTGCAGACGCTATTTCCTAGCAAGGAAGTGTCGCATTTACATTCATTTGAAGTGTAGACGAGGAATACATGACACTTCGCAAATCATATTATATCTTACCATGAAACATAGAAATGAGATGCGATATCGCGTTTTTAGAGGCATTAGAAATCTATTGCTACGATACGTAGACATCTGCAAACGCTATTTCCTTGCAAGGAAGTGTCGCATTTACATTCATTTGAAGTGTAGACGAGGAATGCATAACACTTCGCAATGAATATTATATCTTATCATGAAACATAGGAATGAGATGCAATATCTCGTTTTAGAAGCATTTGAACTCTATTGCTACGATACCTAGACATATGCAGACGCTATTTCCTAGCAAGGAAGTGTCGCATTTACATTCATTTGAAGTGTAGACGAGGAATACATGACACTTCGCAAATCATATTATATCTTACCATGAAACATAGAAATGAGATGCGATATCGCGTTTTAAGAAGCATTAGAACTCTATCGCTACGATACTTAGACATCTGCAAACGCTATTTCTTAGCAAGGAAGTGCCGCATTTACATTCATTTGAAGTGTAGACGAGGAATACATAACACTTCGCAAATCATATTATATCTAACCATGAAACATAGAAATGAGATGCGATATCGCGTTTTAAGAAGCATTAGAACTCTATTGCTACGATAGGTAGACATCTGCAAACGCTATTTCCTTGCAAGGAATTGTCGCATTTACATTCATTTGAAGTGTAGAGGAGGAATACATAACACTTCGCAAATCATATTATATCTTACCATGAAACATAGAAATGAGATGCGATATCGCGTTTTAAGAATCATATGAACTCTATTGCTGCGATACGTAGACATCTGCAAGCGCTATTTCCTTGCAAGGAAGTGTCGCATTTACATTCATTTGAAGTGCAGACGAGGAATACATAACACTTCGCAAATCATATTATATCTTACCATGAAACATAGAAATGAGATGCGATATCGCGTTTTAAGAAGCATTAGAACATTATTGCTACGATAGGTAGACATCTGCAAACGCTATTTCCTTGCAAGGAAGTGTCGCATTTACATTCATTTGAAGTGTAGACGAGGAATACATAACACTTCGCAAATCATATTATATCTTACCATGAAACATAGAAATGAGATGCGATATCGCGTTTTAAGAAGCATTAGAACCCTATCGCTACGATACCTAGAGATCTGCAAACGCTATTTCCTAGCGAGGAAGTGTCGCATTCACTTTCCTTTGAAGTGTAGACGAGGAACACATAGCACATCGCAAATCATATTACATCTTACCATGAAACATAGAAATGAGATGCAATATCGCGTTTTAAGAATCATAAGAACTCTATTGCTACGATACCTAGACATCTGCAAACGTTATTTCTTTGCAAGGAAGTGTCGTATTTACATTCATTTGAAGTGTAGACGAGGAATACATAACACTTAGCAAATCATATTATATCTTACCATGAAACATAGAAATGAGATGCGATATCGCGTTTTAAGAAGCATAAGAACTCTATTGCTACGATACGTAGACATCTTCAAACGCTATTTCCTTGCAAGGAAGTGTCGCATTCACATTCATTTGAATCGTAGACGAGGAATGCATAACACTTCGCAATGAATATTATATCTTATCATGAAACATAGATATGAGATGCAATATCTCGTTTTAAGAAGCATTTGAACTCTATTGCTACTATACCTAGACATCTGCAGACGCTATTTCCTAGCAAGGAAGTGTCGCATTTACATTCATTTGAAGTGTAGACGAGGAATACATGACACTTCGCAAATCATATTATATCTTACCATGAAACATAGAAATGAGATGCGATATCGCGTTTTTAGAGGCATTAGAAATCTATTGCTACGATACGTAGACATCTGCAAACGCTATTTCCTTGCAAGGAAGTGTCGCATTTACATTCATTTGAAGTGTAGACGAGGAATGCATAACACTTCGCAATGAATATTATATCTTATCATGAAACATAGGAATGAGATGCAATATCTCGTTTTAGAAGCATTTGAACTCTATTGCTACGATACCTAGACATATGCAGACGCTATTTCCTAGCAAGGAAGTGTCGCATTTACATTCATTTGAAGTGTAGACGAGGAATACATGACACTTCGCAAATCATATTATATCTTACCATGAAACATAGAAATGAGATGCGATATCGCGTTTTAAGAAGCATTAGAACTCTATCGCTACGATACTTAGACATCTGCAAACGCTATTTCTTAGCAAGGAAGTGCCGCATTTACATTCATTTGAAGTGTAGACGAGGAATACATAACACTTCGCAAATCATATTATATCTAACCATGAAACATAGAAATGAGATGCGATATCGCGTTTTAAGAAGCATTAGAACTCTATTGCTACGATAGGTAGACATCTGCAAACGCTATTTCCTTGCAAGGAATTGTCGCATTTACATTCATTTGAAGTGTAGAGGAGGAATACATAACACTTCGCAAATCATATTATATCTTACCATGAAACATAGAAATGAGATGCGATATCGCGTTTTAAGAATCATATGAACTCTATTGCTGCGATACGTAGACATCTGCAAGCGCTATTTCCTTGCAAGGAAGTGTCGCATTTACATTCATTTGAAGTGCAGACGAGGAATACATAACACTTCGCAAATCATATTATATCTTACCATGAAACATAGAAATGAGATGCGATATCGCGTTTTAAGAAGCATTAGAACATTATTGCTACGATAGGTAGACATTTGCAAACGCTATTTCCTGGCAAGGAAGTGTCGCATTTACATTCATTTGAAGTGTAGACGAGGAATACATGACACTTCGCAAATCATATTACATCTTACCATGAAACATAGAAATGAGATGCGATATCGCGTTTTAAGAAGCATTAGAACTCTATTGCCACGAGACCTAGATATCTGCAGACGCTATTTCCTAGCAAGGAAGTGTCGCATTTACATTCATTTGAAGTGTAGACGAGGAATACATAACACTTCGCAAATCATGTTATATCTTACCATGAAACATATAAATGAGATGCGATATCGCGTTTTAAGAAGCATTAGAAAGCTATCACTACGATACCTAGACATCTGCAGACGCTACTTCCTAGCAAGGAAGTGTCGCATTTACATTCATTTGAAGTGTAGACGAGGAATACATAACACTTCGCAAATCGTATTATATCTTACCATGAACCATAGAAATGAGATGCGATATCGCGTTTTAAGAATCATAAGATCTCTATTGCTACGATACCTATATATCTGCAGACGCTATTTCCTAGCAAGGAAGTGTCGCATTTACATTCATTTGAAGTGTAGACGAGGAATACATAACACTTCGCAAATCATGTTATATCTTACCATGAAACATAGAAATGAGATGCGATATCGCGTTTTAAGAATCATATGAACTCTATTGCTACGATACGTAGACATCTGCAAACGCTATTTCCTTGCAAGGAAGTGTCGCATTTACATTCATTTGAAGTGCAGACGAGGAATACATAACACTTCGCAAATCATATTATATCTTACCATGAAACATAGAAATGAGATGCGATATCGCGTTTTAAGAAGCATTAGAACACTATCACTACGATACCTAGACATCTGCAGACGCTATTTCCTAGCAAGGAAGTGTCGCATTTACATTCATTTGAAGTGTAGACGAGGAATACATAACACTTCGCAAATCGTATTATATCTTACCATGAACCATAGAAATGAGATGCGATATCGCGTTTTAAGAATCATAAGAACTCTAATGCTACGATACGTAGACATCTGCAAACGCTATTTCCTTGCAAGGAAGTGTCCCATTTACATTCATTTGAGTCGTAGACGAGGAATGCATAACACTTCGCAATGAATATTATATCTTATCATGAAACATATATATGAGATGCAATATCTCGTTTTAAGAAGCATTTGAACACTATTGCTTCGATACGTGGACATCTGCAAACGCTATTTCCCAGCGAGGATGTGTCGCATTCACATTCATTTGAAGTGTAGACGAGGAATACAGAACACATCGCAAATCATATTATATCTTACCATGAAACATAGAAATGAGATGCGATATCGCGTTTTAAGAAGCATTAGAGCACTATTGCTACGATAGGTAGACATTCGCAAACGCTATTTCCTTGCAAGGAAGTGTCGCATTTACATTCATTTGAAGTGTAGACGAGGAATACATAACACTTCGCAAATCATGTTATATCTTACCATGAAACATAGAAATGAGATGCGATATCGCGTTTTAAGGATCATATGAACTCTATTGCTACGATACGTAGACATCTGTAAACGCTATTTCCTTGCAAGGAAGTGTCGCATTTACTTTCATTTGAATCGTAGACGAGGAATGCATAGCACTTCGCAAAGAATATTATATCTTACCATGAAACATAGAAATGAGATGCGATTTCGCGTTTTAAGAAGCATTAGAAAGCTATTGCTACGATACGTAGACATCTGCAAACGCTATTTCCTAGCGAGGAAGTATCGCATTCACATTCATTTGAAGTGTAGACGAGGAATACATAACACTTCGCAAATCATGTTATATCTCACAATGAAACATAGAAATGAGATGCGATATCGCGTTTTCGGAATCATATGAACTCTATTGCTACGATACGTAGATATCTGCAAACGCTATTTCTTTGCAAGGAAGTGTCGCATTTACATTCATTTGAAGTGCAGACGAGGAATACATAACACTTCGCAAATCATGTTATATCTTACCATGAAACATAGAAATGAGATGCGATATCGCGTTTTAAGAAGCATTAAAGCACTATTGCTACGATAGGTAGACATTTGCAAACGCTATTTCCTTGCAAGGAAGTGTCGCATTTACATTCATTTGAAGTGTAGACGAGGAATACATAACACTTCGCAAATCATATTATATCTTACCATGAATCATAGAAATGAGATGCAATATCGCGTTTTAAGAAGCATTAGAACTCTATCGCTACGATACCTAGACATCTGCAGACGCTATTTCCTAGCAAGGAAGTATCGCATTTACATTCATTTGAAGTGTAGACGAGGAATACATGACACTTCGCAAATCATGTTATATCTTACCATGAAACATAGAAATGAGATGCGATGTCGCGTTTTAAGAATCATATGAACTCTATTGCTACGATACGTAGACATCTGCAAACGCTATTTCCTTGCAAGGAAGTGTCGCATTTACATTCATTTGAAGTGCAGACGAGGAATACATAACACTTCGCAAATCATGTTATATCTTACCATGAAACATAGAAATGAGATGCGATTTCGCGTTTTAAGCAGCATTAGAAAGCTATTGCTACGATACGTAGACATCTGCAAACGCTATTTCCTAGCGAGGAAATATCGCATTCACATTCATTTGAAGTGTAGACGAGGAATACGTAACACTTCGCAAATCATGTGTTATCTTACCATGAATCATAGAAGTGAGATGCGATATCGCGTTTTATGAATCATATGAACTCTATTGCTACGATACGTAGACATCTGTAAACGCTATTTCCTTGCAAGGAAGTGTCGCAATTACTTTCATTTGAATCGTAGACGAGGAATGCATAACACTTCGCAAAGAATATTATATCTTACCATGAAACATAGAAATGAGATGCGATTTCGCGGTTTAAGAAGCATTAGAAAGCTATTGCTACGATACGTAGACATCTGCAAACGCTATTTCCTAGCGAGAAAGTATCGCATTCACATTCATTTGAAGTGTAGACGAGGAATACATAACACTTCGCAAATCACGTTATATCTTACCATGAAATATAGAAATGAGATGCGATATCGCGTTTTAAGAATCATATGAACTCTATTGCTACGATACGTAGACATCTGCAAATGCTATTTCCTTGCAAGGAAGTGTCGCATTTACATTCATTTGAAGTGCAGACGAGGATTACGTAACACTTCGCAAATCATGTTATATCTTACCATGAAACATAGAAATGAGATGCGATATCGCGTTTTAAGAATCATATGAACGCTATTGCTACGATACGTAGACATCTGCAAACGCTATTTCCAAGCGAGGAAGTGTCGCATTTACATTAATTTGAAGTGTAGACGAGGAATACATAACACTTCGCAAATCATATTATATCTTACCATGAAACATAGAAATGAGATGCGATATCGCGTTTTAAGGAGCATTAGATATCCACTTCTACGATACGTAGACATCTGCAAACGCTATTTCTTTGCAAGGAAGTGTCGCATTTACATTCATTTGAAGTGTAGACGAGGAATACATAACACTTCGCAAATCATATTATATCTTACCATGAAACATGGAAATGAGATGCGATATCGCGTTTTAAGAAGCATTAGAACTTTATCGCTACCATACGTAGACATCTGCAGACGCTATTTCCTAGCAAGGAAGTGTCGCATTTACATTCATTTGAAGTGTAGACGAGGAATACATGACACTTCGCAAATCATATTATATCTTACCATGAAACATAGAAATGAGATGCGATATCGCGTTTTAAGAAGCATTAGAACTCTATTGCCACGAGACCTAGATATCTGCAGACGCTATTTCCTAGCAAGGAAGTGTCGCATTTACATTCATTTGAAGTGTAGACGAGGAATACATAACACTTCGCAAATCATGTTATATCTTACCATGAAACATAGAAATGAGATGCGATATCGCGTTTTAAGAAGCATTAGAAAGCTATCACTACGATACCTAGACATCTGCAGACGCTACTTCCTAGCAAGGAAGTGTCGCATTTACATTCATTTGAAGTGTAGACGAGGAATACATAACACTTCGCAAATCGTATTATATCTTACCATGAACCATAGAAATGAGATGCGATATCGCGTTTTAAGAATCATAAGATCTCTATTGCTACGATACCTATATATCTGCAGACGCTATTTCCTAGCAAGGAAGTGTCGCATTTACATTCATTTGAAGTGTAGACGAGGAATACATAACACTTCGCAAATCATGTTATATCTTACCATGAAACATAGAAATGAGATGCGATATCGCGTTTTAAGAATCATATGAACTCTATTGCTACGATACGTAGACATCTGCAAACGCTATTTCCTTGCAAGGAAGTGTCGCATTTACATTCATTTGAAGTGCAGACGAGGAATACATAACACTTCGCAAATCACGTTATATCTTACCATGAAATATAGAAATGAGATGCGATATCGCGTTTTAAGAATCATATGAACTCTATTGCTACGATACGTAGACATCTGCAAATGCTATTTCCTTGCAAGGAAGTGTCGCATTTACATTCATTTGAAGTGCAGACGAGGATTACGTAACACTTCGCAAATCATGTTATATCTTACCATGAAACATAGAAATGAGATGCGATATCGCGTTTTAAGAATCATATGAACGCTATTGCTACGATACGTAGACATCTGCAAACGCTATTTCCAAGCGAGGAAGTGTCGCATTTACATTAATTTGAAGTGTAGACGAGGAATACATAACACTTCGCAAATCATATTATATCTTACCATGAAACATAGAAATGAGATGCGATATCGCGTTTTAAGGAGCATTAGATATCCACTTCTACGATACGTAGACATCTGCAAACGCTATTTCTTTGCAAGGAAGTGTCGCATTTACATTCATTTGAAGTGTATACGAGGAATACATAACACTTCGCAAATCATATTATATCTTACCATGAAACATGGAAATGAGATGCGATATCGCGTTTTAAGAAGCATTAGAACTTTATCGCTACCATACGTAGACATCTGCAGACGCTATTTCCTAGCAAGGAAGTGTCGCATTTACATTCATTTGAAGTGTAGACGAGGAATACATGACACTTCGCAAATCATATTACATCTTACCATGAAACATAGAAATGAGATGCGATATCGCGTTTTAAGAAGCATTAGAACTCTATCGCTACGATACGTAGACATCTGCAGACGCTATTTCCTAGCAAGGAAGTGCCGCATTTACATTCATTTGAAGTGTAGACGAGGAATACATAACACTTCGCAAATCATATTATATCTTACCATGAAACATTGAAATGAGATGCGATATCGCGTTTTAAGAAGCATTAGAACACTATTGCTACGATAGGTAGACATTTGCAAACGCTACTTCCTGGCAAGGAAGTGTCGTATTTACATTCATTTGAAGTGTAGAGGAGGAATACATAACACTTCGCAAATCATATTGCATCTTACCATGAAACATAGAAATGAGATGCGATATCGCGTTTTAGGAAGCATTAGAAAGCTATTGCTACGATACGTAGACATCTGCAAACGCTATTTCGTAGCGAGGAAGTATCGCATTCACATTCATTTGAAGTGTAGACGAGGAATACATAACACTTCGCAAATCATGTTATATCTTACCATGAAACATAGAAATGAGATGCGATATCGCGTTTTAAGAAGCATTTGAACTCTATTGCTACGATAGGTAGACATTTGCAAACGCTATTTCCTGGCAAGGAAGTGTCGCATTTACATTCATTTGAAGTGTAGACGAGGAATACATAACTCTTCGCAAATCATATTACATCTTACCATGAAACATAGAAATGCGATGCGATATCGCATTTTAAGAAGCATTACAAGTCCTTTGCTACGATACGTAGACATCTGCAAACGCTATTTCCTTGCAAGGAAGTGTCGCATTTACAATCATTTGAAGTGTAGACGAGGAATACATAACACTTCGCAAATCATATTATATCTTACTATGAAACATAGAAATGAGATGCGATATCGCGTTTTAAGAAGCATAAGAAAACTATTGCTACGATAGGTAGACATTAGCAAACGCTATTTCCTGGCAAGGAAGTGTCGCATTTACATTCATTTGAAGTGTAGAGGAGGAATACATAACACTTCGCAAATCATATTACATCTTACCATGAAACATAGAAATGAGATGCGAAATCACGTTTTAGGAATCATATGAATTCTATTGCTACGATACGTAGACCTCTGCAATCGTTATTTCCTTGCAAGGAAGTGTCGCATTTACATTCATTTGAAGTGTAGACGAGGAATACATAACACTTCGCAAATCATATTACATCTTACCATGAAACATAGAAATGAGATGCGATATCGCGTTTTAAGAAGCATTAGAAAGCTAGTGCTACGATACGTAGACATTTGCAAACGCTATTTCCTGGCAAGGAAGTGTCGCATTTACATTCATTTGAAGTGTAGACGAGGAAAACATGACACTTCGCAAATCATACTATATATCTTACCATGAAACATAGAAATGAGATGCGATATCGCGTTTTAAGAATCATTAGAACTCTATCGCTACGATACGTAGACATCTGCAGACGCTATTTCCTAGCAAGGAAGTGTCGCATTTACATTCATTTGAAGTGTAGACGAGGAATACATAACACTTCGCAAATCATATTATATCTTCCCATGAAACATAGAAATGAGATGCGATATCGCGCTTTAAGAATCATATGAACTCTATTGCTACGATACGTAGACATCTGCAAACGCTATTTCCTAGCGAGGAAGTGTCGCATTCACATTCATTTGAAGTGTAGACGAGGAACACATGATACTTCGCAAATCATATTATATCTTACCATGAAACATAGAAATGAGATGCGATATCGCGTTTTAAGAAGCATTAGAAAGCTAATGCTACGATACGTCGACATCTGCAAACGCTATTTCCTAGCGAGGTAGTATCGCATTCACATTCATTTGAAGTGTAGACGAGGAATACATAACACTTCGCAAATCATGTTATATCTTACCACGAAACATAGAAATGAGATGCGAAATCGCGTTTTAGGAATCATATGAATTCTATTGCTACGATACGTAGACCTCTGCAATCGTTATTTCCTTGCAAGGAAGTGTCGCATTTACATTCATTTGAAGTGTAGACGAGGAATACATAACACTTCGCAAATCATATTACATCTTACCATGAAACATAGAAATGAGATGCGATATCGCGTTTTAAGAAGCATTAGAAAGCTAGTGCTACGATACGTAGACATTTGCAAACGCTATTTCCTGGCAAGGAAGTGTCGCATTTACATTCATTTGAAGTGTTGAGGAGGAATACATAACACTTCGCAAAACATATTACATCTTACCATGAAACATAGAAATGAGATGCGATATCGCGTTTTATGAAGCATTAGAACTCTATTGCTACGATACCTAGACATCTGCAGACGCTATTTCCTAGCAAGGAAGTGTCGCATTTACATTCATTTGAAGTGTTGACGAGGAATACATAACACTTCGCAAATCATATTTTATCTTACCATGAAACATAGAAATGAGATGCGATATCGCGTTTTAAGAATCATATGAACTCTATTGCTACGATATCTAGACATCTGCAGACGCTATTTCCGAGCAAGGAAGTGTCGCATTTACATTCATTTGAAGTGAAGACGAGGAATGCATGACACTTCGCAAATCATATTATATCTTACCATGAAACATAGAAATGAGATGCGATATCGCGTTTTAAGAAGCATTAGAGAACTAATGCTACGATACGTAGACATCTGCAAACGCTATTTCCTAGCGAGGAAGTGTCGCATTCACATTAATTTGAAGTGTAGACGAGGAATACATAACACTTCGCAAATCATATTATATCTTACCATGAAACATAGAAATGAGATGCGATATCGCGTTATAGGACTCATATGAAAACTATTGCTACGATACGTAGATATCTGCAATCGTTATTTCCTTGCAAGGATGTGTAGCATTCACATTCATTTGAAGTGTACACGAGGAATACATGACACTTCGCAAATCACATTATATCTTACCATGAAACATAGAAATGAGATGCGATATCGCGTTTTAAGAAGCATTAGAAAGCTAGTGCTACGATACGTAGACATCTGCAAACGCTATTTCCTAGCGAGGAAGTATCGCACTCACATTCATTTGAAGTGTAGACGAGGAATACATAACACTTCGCAAATCATATTATATCTTACCATGAAACATAGAAATGAGATGCGATATCGCGTTTTAAGAAGCATTAGAACTCTATTGCTACGATACCTAGACATCTGCAGACGCTATTTCCTAGCAAGGAAGTGTCGCATTTACATTCATTTGAAGTGTAGACGAGGAAAACATGACACTTCGCAAATCATGTTATATCTTACCATGAAACATAGAAATGAGATGCGATATCGCGTTTTAAGAAGCATTAGAACTCTATTGCAACGATACCTAGACATCTGCAGACGCTATTTCCTAGCAAGGAAGTGTCGCATTTACATTAATTTGAAGTGTAGACGAGGAATACATGACTCTTCGCAAATCATATTATATCTTACCATGACACATAGAAATGAGATGCGATATCGCGTTTTAAGAAGCATTGGAAAGCTAATGCTACGATACCTAGACATCTGCAGACGCTATTTCCTAGCAAGGAAGTGTCGCATTTACATTCATTTGAAGTGTAGACGAGGAATACATAACACTTAGCAAATCATGTTGTATCTTACCATGAAACATACAAATGAGATTCGATATCGCGTTTTAAGAATCATATGAACTCTATTTCTACGATACGTAGACATCTGCAATCGTTATTTCCTTACAAGGAAGTGTCGCATTTACTTTCATTTGAATCGTAGACGATGAATGCATAACACATCGCAATGAATATTATATCTTATCATGAAACATAGATGTGAGATGCCATATCTCGTTTTAAGAAGCATTTGAACTCTATTGCTACGATACCTAGACATCTGCAGACGCTGTTTCCTAGCAAGGAAGTGTCGCATTTACATTCAGTTGAAGTGTAGACGAGGAATACATGGAACTTCGCAAATCATATTATATCTTACCGTGAAACAGAAATGAGATGCGATATCGCGTTTTAAGAAGCATTAGAAATCTATTGCTTCGATACGTAGACATCTGCAAACGCTATTTCCTTGCAAGGAAGTGTCGCATTTACATTCATTTGAAGTGTAGACGAGGAATACATGACACTTTGCAAATCATATTATATCTTACCATGAAACATAGAAATGAGATGCGATATCAAGTTTTAAGAAGCATTAGAACACTATTGCTGCGATAGGTAGACATTTGCAAACGCTATTTCCTTGCAAGGAAGTGTCGCATTTACATTCATGTGAAGTGTAGAGGAGGAATACATAACACTTCGCAAATCATATTACATCTTACCATGAAACATAGAAATGAGATGCGATATCGCGTTTTAAGAAGCATTAGAACTCTATTGCTACGATACCTAGACATCTGCAGACGCTATTTCCTAGCAAGGAAGTGTCGCATTTACATTCATTTGAAGTGTAGACGAGGAATACATAACACTTAGCAAATCATGTTGTATCTTACCATGAAACATACAAATGAGATTCGATATCGCGTTTTAAGAATCATATGAACTCTATTTCTACGATACGTAGACATCTGCAATCGTTATTTCCTTACAAGGAAGTGTCGCATTTACTTTCATTTGAATCGTAGACGATGAATGCATAACACATCGCAATGAATATTATATCTTATCATGAAACATAGATGTGAGATGCCATATCTCGTTTTAAGAAGCATTTGAACTCTATTGCTACGATACCTAGACATCTGCAGACGCTGTTTCCTAGCAAGGAAGTGTCGCATTTACATTCAGTTGAAGTGTAGACGAGGAATACATGGAACTTCGCAAATCATATTATATCTTACCGTGAAACAGAAATGAGATGCGATATCGCGTTTTAAGAAGCATTAGAAATCTATTGCTTCGATACGTAGACATCTGCAAACGCTATTTCCTTGCAAGGAAGTGTCGCATTTACATTCATTTGAAGTGTAGACGAGGAATACATGACACTTTGCAAATCATATTATATCTTACCATGAAACATAGAAATGAGATGCGATATCAAGTTTTAAGAAGCATTAGAACACTATTGCTGCGATAGGTAGACATTTGCAAACGCTATTTCCTTGCAAGGAAGTGTCGCATTTACATTCATGTGAAGTGTAGAGGAGGAATACATAACACTTCGCAAATCATATTACATCTTACCATGAAACATAGAAATGAGATGCGATATCGCGTTTTAAGAAGCATTAGAACTCTATTGCTACGATACCTAGACATCTGCAGACGCTATTTCCTAGCAAGGAAGTGTCGCATTTACATTCATTTGAAGTGTAGACGAGGAATACATGACTCTTCGCAAATCATATTATATCTTACCATGACACATAGAAATGAGATGCGATATCGCGTTTTAAGAAGCATTGGAAAGCTAATGCTACGATACCTAGACATCTGCAGACGCTATTTCCTAGCAAGGAAGTGTCGCATTTACATTCATTTGAAGTGTAGACGAGGAATACATAACACTTAGCAAATCATGTTGTATCTTACCATGAAACATACAAATGAGATTCGATATCGCGTTTTAAGAATCATATGAACTCTATTTCTACGATACGTAGACATCTGCAATCGTTATTTCCTTACAAGGAAGTGTCGCATTTACTTTCATTTGAATCGTAGACGATGAATGCATAACACTTCGCAATGAATATTATATCTTATCATGAAACATAGATGTGAGATGCAATATCTCGTTTTAAGAAGCATTTGAACTCTATTGCTACGATACCTAGACATCTGCAGACGCTGTTTCCTAGCAAGGAAGTGTCGCATTTACATTCAGTTGAAGTGTAGACGAGGAATACATGACACTTCGCAAATCATATTATATCTTACCATGAAACATAGAAATGAGATGCGATATCGCGTTTTAAGAAGCATTAGAACTCTATTGCTACGATACGTAGACATCTGCAAACGCTATTTCCTAGCAAGGAAGTGTCGCATTTACATTCATTTGAAGTGTAGGCGAGGAATTCATAACACTTCGCAATGAATATTACATCCTATCATGAAACATGGAAATGAGATGCGATATCTCGTTTTAAGAAGCATTTGAACTCTATTGCTTCGATACGTAGACATCTGCAAACGCTATTTCCTTGCAAGGAAGTGTCGCATTTTCATTCATTTGAAGTGTAGACGAGGAATACATAACACTTCGCAAATCATATTATATCTTACCATGAAACATAGAAATGAGATGCGATTTCGCGCTTTAAGAAGCATTAGAACACTATTGCTACGATAGGTAGACATTTGCAAACGCTATTTCCTTGCAAGGAAGTGTCGCATTTACATTCATTTGAAGTGTAGGGGAGGAATACATAACACTTCGCAAATCATATTACATCTTACCATGAAACATAGAAATGAGATGCGATATCGTGTTTTAAGAATCATATGAACTCTATTACTACGATACGTAGACATCTGCAATCGTTATTTCCTTGCAAGGAAGTGTCGCATTTACTTTCATTTGAATCGTAGACGAGGAATGCATAACAATTCGCAATGAATATTATATCTTATCATGAAACATAGATATGAGATGCAATATCTCGTTTTAAGAAGCATTAGAACTCTATTGCTACCATACCTAGACATCTGCAGACGCTATTTCCTAGCAAGGAAGTGTCGCATTTACATTCATTTGAAGTGTAGACGAGGAATACATGACACAACGCAATGAATAATATATCTTATCATGAAACATAGATATGAGATGCGATATCTCGTTTTAAGAAGCATTAGAACTCTATTGCTACGATACCTAGACATCTGCAGACGCTATTTCCTAGGAAGGAAGTGTCGCATTTACATTCATTTGAAGTGTAGACGAGGAATACATGACACTTCGCAATGAATAATATATCTTATCATGAAACATAGATATGAGATGCGATATCTCGTTTTAAGAAGAATTTGAACACAATTTCTACGATACCTAGACATCTGCAGACGCTATTTCCTAGCAAGGAAGTGTCGCATTTGCATTCATTTGAAGTGTAGACGAGGAATACATAACACTTCGCAAATCATGTTATATCTTACCATGAAACATAGAAATGAGATGCGATATCGCGTTTTAAGAAGCATAAGAACTCTATTACTACGATACGTAGACATCTGCAATCGTTATTTCCTTGCAAGGAAGTGTCGCATTTTCATTCATTTGAAGTGTAGACGAGGAATACATAACACTTCGCAAATCATATTATATCTTACCATGAAACATAGAAATGAGATGCGATTTCGCGCTTTAAGAAGCATTAGAACACTATTGCTACGATAGGTAGACATTTGCAAACGCTATTTCCTTGCAAGGAAGTGTCGCATTTACATTCATTTGGAGTGTAGAGGAGGAATACATAACACTTCGCAAATCATATTACATCTTACCATGAAACATAGAAATGAGATGCGATATCGTGTTTTAAGAATCATATGAACTCTATTACTACGATACGTAGACATCTGCAATCGTTATTTCCTTGCAAGGAAGTGTCGCATTTACTTTCATTTGAATCGTAGACGAGGAATGCATAACAATTCGCAATGAATATTATATCTTATCATGAAACATAGATATGAGATGCAATATCTCGTTATCAGAAGCATTAGAACTCTATTGCTACCATACCTAGACATCTGCAGACGCTATTTCCTAGCAAGGAAGTGTCGCATTTACATTCATTTGAAGTGTAGACGAGGAATACATGACACAACGCAATGAATAATATATCTTATCATGAAACATAGATATGAGATGCGATATCTCGTTTTAAGAAGCATTAGAACTCTATTGCTACGATACCTAGACATCTGCAGACGCTATTTCCTAGGAAGGAAGTGTCGCATTTACATTCATTTGAAGTGTAGACGAGGAATACATGACACTTCGCAATGAATAATATATCTTATCATGAAACATAGATATGAGATGCGATATCTCGTTTTAAGAAGAATTTGAACACAATTTCTACGATACCTAGACATCTGCAGACGCTATTTCCTAGCAAGGAAGTGTCGCATTTGCATTCATTTGAAGTGTAGACGAGGAATACATGACACTTCGCAAATCATATTATATCTTACCATGAAACATAGAAATGACATGCGATATCGCGTTTTAAGGAGCATTAGAAAGCTAGTGCTACGATACGTAGACATCTGCAAACGCTATTTCCTAGCGAGGAAGTATCGCACTCACATTCATTTGATGTGTAGACGAGGAATACATAACACTTCGCAAATCATGTTATATCTTACCATGAAACATAGAAATGAGATGCGATATCGCGTTTTAAGAAGCATAAGAACTCTATTGCTTTGATACGTAGATATCTGCAAACGCTATTTCCTAGCAAGGAAGTGTCGCATTTACATTCATTTGAGGTGTAGACGAGGAATACATGACACTTCGCAAATCATATAATATCTTACCATGAAACATAGAAATGAGATGCGATATCGCGTTTTAAGAATCATATGACCTCTACTGCTACGATACGTAGACATCTGCAATCGTTATTTCCTTGCAAGGATGTGTCGCATTCACATTAATTTGAAGTGTAGACGAGGAATACATGACACTTCGCAAATCATATTATATCTTACCATGAAACATAGAAATGAGGTGCGATATCGCGTTGTAAGAAGC
The DNA here is from genome assembly GCF_050948175.1 of Xylocopa sonorina. NCBI lineage: Eukaryota > Metazoa > Arthropoda > Insecta > Hymenoptera > Apidae > Xylocopa > Xylocopa sonorina. Next base: position 1,704 of record NW_027490415.1, on the reverse strand, counting down.
ATTAGAACACTATTGCTACGATAGGTAGACATTTGCAAACGCTATTTCCTGGCAAGGAAGTGTCGCATTTACATTCATTTGAAGTGTAGAGGAGGAATACATAACACATCGCAAAACATATCACATCTTACCATGAAACATAGAAATGAGATGCGATATCGCGTTTTAAGAAGCATTAGAAAGCTTGTACTACGATACGTAGACATCTGCAAACGCTATTTCCTAGCGAGGAAGTATCGCACTCACATTCATTTGAAGTGTAGACGAGGAATACATAAGACTTCGCAAATCATGTTATATCTTACCATGAAACATAGAAATGAGATGCGATATCGAGTTTTAAGAATCATATGAACTCTATTGCTACGATACGTAGACATCTGCAATCGTTATTTCCTTGCAAGGAAGTGTCGCATTTACTTTCATTTGAATCGTAGACGAGGAATGCATAACACTTCGCAATGAATATTATATCTTATCTTGAAACATACATATGAGATGCGATATCACGTTTTAAAAAGTATTAGAACTCCATCCCTACGATAAGTAGACATCTGCAAGCGCTAATTCCTTGCAAGGAAGTGTCGCAATTTCATTCATTTGAAGTGTAGACGAGGAATACATAACACTTCGCAATTCATATTATATCTTACCATGAAACATAGAAATGAGATGCGATATCGCGTTTTAAGAAGCATTAGAACACCATTGCTGCGATAGGTAGACATTTGCAAACGCTATTTCCTTGCAAGGAAGTGTCGCATTTACATTCACTTGAAGTGTAGACGAGGAATACATAACACTTCGCAAATCATATTATATCTTACTATGAAACATAGAAATGAGATGCGATATCGCGTTTTAAGAAGCATAAGAAAACTATTGCTACGATAGGTAGACATTAGCAAACGCTATTTCCTGGCAAGGAAGTGTCGCATTTACATTCATTTGAAGTGTAGAGGAGGAATACATAACACTTCGCAAATCATATTACATCTTACCATGAAACATAGAAATGAGATGCGAAATCACGTTTTAGGAATCATATGAATTCTATTGCTACGATACGTAGACCTCTGCAATCGTTATTTCCTTGCAAGGAAGTGTCGCATTTACATTCATTTGAAGTGTAGACGAGGAATACATAACACTTCGCAAATCATATTACATCTTACCATGAAACATAGAAATGAGATGCGATATCGCGTTTTAAGAAGCATTAGAAAGCTAGTGCTACGATACGTAGACATTTGCAAACGCTATTTCCTGGCAAGGAAGTGTCGCATTTACATTCATTTGAAGTGTAGACGAGGAAAACATGACACTTCGCAAATCATACTATATATCTTACCATGAAACATAGAAATGAGATGCGATATCGCGTTTTAAGAATCATTAGAACTCTATCGCTACGATACGTAGACATCTGCAGACGCTATTTCCTAGCAAGGAAGTGTCGCATTTACATTCATTTGAAGTGTAGACGAGGAATACATAACACTTCGCAAATCATATTATATCTTCCCATGAAACATAGAAATGAGATGCGATATCGCGCTTTAAGAATCATATGAACTCTATTGCTACGATACGTAGACATCTGCAAACGCTATTTCCTAGCGAGGAAGTGTCGCATTCACATTCATTTGAAGTGTAGACGAGGAACACATGATACTTCGCAAATCATATTATATCTTACCATGA